>NW_008648990.1:1892840-1899226 GCF_000247585.1 Phytophthora nicotianae INRA-310 | reverse complement strand
GGGGGGGGCTTGAAGTGTTTGCGTTCGACAACGGAACGGAGTTCGTGTATAAGACGGGTGCTGATATTTGCCAACGGAACGGCATCATTCACCAGCGTCCCATTCCATACAGCCCTTAGTAGAATGGAGTGGTGGAACGCATGAACCTCGCTATCACGGAGAAGGCACGTAGCATGTTGCGCTGCAAGTCCATGTCGACTGAGTGGTTGACGGAAGCAGTAAGTACGCAGTGTACCTCACCAATCGTTCCATAAACACGGAGAACTTTGATGTCACGTCATACGAGTCGGCGTTCCAATCGAAACCGCTGTTGGATCATTTGCGCGTATGGTTTGCAAGGGTACGCACACGTTGATGATGTGAAGAGAGCGAACCTCGAGCCCAAGTGTTTCAGGAGCACGTCTCTCCGGTACGCCGAGAAGGTTAATAGATATCATTTTACACGTGGGGTGCGTCCTGGATCAAGGTGTCGCGGTCAGTGGACCTAGATAAGCGTTAAATAGAAGGTATTTACGATACGCAGTCTCCAGCACCCACAACGGTTGTCCAGGTGACGACGAACGGTGCTGAATCTATCGTTTCAACGCAAGTGGAGGAAATGGAGTACATGGCGCAGATCCTGTGCATGCAAGAGGTACTGTGGACGCGTGCGATGCTCAAGGACATGGGTCAAGAGCAAGTGAGAGCGACGCAGATATGGGAGGACAACAAAGGTACCAATGCAATAGCAAGGAACGCCGTATACCGCGCAGGTACAAGCACATCGACATCCGTCTCCACTTCACTCGTCAGAACGTGGAACGTGCAACGATCAAGATGGGCTACGGCAACACGAAGTTCCAACTGGCGGATATTCTAACGAAGGCGTTTGAAACAAACCCTGGCGTTGCAGTAGCTTATTCAACTTATTTTATCAAAGGTGCCAGCTTCTAACTGTATCCACGTGCATGAACTGATAGATTACTACAAAATTCTAAGTATTGATTTTACTGTTATTCCGTACACTAACCCTTGATTCCCGAAAAGGGTGTCGAGAACGCATTAGCGAACGTCGTATCTTACGACGAAACCGTGTCACTACAAATGTGTATATGCCAGATGTTGCACTTGCATATCACTGTATAAGTTTTGGTGAGATTTTTTCAGCAACGTCATAAGTTCTACACCGTTTCCGCCATCCGCAGGAAGTGAATGTCGTAACTTGCACCGAAGTGGTTCCAGCGCCGGGAATAATGCGGGAAGAAATGATTCGGGGCTTACGAATATGAACCCAGACAGTCGGACAACGGTGAACAAAAGATGCATTCAATCAGTGAAACAGGCATTGCAAATCTGACTACATCGAGCACTCATCACATGTTGCCCAGACGAAACCTACTAGTGATCGCTCTCATTTTCGTCATCTCCATTGTTCTCATCACCGCGTAGTCGAAGCTCCCGACGAATTTTCTTCCGCTCACCAGCTCGCTGTCCTGGGCGTCTCAAAACAACACGCTTCCCCTAGTTTCTAGGTATTGCTTACCCGCCTTCGAAATCGTCGTGCCATATTTCAAAGCAGGTCTTCTCGACGCCCTTGTAGTACCGTCGAATCTTATTGCAGAGCCAGCATTTGGTGTCATCGATTGAGCAGCGTTCGCAGAAGAAGGTCGTCACGAACGGCTTTTTCTTGGTATTGGTGCGCAAGAGCGCGCATACCTTGCAAGATCTTTGCCGCCGCTTTTGTGTGCCGCTCACTGTCACCCAGTCATCACACTGTTCAAGCGCGTGGGTCGCGCGCAGCGGCGTTCGCTTACGTTTCTGGCTTGGCGGGGGAGTTACCTCTACGCCCAAGAAATTTTCTGCCTTGAGTTGCAGAAGCTGGTTGTGAAGGACAATGTACCATTCTCCTCGTTTTATCGCCACCGTCCCGCTAATCCTCGCTGACTCCTTGTGCGAAATGTAGGCGTTCACTAGCGCGAGATCGAGAAGGCCCAAAAATAAGCTCTTGTAGTATTTCTTGAACTTTGTAGACATTTGTTGTGAGTGCTTCTGGAGGCGGAGTTGATCATGGACGTCAACTCCGCCCATCCAACGCTGGTGGTCACTTACTGCGTCAGGACAGGGTACAGTAATTCGGCCAACCTGCTTGATATTGCGGTCAATACTCGACTCGGTCATTGCAACCCCCGTGCACAAGTAATGCACGGGCTTCCTATCCCACCAATGGAAGGGCACCATGCTTGGAATAGCAACAGAGCACGAGTAGGTAAAGCTGCCGCGAGGTATACGTCTTGGCCGAGTCTGCCGTTTCACCTTGACACGCTGATCATACCCAAGTCGGTTGGTCCTAATGGTCCCGATGACGTACACGTGCATGCTAAGAAGCTCGATAGCTAGCAAAATGGATGAGTAATACCGATCAACGTGCCATGGTTGCCTTGTACTTGAGCCTAACACAGTCTTCAAGTTCCTGACGACAGTGGCAGCGCCAGTGTTGTGGTCAAATACCGTTTCAGCTTTAGTGTCTCTCCTCTTGCCGGCATACATTTCAAACCTAGAAGTAAGATACGACATAGACCGTTAGATATCAATCTGATGCCATAGGTTACGACATACGAAATATCGTACCTGTGACAGTATGCGCTCCTGGAGTCGCACGGCATAAACAGTTTTGAGCCATACCTATGCGGCTTATCGGGCATGAACATCCGGGTTGGGCTTCGCTTGGAGGTTGCTGGAAGCACGCCTTCATCAAAGGAGAATACGGAGGGGAGGGTCCACCCGGTAAGCAATTTCTGCTGCAGCTTATCGATAATTGGACGCAGCTTCCACAGTTTGTCCCGCGAACGATCCGCATCGTTATCGACAAAGTGTAGGTCCCGTAGTATGTCTTGGCATCTATTTCGGCTCATATATCGACCAAGTTTCCAGCGAGTACAGCAACATCCTCAACCATCGACCAGTGACTTGCAAAGCGCCTCTGTTGGGGGCAGAGCATTCGTGCAATCAGCAAACCGACAACGTGAAGGATCTCGTGGGTATCATACCCCCGTTTCGACTTCAACCTGCGGCGGATCTGCTTCAATGTTTGGCGCCGGCCATCAGGCTGCTTTCCACGTATCACTTCTCCACGTCGTGGTACTTGCTGCAATCCGTATCGATTCGTTTCAATACCAATCGATATCCATAGAGACTTTGGCACGAAATAGAATAGAGTAAGTAGAGGGGAGTGAGCCACGGTACGTAAAGCAGACACTGGGCGCGCGTCCTCAATCTTCAACCCAGGGTATGCTTGCGCATCCGTCTCAAACCCAACCGCCAGAGGTCTCACTCCGCCGCGCGCAATGCATTCTCACGTTGTTGTACCGCTTGAGGTCTCGAGGCGTCGTCTCCGAGTCGAAGTGAGTCAACGAATGCTTGATCCATCTCGATAGCGTCGTCTTCCGACACGACATCGTCTTGTTCATCTCTATAACCTCTATTGAGATCGTCGCTGTCACTGTTATCTTCATTGACGTTGTCATCACTTGATCCTGAGCTACAGCTCTCATACGCGTTCATGTTCTCGGTCTCCGGTATGTAGTTTACGTCAGTCTTGATATTACGGCGCGCTCTGTGTGCCGGTGCTGTGGCTGGCAACGGGTCCAGTTGGGAGTCGCTCTCCATTCCAGATGCCTCTGACAGAAACTGGACACTTTGGGCGGCATCATGATGCTGTTCGAGCTCAGTTGGCGACAAATCGAACTCCCTTGTTACCGCTTCCTGGGACAGCTCGACGTCTGAATCACTGGACGATCCGAAAAGATCGTTCAGCGTATTCTGTGAAAGCTCAGCAGTAGTGTCAATTTGAGAAGATCGAATTTAGTCGACTCGTTCGTTGCCCTTGTCGCTCTTATTGACCTTGTCGCCCTCATTGCCCTTGTTGCCGTCATCGCCTTCGTTGCCACCCTTGCTCTTGTCACCGGCGTTGCCCTCATTGCCGTCATCGCCATCCAGCTGCCCGGACTTGATCACATACTCCATCATTGCACTTTCTCCTACAAGAACTGCCGAGCCATTGGGGTTCATGTACGTCCACTCCTGCTCAATACCTCTTGGTCTCTTGTTCGTCCACCCTATATGCCGCCGCAAATGAGGAATGCGACGGCAGTAGCAGCGGTCTCCGTCCTGCGTTTCGATCGTGTGCGCCCCATGGCTGCAGTAGCAGCAGTCTCCGGCCGGCGTCCGTATCGTGTGCGCCCTCTGGCAAAAAAATTCCGTAATTAGTGATAATCGTGTGCGTGTGCGCCTGATCCTCTGGAAACCTTCCCGCAGTTTCCAGTGTGCCGCCCCGTTTCTATATTGTCCCAATTTACCTCTCGGACCTTATCGTTTTAAAATGACTTGATTAAAGTATTGGAATTCTGATTTCGTGCCATTTTCTGTTGTTCGTTGGCGTATGTCGTATCTTACGACATAAAAATGATTATGGCGTAAGATACGACGTTGGGAACCAGGGGGCTAAGTGAGACCTGCAGGAAGTTACACATCATGGGCTGACAGTGTCACCTAAGCGTGCGTTCGTAGACGTCGGCTTATATCGACATAAATTCCGGAGGACCTCCCTAAAGATGCTATTGGATCCGGCTGGCCCCTCCGAGACGATAATGGTATGATTCAATCTAAAACCTCTTTTGTCATATTCATCGCCAATTATTGTCCCAATATCATATTCTGTTGCAACTGCCTAGTCCAATAATAAAAATTTATATTGCAAACCCAATTATTTATTGAATCATAATTATTTTTCCAACCTCTGTATTTCGATCCAACGCTTAACGGACTTATATGAGCTTCTAATGTAATCGGTCGTGCACGACACCGGTGCACCGTGTCTCTAGAATTCGCTTGCGCCGAATAGCTTATAATGTTCGATCCTTTATCCAGCAAGTGTGTCACTTATTCCTCAGGGAAGAAGTAACACCACGCAGTATTACGGTTCATGGAAGCGATATCTTTATGAACCGTAATACTGTACATTCTGTGAACACAGTTATGAACAGTTGTTTTACTTCTTTTTTTTTTACCGTTTCTTGTGGCTGCAAAATGTTTTAAATAAGTAAGAAAGTGTTATGCAAAACCTAAACTTTTGATTTGATTTTTTGTGAAAATCAACGAGTTTGGATTGAGATTTCCCATAAATCATTTTCCACCGTGACAGTTCGATTACTGGGAACAATTCTCTATCATGTCAGTAACCGACAAATACGGCTTTTATCGTCCACGCATCCACTACGTGTTCGTGGAGGACGATCCTGATGATATGACGCGTTAGAGTCGACTGGTTTCGGGAGCCACCGTCCTACCACTTGTTAATAGTGTGAGATACCATGAGTACATACTTTTATAAAGTTAATTCAAGTGTTCTGATCAATTTATATGGATGCAAACGTGTCTAAAGTAAGAATGTCTGATATCATTATACCGAAAATTCATCTGATTAGCTTGGGCGTTGCACAGGATAGCTAATAGGATTTGAAGTCCGGCTTTCGTCACATACCGAAGATCACGGTCCCAAATTTGCATCCGTAAAATCAAGGGACCCTAAGGTGCTATCGTCCATTCAAGAATTTGCTTTCTACCGCAAGAAGCAACATGCGCTTCAGCAACTGCTTCATCCTTCTCGTAGCTATTTCTATAGGATGCTTCACCAGCCACGCCAATGCCGAGAACGGTGCCCTCACCAACAGTGCAAGAAACAATGCTCGCCGTCTACACATCGAGGCCGCAAATGCAGACAAAGTTGCTCAGCTTACATCTGGATTCATCAAGAAACTGAAGGATAATGCCGCGCTCAGGAAAGTCACTAACATCGCCAAGGTCAACGAAGATGACGCTGCGATCAGAAACGCTGCCAAAGCTGCTGCTGCCAAGGAGGGGGTCAAACTAAGTGACGAATCGGTAAGCAAGGTGGCGAAAAAGCTGGCTGAAGTTACCAAGACGAAGCCCAAGTTGTGGTCTCACCTCGGCAGCTACGCCGTTTTGGCGTGGCAGTTGATAGTTGGTGGGCTTGCTGGTGTCGGCGTGGTCCACCTGCTGCGGAAGGACAAGAATTCTACCCAGACAGCGACGTCTGTGTCGGGTTCTAGGAACTGACGTCCATGGCGATAAACTTGTGGCTGCTCGTGCAGTATCGAGTCATTGTGATGGGTCTCTTCTACTATCAGCTTCGCTGGTAACACAGAACCAGACACGACGTATTTTCCACATGCTTACTCTGTATTTTGTTTCATTTTCTGTGGGTATGGCTAGATCTGGCGTGGGCGTTAACGATGCTAACAGAAATTCTTGGCCAAGCACTGGACTATGGCCTATTTATTAGCCCTGCCAGATCATTGTCCAAGACTGTGTTACCGAAGAATAGACCC
>NW_008648990.1:1892005-1892740 GCF_000247585.1 Phytophthora nicotianae INRA-310 | reverse complement strand
CCCAAAGCTCTCTGTATTTCATTCGTGCTGACCAATGAACCTATATCGTCGTTCCACGACACCATTTATAAATGAAAAGAGACGCCAACCGCCAAAGTGCGCAGCTGTAGCGTACAGAAGGGATTCGCTCGAAATAACGTCTCCAACGAAGAAATCGGCAGTCTAAGCGCTAGGATACACTATCTGTTGTACAACATGAATCAGATGGCAGGATAGGCCGCTTCAGAGGCCAATATCTCAACCGGTGCGTATTCGCCGGGTGTGAGGGTGTACTCATCATCAAGCGGAAGCACTCAGCTCGATCAATCGCTTACATTAAGGTTTCTTGCACTCTATTTCGACCAAAAATCGGTTATAGATTTGCATTTGGTAAATTCTCTGGATTTTAAACCCAGCATTCTAACCCAAAACTACTGTAGAATTCTATACCCAGGAACCCAAAATTACTCAAGTAACTCAAACCTGGCTACTAATTCCTGTTGACTTTGATACTACTATTGTCTAAGATTGCCACAGGATACTCGTTCCAATACAATGGGTTTTACCTCCTGATATTAGATACACGTGGTTTCTGCTCGTATCTGAAGCAAAACCCTAAAGTTAACAAGTATGCCATATCGTGATATCTCATACCCGTGCACTCATTAAATGCAAGATACATACCAAACTTATCTAATACAGATACCAAACACTTACCGGTGTCATCTTTTTCAATGCATCGCTTGACATAGTCAA
>NW_008648990.1:1887070-1888910 GCF_000247585.1 Phytophthora nicotianae INRA-310 | reverse complement strand
AAACTTTAGTATGGTCGGAAAAGTGTTTATATTCATCCATATCGTGATATCTCATACCCGTAGCACAACTCCCGCAAAACACGTGAATGTTGCTTGTGGCGGCCAAGTGCAACATCATCGGTAATTTCCGAACGAAAGAAATTTATCTATGGTGAATGTCGTCCGAAGCTACGCTCAACAAGCAGGATGGAACTCGACGATTTCTAAAGGCAAATAGAGATAGCGGAAAATACACGCATTTGTCCATTAACCTACCTCGTTGCTGTAACCCGTTTGCATCTTTGGTTTATCATTCTCCGCCATAGGCTCTCTGTCCCTCTCTCTCTCTCGACGTTAGAATATATATTGATATGGTTGCAACTGAGCGTACTCTGAGAAATTCACTACAGAGGTCTTCGCTGAACGTTGTCGTAAACCAAAACGAAAATACTTGGACAGCATTATTTCGTGGGACCATTTTCCTTCAGACTGAGTTTCAACTCTATTGGGAAAAGGCACGCATCAACAACGACGACGTAACATTACAGTAAACCAAGTAGAACATCCGTCGCTAGTCGTTCCTACCGAACGAAGATGTGTCCAAACTTCCGACAAAGGTATATTCTTTAGGCAGTTGACAATATTTTCTACCTAAGAGCACCAACAAAAGCGCAAACAATTAGTTGGTGTGTCGTAAAGCATAGGTCTGCGGAAGTTTATCTTTACTGTAAGTAGTCGCTGTCAATGCTAGCAGGAATCATTTGCAAGTTACAACAGTATACTAGCATGAAAATCTAGATCTTCTCCGTTCAGAACACGACATTAGTGGTCATTTTTTATTGATTGCAGTATTGGATTGCGTGTTAATGGGTCCCCACACTTTTTGGGTCTGAAACGTGAACTAAATTTAGAAAAGAGTTCTGACACGAATACTCGTCTAAGGAAAAAAAAAACCAGTTGATCAGTTAAGGGCCGACGCAAAATTTAACCAATGATATAGCATCTCCTTTCTAATACCAATATTGTATGGGTAAATAAACACTAAATACGAAACCTTTCAATCTCTATCTTTGAATTAGGTGTTGAGCACACACAAAACTGTTGGTGTCAAAAAGAGCTCGAATCCAGCGATGCGCCATGGCTCACCAACGAACACTGCGCATAGCACTGATCACGCACATGTATGCATTGAAATACACAGCGCCCTCCCCAACGACGTAGCCACGCGAGCTGCCTTGCCAGCCATGCACCGATTTCTTTGGCTGGGCTCTCGGCAAGACAAGAGCTGGCTACAACACGAATGTCTCGTAGGAGTTCGCTCATCTTCTCTCACTCTCCAGTACTTAAGTACTTGTTTCTCGCATTTCTATCTACAATATTATGCATTCGAAGCATACTGTGATATACCTTTTGTATTGCTAAACATGTAGCTGCCATAGAAATGCTTCGAAGTCTGTAGCTTCCATACCAAAGTTTATCCGACTTCCGACGTTTCTGACGCTGTGTGTGGATTTGAATACAATACAAAAGCAAGTATATTAACTTGTATGCAGAAGAGAGTATGGTCATGCAATTTTATTGTGATTGCGTAAAAAGACGTAAAAAGGTAATTACGTTATAAGAATGAGTGGCTTTCACGGCAAGTCGAGGAGCCGAAACGAGTCAACGCGTGTCAGTGCCCGAGTGACCACCCAGGAGGGTGAATTGAGGGGGCCGTGCCGAACCCGGTGCGGCCAGCAGGGTTGTCGCCCGCCACGAAGAACTGTGGCGGGTTAATTCTCCCTCGGGCCTCCAAAGAGTATCCCTGTCTTGAGTTGTACTTACCTCCACCTCAGTAGCTCAGTGGTAGAGCCCCCGAAAG
>NW_008648990.1:1883564-1884701 GCF_000247585.1 Phytophthora nicotianae INRA-310 | reverse complement strand
GCCTCGAGATTGGTGCCCGCCAAAGCTGTGGTTCATGAGCGTACCACGCGTACCAAGTAACATGAAGTTGAGTAGCTGTTCCTCTGCGTTTTTTTTCTTGCTTGACTGACATCGCTCGTGCTCGATTCCTGTTTGTGTCGTTTGCGTGCAACTTGTGTAGGATCGTTCAGCTTAGCCTCGAGTGCGTCCATGCGAGCATTTTGAAGCTTGACGTGCTCGATAAAGTGGTTAATGACAGCAGCTTGATGGTCGATGATCTTCTGCTTTGCGCTTCGTGTCAATGCTTGTGGGGGTGGTTGAGTTGTACATTGTGGCTTGGGTTCCTCGCAGGCGGGCTCAGGAATTGCCAGATGCGACGGCCAAGCCAGCAACTCTGCCAGTGAACACCCAGCCTCGGCGACACAAGTGTCAATGCGTTTGACGGCAGGTGCTTCAGCAGCGGATAGTGGCGAATGACAGTCGAGGTGAGCACATCTAGAAACACCTGATTAACATGGTGACGTGCTTCCTGGAGGTTGTGCTGAACAGGTAATGCTGAAAGCTGGAGATTACAGACCGAGTATGCGAATCGAACGACGCCAAGTTCTGGAGCACCATCTTCGCGTCTGCATCGTGGCCACTGAGTATCTTGCTAACCTTGTGGTTTTCCTTGCTTGTGTTGAAGATGTAGTTGAACCCCTTGTTTGTCGTGCTTATGTTCCAAGCTCCTCTGTCGAAGGTCCATCGCGCTGTGAACTCTCCGCTTCCATTAGCGTGCTGCGCGCAACCACGTCGGAATGAGTAAGATGTCAGCGGCACGTTGACTCCTGCAGCTACGGTTAGCCGGTCCAGCACGCGGTTCACGTGGGAGTAGACCGTAGGGGTCGTCGCCACACCAGTTGTTGACGGCGCCCCAAGCCCGGTCGTGTCTGCAGGGTGATCGAGCATCTCCAGGAGCGGCCCGTCGGGAGAAAGGGAGATCGCAGCTTGGTCGGGCGTCTCCGAAAGGTTGTCAATGACGCTTGGGGGTGGCGCGGTCTGCATCAGCAGAGCAAGCGCCATGGCAAGCATCGGGCACGTTTCAAACTCTGTCCCAGCGAAGAGTGACAAGCATTGTTCCTCCGAAGTCTTCATCCTGATGAAGCGAACGAAGGGCAC
>NW_008648990.1:1868191-1880744 GCF_000247585.1 Phytophthora nicotianae INRA-310 | reverse complement strand
TGGCAAGCATCGGGCACGTTTCAAACTCTGTCCCAGCGAAGAGTGACAAGGCTTGTTCCTCGGAGTCTTCATCCTGATGAAGCGAACGAAGAGCACGTTCCCAGCATCGATGGATACGTTGGGCTATCTCAGGGGCGCGAGGTCCGAGGCTCTTCCCGATGCCAAAGCAGACACAGCAGCGCGGCGTCTTGGTAGTCACTTGAGCAGCTAGCATTAACGTACAAAAACGCAAACAGTCGTTTTAAGTCAACCTTTGTGCATGGTAGTGCCTTGCTAATGAAGCCACCACCGTCACGCTTCATACAAAAACTATCTAGAGTCTTCCTCATTTTGAGCAGACGAGTTTCCAAGGAAGCTCGGTGCTGAGGAAACTGGTCGAGGAGCCAAATCTTGGCTTGCCTGTAGTACTCCATCGAAGTGTTTCAAACTAATAGCTTGCCTTTTTTGCCCTCATTAAACCCAAGATGCATACCAAACTTGTCCATGACGGACACAAAACACTTCCCACTCTCATCACGCTCAGCACATACTCCTCTACCACACCCTCAGTTTTCAAAAAGCGCATGACCGCTGCCACGGCGGTTGCTTTGGCACGCTTTGTGTTTCCGGGGGCTAACTCCTCCAAGCCCATGTCTCCTGTCGGATAGGTGGCAGATATGCAAGTGATATGCTTTTCACTTGCTTATTATTGCGAGGAGGTTTAGATATGTTGCGGGGCTGTCGCCGTACCGTCAGGTTGAAGAACAAGCTCAGGCTCGGCAAGAGCCTCTTCGAGAAGATGTGAGCAGCGAGGCACACGCCACAGGCCTATCGGCAAGGAGTTCACGGACGGTGTTGGCATTTATGGGTTTGAGGCACGCTGCACCAACAGCGATTGGTAACAGGCGTGCGTTATCAGACCTGGACAGAAGAACAAGCGGATCTGCAGCAGACGAGTTAGTCCAGGCTTGTGCAATTTGTTTGCTTTGCTTTTCATCATTAATAAATTTCATTCTTCGGAAACAAACGCCCCGGGTTCCGCGACAGGGGCATTCCGACACGATACGCCGGAACGACTGGCGTACATGACTTGCCATTTTCCTGGCTATACTATTGGATAAAATTTCATTGATAACGTCGAATGATTGGTTTAAAATTGGCAAGTTGAATTCTATTGGCTGCTACACTTTATACAAACTTCTAGTAATGTCGGAAAAATGATCATATTCGACCATAGCCGTTCCTGCACGCACAATTGATGAAAAGTTTTATTGGCGCTTCCAACACGTCGCGATCGACATATGAAATACTTCAATGGTGGTACCTGTATGAATAAATACACTATGCTAATTCGTGGAGGTCGAAGATTATGTAGTTTCATGGGAAACCTAATCGCTGTGGGTCAGACTCGGGAACTTCGCCACCAGCTGCCATTTTGCTACTAAAATCAAACTAAACGCGGCCTTTAACTGATTTGAGGCATCAATTTCAGCACCAGATTATTCTCTCATTCTTACTGGTTGAGAGATGAAAAAATTATCAAAAAAAAAAAGTAGCAGAGACTGTCAGCTCTCCAGACTTGCAAAGCTTTTTGATATTGCGCTAGCCGTTCCGAACTTATGGACCTGTGAAATGATCGACCTGTCGGCGGCCCTCAACTGGTTTTCCCCTTATTCTAGGACTTTAAAAGATACCCCGTTCCTTTCTCTGTTCGGTAGTGATTTTAGCTCAATGATATTGCACTGGCATGCGTCATAACCGGTCGACATACCCTTAGCTGCGCAAAATGAAAGAGTACCTGCCTACCAAAGAAGTTTTACAATGAAATTCGGTTCCTTTCTTATTATTATTAGGTACTATTGGATGGCTCTCGCCTCAGCGCATATCCTGCGCGCATTGAAAATGCAAGTTGCTCGTACACATTGACGAACAACAGAGGAGCATCAAACTACAAAACGGCTCCATGTCCTAGCAATGCTATATGGCAAGTGTATGTTGCTGCAGAGTGGGGGCATGTTTGATCTTTACATGTAGGGCTGTTATTGTACACAGCTCCATCTCGGAACACAAAAAAAAATGATTCTTCTTTCTCCGGTATGATAATGTTGCGCTGTTCGGAGGATTGGGTATCCTCGTCACTAGTGACTTAAATCAATCCGTGGAACCCGCCCAAGATTTGCTGAAGGCTACGCCATTTACAGATTACATAACAGTTACAGAATTTTTGGTTAGATACATTTTCTATTTGGTTTCATCAAAATGATAAAACTTGCAAGTTCAGAAGTTAGGTACAACGATGAAAAACAGCAACACCACTAATAGCGCGACCAGCTCCTCCGTTCAGACCAACCCGGAACCGTATAGCGAGTTGCTATGCGTCAACAATAAACGCGAAGGAAGAGCGACATCTAAGTATCAACTGTACGAGCCGATGCCGCTCACGCTATACACGAGGGATCAAGCCGATTGTTGGCGAGCAGCTACTAATAGAATTGTTTGGGCTGTAGGAATGTCCACTTTGTTAGTATTCGGTAAGCAGAAGCCGACAAGCTATTCACGTCTGGTTATGACACTAAGAAGTCATCCCTCCCCAAGCCAAAGGACCTATCCTAGGTCGTAATCCTCTATTTCCCACCTGATAATCAACAACAAAAAAAAGATTGGAATCCTGCAACCAGCTTGTAGCATAAGATGCTGGTGACCATTCCAGCATTTGCTTTCCACCACAGAAAGCAACATGCGCTTCAGCAACTGCTTCATCCTTCTCGTAGCTATTTCTATAGGATGCTTCACCAGCCACGCCAATGCCGAGAACGGTGCCCTCACCAACAGTGCAAGAAACAATGCTCGCCGTCTACACATCGAGGCCGCAAATGCAGACAAAGTTGCTCAGCTTACATCTGGATTCATCAAGAAACTGAAGGATAATGCCGCGCTCAGGAAAGTCACTAACATCGCCAAGGTCAACGAAGATGACGCTGCGATCAGAAACGCTGCCAAAGCTGCTGCTGCCAAGGAGGGGGTCAAACTAAGTGACGAATCGGTAAGCAAGGTGGCGAAAAAGCTGGCTGAAGTTACCAAGACGAAGCCCAAGTTGTGGTCTCGTCTCTATGACGTCACATTTATTGTGTGGCAGTTGATTCTTGGTGGGCTTGCTGGTGTCGGCACGGCCTACCTGCTGCGGATGCACATGAATTCTACGGAAACAGCGATGCCTACGTCGGGTTCTAGGGAATGATGTTATAACTAGTTGGTTGGTCTCGTCTGCGATCTGAGTCGCTGCTAGTCGATATAGAAGACCTAAAGCATCACCGCTCTTTAAAACGCTGCGCTCCTCACCCACATATAAGAACCTTTTCAGTAACTGACTAACGCAGAGTTTTACACGGGGAAGCTCTGGATTTTCATTATAGTTTACTGTACGTATTGTTGCAGTCCTAGCAACAACCTGTAAATAGTTCCTGTCGAGTATTGACAAGGACTACTTACAGTTAGAATAAACTTCCACGGCCAGTGTACTCCGCAGACTTCTAAATTTTGCAGCCCACCAGCTAAACCTTTGCGAAATAATATACCTTTGTCGGAAGTTTGGACACATCTTCGTTCGGTAGGAACGACTAGCGACGGATGTTCTACTTGGTTTACTGTAATGTTACGTCGTCGTTGTTGATGCGTGCCTTTTCCCAATAGAGTTGAAACTCAGTCTGAAGGAAAATGGTCCCACGAAATAATGCTGTCCAAGTATTTTCGTTTTGGTTTACGACAACGTTCAGCGAAGACCTCTGTAGTGAATTTCTCAGAGTACGCTCAGTTGCAACCATATCAATATATATTCTAACGTCGAGAGAGAGAGAGGGACAGAGAGCCTATGGCGGAGAATGATAAACCAAAGATGCAAACGGGTTACAGCAACGAGGTAGGTTAATGGACAAATGCGTGTATTTTCCGCTATCTCTATTTGCCTTTAGAAATCGTCGAGTTCCATCCTGCTTGTTGAGCGTAGCTTCGGACGACATTCACCATAGATAAATTTCTTTCGTTCGGAAATTACCGATGATGTTGCACTTGGCCGCCACAAGCAACATTCACGTGTTTTGCGGGAGTTGTGCTACGGGTATGAGATATCACGATATGGATGAATATAAACACTTTTCCGACCATACTAAAGTTTGTATTGTGCCAATTTCGTTGTAATCAGCCAATCAGAACATTGTATTTAATTTTAGCCAATCATATTACTTGACAATGATTAATTTAGCCAATTGCAACATTGAGGGTTAGGTAGGTCCTCTAGGCCAGCCATTCCGACGTATCGAGTTGGAAACCTAGGAGAAATATATGTATGTCCTTACGAAGTTCTAGATACTTGCATATCATTTGCATATTTGCATCCTTTCCGACCATTATGGGCCTGGACGAGCTCAAGCCTGGAAACACCAAGCGTGCTCAAGCTACGGCCATCAAGGCCTTCAAAACATTTGTAAGAACCGAAAATGTTGATTTTGACTATGTCAAGCGATGCATTGAAAAAGATGACACCGGTAAGTGTTTGGTATCTGTATTAGATAAGTTTGGTATGTATCTTGCATTTAATGAGGGTAAGAACAGTATGTTTGGTCAGTTCCCGTTGTCAGATACTTTTTTCTTCTACCGTATCTCGCTGAAAGCAGACACCAAGCGAAAGTGCTTTATATGTAGTTATGCTAATCTGCTTCTTTTTTTTTTGCTTTTCTCCTCTTTAATATGTACCATACATATCAAAGCCGAGAAACGCAGGTTTTTATTACTGTGTCATCCCTCGAAGTATTTTTCGGCCATCCAGACTTTTTTTATACATACCTTGCTAGAATCAATTTTAGCATTTAAAAGTATTACTATGTCATCTTATAGCAAATAGACCGTTTAATATTCAAAAATCTCCTGGTTAGATGATTACCGCAAATGCCTCAGCTCGTACTATGTAGATTGGATTTCTCAAGAGCTTTCTAACATTATCTTAATCGAAAACATTGAAGAAAAATTGAGCTCACAACCCTTCAAAATATACGGTCATTAAGGAGGGGAGGGGGGCAAAACAGGGGAGATTTGTTTTGAATGGCTATAACTTCTCGGATATTTGATATCTCGAAGTAAACAATAACTCAAAATAAACGCGAGACTCTATAATGCTGATTGGTGCGCTTAAACCGCAAATCGTACTTAGATTTGTAAGCATCGTTTGACGCGGTCTCGAATTATATACTATCGAGTAATATTGACAATATATATATTTCTGGCCCTGTCATAAAGCCCGGTCCTTTCCGCTAAGAATAACTCGGTCAGTGTTTGTTGAAGGCTAACAAAAAATCATCCTGAGGGCGGACAATCCATAACAAGCAATCTGAAAAGATATCGTTTTTGCCCATTTCTGCAATTAATTTCTGTGTTGTCACTCACGGAGTTCTTTGTAAAACCCAAGAATTCCCAGTCAATTAGCAATTCTTAACAGTAACGATCTCCACACATATCAACTAAAATATCACGAAGTTATTTTTTTATATATATTTAGAAGGTCAGCGACAACCTCAATTTGACGAAGTGCGTAGGAACTTCTGCGATGTGGACTCGAGAGAGATGTCAGCATCGTATTATTAATGAAAGCCAACGGTCGGAGCATTTTCAAATTCATGGAAGGTGTATCACGTTTAGGGGCACACTGTTGTGGGCAATTGCGACGATAACCTGGGACGATACAATCCACGTACACAAGACGACGACAACCTGTACCAGCTTCGTGTTTATTAGCAAAAAAAAATTCAAGTGAACTTGGTTAGCTGCATTTTGATAGCTCCTCCCATCGATCTACGCTGTGGTCTAGCTCAGCGACTTCCTCGCAACACTGTTAGCCATCCACCTTAGAAAAAAAGTAGATCAATTCAATTCATGTATAGAACACAAACTAAGAATAGAGTTTCTACGGAAATGGCAGATTCAGTGTCTTGGTTCATCGTCATCTTCGCAGGCGTCGATTAATTGTTATCGGTGATAAGCCTGTACGCGCCATAGATGGCCAACCCACCAACGTTAACACCCAGCATGATTGTGGCAAACTTGCGGAGACGAGGCCACGACTTGGGGTTCTTCTTCGCCGACTCAGCAATCATCACTGACAACTTGGCCAGATTGTCATCGGTCATTTTGGCAGCTTCCTTGGCAGTTGCAAACCCTGTAATCGCCCTTCTCACAGCCATCTCGTCTCCGTTAGAAGTCTTGACGGCATTAAGAGCCTTCCTCATTGCAGAATTTTCCTTCAGCTTTGTCAGAAATCCACCAGCGATCTTAGCAGCGTTATCCGGGTTGACGGCTTCCGAGCGGAGACGACGACTATCAGAGTTGACGAGGGCGATATTCTCAGCACTAGCGAAGCTTGTGCAGCACGCCACAAAGGAGGCCACGAACAATACGACGAAGACGCTGAAACGCATGGGGCTACGGATTGGAGAAGAACTTGAGCGTTTTGCAAGCGGATTTAGAAATGAACTGTCCTGGTTGGAAGGGCTCAATTCACGATGATATTTGAAGCAGCACAAGGAGAACCTTCAGTTGTTCGTAATCCATTAGTCGCCTTAAGTGACTTGGTGATGTACTGGTTTGGGAGGGGTGATCGGATTCTGGCCAACAGCGAAGCAGCTCAAGATGCCCTGCTGTGATGCGAGATCAGACACACTGTACTCCGAGAAAGCGTAAACACTTGAGTTGACCGTCCATCTTGCTACTACATATCCATGCTACAGGCGGCAGCCGCGCCTGCGATGCTATCCTATGGGCAATGTGTTGGATCCTGTCACTACCAATACCACAGCGAAACCCTCTCTCGTAGTGTGCCTATTGTCGGAAACGCGTGCTATTACTGCGTTCGCATGACCATAAAAATGGAACAGTGGAATATACATTGGCCCAATGTCATTGGGGATTACTGGTTCATGTACAGCCTGTACTGGCTCTACAATAGAAGTACGTCTGCCCTCGGAGCATCTTCAGTAAAACACATGCATTATGTTTCTTACAGGATTACGCTCATCACACCGTTCTGCAACCCATTGTAAACTTTCTCTTGTGTCTGAACTACATTATGAACATATAGGAAATGTAGGGAAACCCGACGGTACGATGCGTTTGGAGACGCCGAAGTTACTATAATAGTAGACACATTCAGTTCTTGTTGGGACTGAGAATGCAAATGCCTGAAATTTCCCGGTACTCTACCTAGGTTGCTCCTTAAAACAACGTCGTACCTTACAAAATCTGTCCGAGACAAAGGGTGGTATGTTGCAACAACCTGCACACGCTCCGGAAGGTCTCTAATTATTCTGCTTTTGTTTAGTTTTTAGTTTTTTTTTTTTTTTTTTTGAGTTGGAGGCTCCAACGGTTGAAGCCTCTCTGGCAACCGATATTCACCGTTAATAACGCCTAATATCACTTTATGGGTTATTAATCGTTATTAATGGTGAATAATGGATTTTAAGGTGACAATTGAAATGGATTTCGTGTGAACCACACACGCGAGCTACTTCAAGATCGCGTCTGGTGATATTAACCGTGAATATCAACGTTATTAACCGTGAATTAGCTGTATCCGATGTCCACCACATCAAGTGTATCTTGAAGCGACGTATCCAAAGATCCGATGTGTCATTCGCCATTATTCTCCTGTGCAGCACGATGTCGCTGAGGCTCTCGCTCTCTTCTTACCTGGGCCTTCTACTGCTGGCCAGTACGTTAGCCTTGGCGATCGCCATCGCTCAGAGCGTGCCAGAGGTGGACGTACTGAACGATCAGGCCAGTCCCTTCAGCCCCGACAACCTGGAGGAGCTCGCCAACATCGCCGGCCAGAGAGAACAAGTCCTCACGGGCGACGTCGACGAAGATCTACTTGACGGTGAAGAAGCCATCATCGCTGCAGTACCTGTCAGCGAGCCGGACACGTTCCTCCCGATGGATGAGCACAGCGAAGAGGTCGTGGAGTTGGTCAAGCAGTTCATGACTCAGTACGAGGAGGAGGTGGGGCGTACGGCTCTCAAAGCCTCTATACTACAAGTACTGAAAGCCGAGACGACAGAGCCACGCGAGGAAGTACAGGAGATCGAGATCGGTACAGGACTAGGAGAAGACAACAACCTGAAGCTCGTGGAGACCGACATGAGTCAGATCATGAGAGTCTTCTTGCTAGTAGACTACGGGTTCCAGTCCAGTATGATGGACTCCAAGCGGCCGTACGTGTCTGTACTGCGGTTAACCATGGACTGTGTCAACGACACCATCGCCGACGAGGAAGAAATGCAGTGTGATCTACTGGAACACTTAGACCTACCTCGACAGCGAGGACAAGTGGGCAAGGCGATCGAACGCACGATCGCCGACGCTGCCCCCGCTTCCTTCCTGGCTACTCACTCTCTCCATGTAAAATACGACGCAGTAGAGCTGCAAGATATCGCTACAGACACTGAGACTATGACCCACGTGCGATACCGCGTGGCAGACACCAGTGGCAAGTTTAGTCAGGACGACTGCATGATGGTCATCCTACAAGCTCGTGGCGTCAACACACTCATGTATAATGATACAATCTGCTTCGACAGTGCAGCCAAGTCGGCTGTCATGGTCGCGTACGAGTACGCGTCCAACAATTTACCAGTCAGCGCTCTGCTCTTCGCAGCCGTCTGTGGTGCTGTAGTTGCTACCGTCGTCTTGATCCGTCACCGTCGTAAGAGCCAACGCTTTGGGTACTCGTACGTCCGCTCCAAGAAGCCGTCGCACGTGCCGATACAAAGCACTGCAGTCAAGTACGTCGATGCCGAGTCGCCAGCCATTGCCTGCTAAGCCTGTATATTCGTCTACTGCACTTCCTTTCTAGTTTGCCAGTATTTGGCATAAGATTTCTCGTGTTTGGCCAGTTTCTTGGCGAGTTTCTTGCGTTGGCTCTTGGTTAGAGGCTCACCGTGTTCGTGTGTAGGGAATCCGTCAGCATCGAACGTGTTGAACCGGCCAGTGAACTCTGGTGCGTTCTTGAAGAATTCGGAAGGAGAGATCTGCATGAGAGCGTCGAACTCTTGTTGTTTCTGCTTGAGAGTGTGCGTCGCTGTCGTCTTTGTGTCTTCAGTCTCTGCCTTACGCTCTGTACGTGACAGTAGTTTGAACACGGAGCGTCCAGGTGACAGGTCCTCTACCTGGATACCTAATTGAGGCAGCTCCTTGTTGCGAAGATCATCACACAAGGACAACACGCGAGCGTTGCCTGGTTGCTTGGGGTCCCGCAGCGCTTCTTCTCGCACAGACGCTCGGAATTTGAGTAAAGAACGGAGAAGAGCCTCATGGTCGTCTCTACTGACAAGTTCATCACTCTCCTCCACCTTGTGCTGCGTTTCAGAGTGTCTAGAAGTAAACCGACGACGCATCATAGTCGAAAACTCAGCGTGAAGTCCTTCTAGGCCGAAGAGGTCCAGCACGTCCAGTACATAGTCGGTCAATGACATCAGAACCTCATCGGGAGCTTCTGTGTCGCCCCTTGATGCCAACAAGTACGTGTTTCCACGAGATACCAGCTCCAACACGAGCGATAGAGCACGCGGTGTATCCAGATCGTCCAGTAGAGCTGCGTCGACCTGCGCACGCGTCGCGAATAGCGCGTCCAGCAGCTCTAAATCCAGTTGTTCGCAGCGTTTGGACTTGATATGCTGAGTATGTCCACTGCTGGAGATCTCGTGGTCACCGTATGCCGTGACACTACGGAAAAATCCTCTTAGACGATCCGCCACAGCTTCAGCGTCCCGCACACGGTCCTCTGAGTACACCAAGTTGGCACGGTATTTAAACTGGAGACAGAAGAGTCGGAAATGGTCCGCTGTATGTCCGTCTTGCAAGAAATCTCGGACCGAAATGAAGTTTTTAAGCGACTTGGACATCTTCCGGCCGCGGATATACAGGTGGCCAAAGTGCACGAAATGTTTGCACCATTCCTCGTCATGGTTACATTGCTGATGGTTGTGCGCTTCGCACTGCGCGATCTCGTTGTTATGATGCGGGAAGCGAAGATCCACGCCGCCTGTGTGCACGTCGAGCTTGTCGCCCAGAACATGATGCGTCATGGCCGAGCATTCGATATGCCAGCCAGGTCTGCCCATGCCCCATGGCGACGGCCACGCCGGCTCGTCAGGCTCTTTTGCGGCCTTCCACAAGGCAAAATCTCTCGGGTCTTTCTTCACCTTCTCCTCCTCTTCCACCACGTCACTCTGCTCGACTGCTGCCAGCAGTTGTTCATCCTGTTGCGTCTGTCTTCTAGGGTCTAACTTGCCGTATTTATCTCCTAATTGTTGCGTGTTAAAGTACACGCCGGAGCCGTCTACAGCTTCGTAAGCGAAGCCTTTGTTCTGGATCTCTTTGATGTACTTAATGATCTCTGGTAAATGCTCACTGACTCTAGTGATTGCAGTAGGTGGCTTAACGTAGAGCTTAGTCATATCGGCGAAGAACTGCTGCTCCTGTTCGCGTGCGAGAGTTTCGAAGCTCACGTTCTTCTCCTTCGCACGCTTGATGATCTTGTCGTCCACGTCCGTCACGCCCATAACTAGCTGAACGTTGTAGCCACCTGTGCGTTCGGCCACTCGACGTAGAATATCCTGACTTACGTAGGCCCTAGCGTGGCCCAGATGCGCTCTGTCGTACACTGTGGGGCCACACGCGTACCATTTCAAGACATTTGGGGTCGCGGAGGTCTCTCGCGGGAACGGCTCGCACTGGCCTGTGAGTGCGTTAAACATCTTGAGGTCTCGGCATGTTGGAGAAGAAGAGTAGGACGAGGTGGAGAGCCAACGTGGAGGTAGCAGCGAGCAAAAGGCGCGCGGAGAGCAGCCTACCGCCGGCAGCCGATGCAGCATCCGCATTGATACAATACCCACGTGTGGCTCCGACGAACTAGTGATTTGATTGGACGGAATTGAAAAACGCTCTTATTGTGTTTGATGGCCTTAGAAAGCAGAATTTCAGATAAGAAAAGTTTGTGTAAAAAAGCAAGTTCTTAATAAGATTGTGAGCTGAATCCGCAAATTTTGATTGATTAAATGAAAAACTTTTATAAAAAACACTTTTTCTACCATCAATTTTTTTTTCAAATAGTCATTTTTATTCGAAAATAAAGCGCTTTTCATCAAAAGAAAAAAAAGTGTACACCTGATTTCGCTTGATTCTGTTTGCCGAAACATATGTAAAGAAAAGGATTTTGCAAACTAAAAAAACACTTTTCTATTAGCAGTACAGAACTGAGTAATAAAATATGCTTGGATGGCGTTCAGACGAAAACAAACATTATTTTTTTAATGGTTTTTTTTTTTTGTCTGAATGCAAAAAGCATTAACCGGCCTGATGTATACATGATATACAGAAAAGTATACTTTGCCATTAAAGAATAATGGTTTTTTTGCCTGAATGCCATGCAAGCATATTTTATTTCTCAGTTCTATATTGCCGATAGAAAAGTGTTCTTGCTCCTTGTCTCGAGTGCTAGACGACTTGATTATGGAGAATTCATCGTAAATTGTGCCAGTTGCGCTCTCAACCATCGTCAGAGTGAGGTTCGTCGGAGTCACAGACAACTTGGTGATGCAGTAGTGCGTGTTATCCATCAGCACAAGCCAATCGGGAGACGGTGGGTTCTCGAACACACAAGGTATATTGCTAATAATGTTGCAATCGAAACTATCCGCTATGTTAGTGCTCGGTCGTGCAGTTAACAGCAAGCAGGCAATTTTCGTCCCACCGTTTGGTGTAGTAGGCTGCAAGTCTTCGGCCGTTGTCACGCCAGGCTTGCCACTCGGCCTGCGCTGCTGCAGTAAGATTCGGGAACAGGTCGGTATTCATGGCGTGGTCGCTCTCCGTGTCGTGCAGCATCATCGAGTCACTCACTTGGTCGTAGCGTAGACGCTGATGGCCTCGAACAATCGACATTTTGCGGTTTGGCTCATTACTGAAGACGACGCGCTCCCCATACGGAACCTTGCGTTTGAGAGAGCGTCCCACGCCGTTCTGGAGGAATCCTCCTTCAGGAACGCCAGTAATATCTGCCAACGTATTAAGGAAGTCATAATGCTCCACTGCGTCTTCAATCATCAAGCCTACAGCGTCACCTAGCCGTCCTTCGGCGACAATGGCGGCTGCCACACGAGTCATAGACTCCTCGTGCGTGTTTGTCACGTCTGCTTCAGGTGCTTGGCCATGATCTCCCGTGATAATAACAACAGTATCGTTAAGAATCCCCTCCGTCGCCATGCGGTTCATGAACTTGCCTAGCTCCATGTCACAAAAGTACCTCACTTCCAGATATCTCTGGATCATATCCGCGTGAGGTCGTCCTTCATAGAAGGCCGAAAAGTCAGGCTTTTCAGATTCTGAGTACCATTTAGGCCACGAATCGAACGGTGCATGGCTCGAGATGGTGTAGTGTGTGACGAAGAACGGATTCTTAGATTCCCCATTGGATACTCGCTCGTTCTGCTCCTTGGTCTTGTTCACTAGTAGATCGCCTAGAATCTGAAAGCTCAAG
>NW_008648990.1:1860294-1866006 GCF_000247585.1 Phytophthora nicotianae INRA-310 | reverse complement strand
CAAGCCAATCATCATGGGTAATGCCTAGATAACCTTCAGCCAGCTCCATCATCTTTTTGTTATCCCATACAGTGTCAAACCCGTGGGTAGGAAGACCCTGTAGTGAACCACGTTTCGTATCTTTTTTGTGTGAAAAATTGCGGCATTCCGGTCAAATTTAAACCTGGACGAATAAAGTTGCGAAGTGAGAGAGGGCGTCGACAGATCTGATTGGCCGGGAGGATATTTACCGCTGGACTCCACAACGAAGCCCGCTGGACTCCACAACGAAGAAATGAGATTTGATTGGCTAAAAATAATAATTTAAAAAAATAGAGGAACGAATATTTTTGAAGCCTCTAAAAATAATTTTTACGATAAGTTTACATTATTGTGCATTGCACATGTTTTGCCTCTATTTTAGACTTGTAAAACAGACCCAATGGTATCTGCAAATCAGAGTTTTAGAGATGATCGTGGGGTTATTATCTAACGCAAGCTCGCACTAAAAAGACCAGTAAATTGTGCCTTCTAAAAATAATTATGCTGTCACGTGGTTTCCCGTCGCACAGTTCATTTTAGAAAACGTCTTGGCCACTGGAGGTAAGACGTTCTGCTACGGATTTTAAGTAGTGACTCTAATTAATATCTCTCTGTGCGTGGTCCGTCTGCATGTAGATTAAACTGAGGAACGTGGTAACGCGACCAGAAAGGAACTTGCCTCTACAGCAACGAGCGCAGCGTTGCATTGGTATGCGACCACGTACTGTAAGCTCTACTTGAGACTTCTTGCGCTAAAGGGCTTTTTGTACAGATATGCGTTATATCCCAGGAGCAGCTCAACTATTCTACATCGTCGTTCCAACTGCGGATCGTGCTTGAGTACGTTTGTCGATTGAGCTCGTAGCGATGCCGTTCGTATCTCTTATAATGTGATGTACTTGTATCGCGACCCTAACTGTGCTATTATGTGACTGTGTACCTGGAATAAACACGTTGTACAGATTAACAAGCATCTGGAGGAGGTGTCTATCCATATTCTAGCGGGTGAAGCCAACAAAAGGTATCAAAAAGGCTGATAGTGTCATGCAACTTCAATTTTTAATTGTGTTAACCTTTTTATTAATGTCGTGCAGAACATGGCTGCTACTGCGGCATCTCAAGCGACGACAAATGTTGAAATGGCAGGGGACACAAAGCTAAACGGTATATTGACGGCACGCAAAGGGATTATTGAAAAACAACCACGTGGAGGAAAAAAATCAAGAAGTTTACGTTTACATTAGAGGATGGATTCGAAGTTCTTCGTACAAAACTGTTTGGATACTCAGAGCGAGCACCATTTACTGGACTACAATTAAATGATGAGCGTATTCACTTCAAAGCAAGCAAGGGCGCGTCACAGAATCCGTTTTTCGTGGTGAATGCAGACAATTTTGAAACTCTGCTCCGTCGTAGAGTAAAACGTGTGTCGAATGTCGAGCGAAAATTGTGGAATCAAGATGTACTGGGAAATCTCTCCTTTGAATTCTTTCTCTACTGCAAAGCGCGCCCAAAGCCTGCACCAACACTTCATCGAGCGACTGCTGCACGAATTAGAACCGCGACAGCAGCTGTCGAACGTTATCAAGAGAACAATGGAGTGGTATTGGGACCAATTACAATAAACATCTTGTCACTACGCATGCCAGACAACCCGATAGTACACAGTTCACAATTCCGAGTGACAATACAACGCGTCAAGCGATGGCAATTGACAAGGCAGCGGCTCGACTAGCCACAGCTTCGCAAAATAACGCTCAAAGACAGACAGCATCGATTCGCCTCGAGATTAACGGAACGTGGAACACTTTTAAAGTCGATGTATCGAGTTTAAGAAAGGCTCTAGGACTTCCCGATCATGGCAGTTTTTCACAAGGGATATTTCATGGATTCGTACCTGTAGATCCACCTGCAATGGACCTAAACGACGTCGATCACATTGAAGAAGAAAACGTCGGTGGTCGGCGAGAAGAAGAAGACTAGTATTATCTAGAAATGACGATTTTTCACGTCGTACGCCTCCGGGATTTTCCAGGCAATTCGTAATATCATGAAAACTATATTTAATCTTAACATTCCCGTTTGATTTTTTTTATAAACTTCGTAGTTGTTATTTATAGTTGCTGATAATTATAATTAAAGCGCTGCATGCATCACAACCAAAACCGCAAGGTCAGGGCGATGCCGATCGACTTGATCGAAGAATATGGCTATGAGGGCGTTACCTTGTACGCAACATTTCTAGAGGGAGATGTAGCTGGCAAGTTCATCTCGGATGTGGCTCTGAATGAGAACAAGTCTGTGCGGTTGAAAAACAACAGTGGAAATTACCGAAAATGGGTTTGTTCGGCGAGGGGGTGTAAATGGTTCGTCGAATGTAAAGGAAACGTGTGAAACAAGATACGAAGAGTGCACGTAAACGTCCTATTACGAAGCTCAGTCATGTACCGGATAACGCTTGGTATATCTCTAAAGTGGATTTAGTTCATTCCCAGGTTTGCAGTTGCACGGCCAATCCTTCCGGAAGTCAAATTGAGAGAACGTCAGGCTTTCAGGCGGCCGTTTTGGAGGGATATAACACGTCAAAACAACGTATTGTTCGTAACTTACAAGTTGTGGAAGGAATCGACGTGTCGTCGAAGAATTCTGTTCTTTACCGAACTATTAGTTCAGCACTGACAAAATTGGAAAGTGATTCTAGTGAGGAATTTCAAGCTTTTCCATCCTATTTTGATGCTTTTGCCAAGGAAAATCCTGGATCAAGGGTGTGCTGTCAACTCGATCATGCTGGTAGATTTTTCCGAGCTTTTCTTTCTATTGGATCCATTGTGAACGTTCAAAACTCACTTCTTCCAGTGTGGGAGTGCGATGGCACCCACATGAAACATTCTAGATACAACGGAATTTGCTTAACACTAATTGGGAAAGATGGAAACAAGCGCATCGTACCGGTAGCTGTTGCGTACATCCACAAGGAGACTGTGGGGAACTTCGTATGGTTTTTTGCAAACTGCATTGCTAGTGGAGTTTCACTTAGTGATCGGCCAACGTTTTCTGATCGAGGAAAGCAACTCTTGGCCCAGATTGCTCTCTCTAGCATGGATCTACCAGTACACATTAAGTTTTGTGCTGTTCACATTCGCTTTAACACAGTCGACAAGTTCAAGAAAGTTAAAGTTACCAAGGCAAACGTAAACGACCCGATTATGAGTCTGCAATCTTCGCGGACAATTCGCGATTTTGAGAGGAACATTAAGAATTTACGGAATCGTTTCCAGAACGGCATTACATCTATCAGAGATGAAAAACCAGTAGAAGAGCATGTGTGGTCTTACCTTAAAGCTATCCATCCAATGAGCTGGACTGTTCTGGGCAATAGTACCCTGACAGCTCATGAAAATAAGTGGATCGAAGATAACTGGAAAGATATTCCGGCTTACGGAGAGGGATTATCACTCTTTGGGGTGCGTTCTACTAGTGGTGCAGAAGGAGATAACAATAGGTTGCTTTGGAAACGAGCGCGAAATAATCTTGTTCTGGGCGCTGTGAAAGCTTATTGTTTGCGCGCCGTGGAAACGCACAATACTCTTTTACAGGAAGCAAAAGGTTGGATAGCTGGTGGATTTGACATCACGCCTCATGCGATGAAGCTTTTTGAAGCAGAGAAGAAACATGTAGCGAAACTCACCGTTGTGCCGATTAAAGGCTCTAGCTTTTATGTGTTTGACCCTTTCGACCGTAGCGACGTAGCATCCTCCACAATGATGTACGAGACGAACTTAGCTTCCGGGATATGCCGTCCATGTCGAGTACAAGAGCAGCTTAGAATCCCTTGTCGCCATATCCAGGCCGTGCTATTTTACTTGGAACGAAAGAATCCTGGAAAGTCACCTTTGTACGCTGTTCTACAGTATTTCCATCCAGCATATTTGGTCAGAACAGTCCATAAAGCAATGAGCGACGTTATTATAAAATTACCTGTTGGCGACATTAGTACGCATGGCTCGATAGTACTACCAGCACCGATATATCGTCAGGCTGGAGGTTCTCGCAGATCTCGAATTGCCGACGCACAGCGTGGTGAAAAGCGTATTCGAAGCCGAGGTGAAGAGCCGAAGTCTTCACGGTCGAAGTTGAATTCTCACCCCCTGTTAAACGCAGAAAACACCGATGAACATGACGATACATCAGCAATCAACGCATTTTTCGAGTCCCAGATTACGGCCAAAAGCACACCAGGCAGATCTCAGTATACCTGTTCAAAATGCGGAGAGGTTGGACACAACGCCACTACCTGTACATTCACTGGCCAAGATGTAGAACTAGTAGGTGAAGCTATACGGCCCGGAGAATACGTTCTTGGTTCTTCTCCACTGGAGGCTTGTGGAGTTTCAAGAAACAACTTCATAGGAACCGATTACGAATGAAAAGCGATGGTAAGTACCAGACCACAGCCCAGCCGAAGCGAGGATAACTTGTATCATACTCACAACTGTACTGGGTATTTGGCTCGCCTTAAAAAATAAGATAGTATCCTGCTTGTGGCGAACCGATACAGTAATTCAGCAAAAGAGTTGCCATGAGAGAATATAAAACCAAATAAAAAAAAGTGGAGATCTACCTGTGAAGCTCGTAAAGCTCTACCTGATGTGAGTGATTCGGCTGCGAACAAAAGTGCATCATATCTTGGAAAACATTTCGGCTCTTATTATTTTCCAATTACCAAACGTTATTTCTTCACACCATTCTGGTCTTGTTGTAAATGTGAGCAGTGTGATGTCTAGAGTTAAACGCAGCAAGTTGAAAAAGACACCATATCATGACTTACAGCAACGCTATCATGGGCACAGTTGCAGCGAGAGGAGTACTGAAGTCGGCTGTGTCATCACCGACGAGGGACTTCAACTCGCCGAAAAAAAAATGACCTTCCGCGGTCTTCACCACAAACTCCGTCGTCTTCAGCGTCTTCATCGTAACTGAAGTCGTCTTGTTAGTCTTCCCTCCGACCCTTTCTTCCTGTGCTTCTACCTGATGTTGTCATCGTGAGCTTCTCTTCGATGCAACCGTGGTCTTCGCTACTGTGATGCTCATTAGATCGTCGGCTTGGACCTCTTGTCTGCTCTTCGCTGTCGCTGCGAACAAATGCGTTTTTACACGAAGTTTTTTTTTTACCATGGTTTTAGCCAATCAAATCTCATTTCTTCGTTGTGAAGTCCAGCGGGCTTCGTTGTGGAGTCCAGCGGTAAATATCCTGGCCGGGATGGCATTCAGACAAAAAAATCATTAATATTTTAATGGGTTTTTATTCATTTGAACATTCTCCAGAATTTGCAGGACTTGGAGGCAGTAGAGTATGTCCGCTATTTTCCAAATGCAAAGAGAGGTATTCAGTTTTTAAGCAGGAATTCACTAAAGAGCACACAAGTACGGATTCTACCAACTTTGTCGGACATTTGTCCTATCTACAATATGTGTGTAAAATGCCAGTCATTTCATCTCCTCCCTCAAAACACGAAGCCATGGTGAACACTGACTGGGACGAGCTGCAGAAAAGAGTGAGCCAGATCAAGAGCAACACGGTAAGCCCCCTCACGAGCCGTGTACCAGAACTCCTATGGCCGCTTTATAGCGTGCGTCATCCTCAACAAGGCCCACCTCGTTTCGGCCGCGTTTGCAAAGAAACGGGGGGGG
>NW_008648990.1:1841030-1860194 GCF_000247585.1 Phytophthora nicotianae INRA-310 | reverse complement strand
CCACCACCACCACCACGTCAGTTCGACGCCACCCAGGTTGAGGTTTTCGGAGCTTGGCTGCTGACGTTGGAGAAGGCAGACGGCAGCAGCCTAAGTTTCTCGGCACTTAACACTCATAGAGCTTGTCTATTTAACTTATATCGCGTCTACGGGCGTGAAATGTCACCACGGATGGAGAAAGAGATGCGTCAGTACTTTAAAGGGCTCAAGACTGGTAAGGACTCTCTATCGTTCGATTTATACCGGTACCTGTGCGAGCGGCTACTTCAGTACCCAGCCAAAGACATGATTTTTGCGCGGACATACATGACTGTTGCATGGAATCTTATGTGCAGATCGGCGAACGCATTTGGTATTCGTCACACCCTTATCGAGTGGAGTGGAGACACCTTGTGCGTGTATTTCGCACACCAAAAAAAAAGACCAGGACGGAAGCAGGCCTCGTGACCCTCCGCACATTTACGCAACCCACTAAGACCAGAGTTATGCCCAGTTCTTGCTCTAGCCGTGTTTTGGGCAACAGCATCTTTAGACGGCGACGACCGCCTTTTCCCTGGTAGCAACCAATGTGAACGCTTTCGTAAGTGTTTGCAGCGGCTCTTGATAAGTGGTGATGTAGCCGATGAGCTACGCCGACGTGGTGTTGATAAGGACGAGCTGGGTACGCATTCGATGCGTAAAAGAACAGTAGCGTATTGTGCATCTACATAAATAGTAGCAGGGCTCCGTGATATGGCATCTATAATCTATTATCTCTTAACAAACGCCTCAACATAATAATGCCATAATTGCTAATGCTTAGTTGCGCATTTTACGCTTCACAGCTTGAATGGTGCCTACATCCCAGGCATCCCTATTATACGAAAGAAACATTAGCACTTCTAGAGTGTTCACGTCCATGCTCTGTCGGAGATCCGAGTACACCAGCTTAGCCTGTGAAAAGAACCTCTCGCACTCGTTCGACGTGGGGGGCACCCACGCCAGCGGCATGTACGATGTCGCTCCCTTGACAGCTTTCTTGAACACCGGTGCTAAGAATGAGCGTGAGTTTGTCTCTGGTGCGGGGTCAGCGACTGGTTTCTTAAACATCTTACAGGCTTCTTGTTCGCATGCAGAAAGCCGAGTCCCCGAAATAATCTTGGCGATCCCGCTCTCCAGCGCCGGATAATTGAGGATTGCTGCGTCAGGTGACAGGCGTGCTTTCATCGAGGGGTATTGACGCCCCACCCAGTCAAACGCTCGTCGAGCACCCACCGTTGTCAGCGTGGAGTCTTGCAACGCTTTGGTAACTTCGTTTAGGTCCATGAGAGACTCGAGTAGCGACTTGGCGCGTGATGATTCATCTTCATCCAACAAAAAGCTAACGATGTCATGCTTGGCTATGGTGGCGTGGTCCATGGAAAGAAGGGCTGGATGCAACTTGACGTAGCGTTCAACCATGTTGAACGTGCTGGACCAGCGGGTGGCATTACGTAGCACGGGGGCCAACGGCGTCACCTTTCGGAGTGCCGCGCGACACTTGATAGTGCTGAGATGCTTCATTAGGGCATGTATTTTAGCCAGTAGGACCTCCTCCGCCGCCAGAAAATCCTTAACAGCCAATTGGAACGGGTGACTTGCGCAGCCAATAAATGGCAGAGCGCCAATTTTTCGACCAATTGCCTGGTTGACAGAGCAATTATCACCAATCATGAAGAGCACGCTCTTCCAGGGCTTGTTGTAGGTGGAAAGCGTGTCCGCAATGAGATCAAAAAGACTCTGTGCACCCAAGTCTTCTTCGTCGCCCAGCGGGCAAAAAGCGAGTAGCACGTAGCGCCGACTAAGACACTGGATATTTTCATCATAATTGGGGTTTCGTTGGCTTGGCTGGGCAACAGAGGCATCATCAAAGACATCCATTATTGTCATGAAATGGCGTCCACCGCGGCTCCAGCCATCTAAGGCGAGCCCAAATGCGTCAGGCAGCGTAGCAGCAACAGTTTCACGCACATGCAAATACACCAGGTCTAGATACTTTTGCAGCGTCTCAGCAGAAATAGGGTCCATCTTCACATTTTTGCGAACAAGTGGGCGCTCGCAAAAACTGACGGGCATGCGCTCCATCACGCACCACTCAATCCATCGAAAAATGTCGTTGGTGCGCTGGTCTGGAAGAGTCACACCAAACCGATTGCCCTTGCGAAATGCAGCCACGGCCAAGTCGTGATAGTCGGGGTGGCGCTTGAGCAAATGATGCACCTGATTGGTGTAGCCATTGCCGCTCTTGTACACCTTGCTACAGGTGTTGCACCGAGATTGACTCGGAGATAAGTCGGTGAAGAGCAGGGAGCAGAGGTCCTTGTTGGTGACCTTCATGGGAGCTGAGACGACAGGGAGGTGGCTGGGTTCAGAGCTTACAGAATAAGTTTGAAAGTGAGGTACTGGGGTGTCATGAGGATCAAAGGCTATTCTCAACCATTCTTTTAAAGTACTGGCTGCAAACGATTTAGGTAGCTGTGAGCCGGTAATAACTTGGATTAATTATACCAGTTGCAAGTAGGGAAATCACTTAGTTAAAATATACCAATTTCAAGCTGGTGAATCACTGGCTAAAATATACTATAATATGGGTAAAACATGTTAAAATATAGTGATGACCTCTCAATACTAATTGCATTATCAATATGATAATGTATTAAAAATTATATGCTATCTTCGGCAGCCCTGAATAGTAGTAGGAATGAGCACCCCAAAAAATGGTTTGGTGACAGATACGTACTTATATTTTATAAACATGAGCGATACAAAGTACGTGGATATAAAACAACTTGATTCCGGGCAATACATGAAAAAGATAGGAGGGGGGGGGGGGGGGGTATCAAAGAGGGTCTCCATTTAATAATATTTTCAGTGGGGACTCAACTTTCACCTTTTCATTTCTACGCGCTCCTGGATATGCATTTTTGGTTTCTAAGCTAAAGACTACAGCAAAAAAATCTCAAGCAGCCTAGGTGTGCGCAAACGTACCACACACGGCATAACTGTCACAAAAGCGCGGGCTAAGGACTGTCGGCGAGGAGACCTTCACAATCAATATTGCCACAATCACAATAGTGGCATTCAATTTTGCAACAGCAAGCCACAATTCTTTCCTGCGTTCTGATTGGCCCAGGTTGCTTTTCGCGTTCTGCAACAAAAACCGATACTTGTCGAGCTGCAGCATTGTTTTCTTGATCCCATACAAACGTCTCGGTGTGAATTGGGCGCAAGGGCGTCTTGGTGGTGTCGATGGAAGGTGAAGCTGAAGCTACGTCTTACGAGGATGAGAACCTCAACTCTGTCAAGCTCCGAGAAGAGTCTGCTGACGAAACAGCGAATACGGATTTGTCAAACCATGTTGTGCCATTAATGAATACATGCTGCTGGAAGGCTGCAAAAGGACGACAAGTTGAGTGGAGGGAGTGCTCTTCTTGAATGCCAGCGACCAGGCTGCAAGCGTCCTGTCCACGCGGCATGCGCAGCGAGCATGTTGACCTCGTTTGGTACTAGTAGCGCATTCGAGGGGATTCCATGTGGAAACGCTGCTACAATGCCCTTGTAAAGCTGCCAAGTTCTTCTGCAATGCAAACGAAGAAACGTGTGGATCTTTTTTTTTTTGGTATGGCAACGAAGCCGAATAACGGTGAGCGCTTCATTCGAAAGTCTTTCAAGAAGTTCGTGTCAGACGTGTGCTCGCGATTGTAAAGTAGCTTGTGCCAGCGATTTTTTCACTTCTGGTAGTGAGACGGCCGTGTGGAAAACGAGTGCCCAAGATGTGCTCATTCTTGTGCTCCCAAAACTCGTCCAGATCGTCTTCATCAGATTGTTCGTCGCTCAGCACATCTCGTATCAGGGCTGAAGCCTCCCTCGTCACGAGGACGTTTTGCACGTGGCATTGCAGTTGTTTACGCTTGGAGCAGCCAGGCATCCTAGATTGGGGGGGGGAGTAAATATTGGATCCTAGTCCAAATGAGCTGCTGCTGCAAGAAGTTTGCAACGGGGTAGTCAATTGCGACTTTGATTGGCTAAAAATGCTACATCGATAGCGCCGCCAAAACAAAAACTGAGGTGCTGCTGCAAAATTGAATACCGCTAATATCTTTGTAAAAAAATTGGAATACTTGTAAATTCGTATAGTGATGCTGGATACTCATTTGGGTGCGGAATAGAGGTTTTGTAGGGAAACCCCTTCGTTGTCATTGTTGTCATTGTTCGCCTTGCTTTCAACAGCACAAGACCTTCCCCTGGCATATTCATAATCAGCGATCTACACACACTAGTTGACGGCACAACAACCTCACATTAAAGGTTGTAGCTGATGATGTCGAGCGAACCCGTCGGTAATTTGATCCGTAACAACCACTAGAATCATGGTAAGCGAAACGAAAACGATGCTCGTGATAAAACACCTTGGATTGGGGAGGGCGCCAGTTTAATAGAGGTTTTATTTTAATTATTATGAAAACCGCTTCGATTATCCCACACTTTGCACTAGTATAAATCTAAAACAGATTCACAAAAAAGGACATATAATTGTGGTAAAATGTCGAATAATTTGAATTATGTAAGATAATTCATAGATGCCCTCGATGGAAAAGCTGAAGCTCATGCATGTCCACAATTGTCTCCTGCGGGCAAGCACAGCTTGGATGCATCGATATCCTGCTACCATGGCGTCATCCAAAGTAATTTCACAACAGTAATTGACCGGTTTGCCTCCGCAACTTCATCAATCTCTATGGAAATGCATGCACGAGGGGTCTCTGTTTTAGACATGTCGTCTTTTTTGCGGTGACCTGGTCTTGGACCGCCGAGAAGACATCGGACATTCAGACCGATTTAGAGATAAATCGACCGTTCAGATGGATTTGTAAATCAAATCAGCAGAACACACCAGTGCATAAATCACCTTGGAAATATGATGTGGCGTCTCTAAATACTTGTGACCGGTCTGATTTATAAATAAAACCAAGCTTCATAGTCTAATTAAGACTCTAAATGGTCGGATTTGTAATTGGATTAAGACAGTAAGACAACACTTATTGTTTTTAGGTGTATCGTTTTATTACAAAGTTGCGCCTTGCACAAAAAGATTAATTTTGGTTTTGCGTCCAAAATGTGCCCAGTCCCAATATTTTTGAAATTAATCCAACAGTAAGTAGTTTTGTGAGGAATGACTAAACGGTCACTAGCAGCGTAGACGACAGCCCCGGTGAGAGGTAATATCAACTTGGGTGTTTATATTGCTAATGATTGAAAGCCGCACATTGAATATTATATTAGATATTTTAAATCCAAAAATAGTTTAACCATCAAGTCGCCAATATATAGTTAACATTTACTCTCCAAGTGCGTATGCATGTATGATCGTGAGCATACCAGTATGCTCGGATAAAAAATAGTTTTTGGAGAAGTGAACAACATTAGAATGCTATTGTTAGCCTAGCAATGAAGACAAAGGAATCGACGGCGTTCTCCTTTTCTACGGGCTCAAACGCACTCGGGAAAAGTATGATGATGCAGGTCGGATCTCGCGTTGTTGGAAAAACCAATCGAACTCGCGGAAGGATTGGCATCGTTCTTGGCGTGAATACAGAAGGCTGCCAACGCAAGTTTGAGGTTGAATGGTCATGTGGAGCTCGCGAGATCGTATCTGCACGGTCGATTTCTCTCACCGCAGTACAAGAACCGCAGCTAGAGCGCGAAAACGCCTCGAATGTGTCAACTTCAACCTTCACAGATCTTCTGCTTGGAGTCAACGAAGGAGCATCAATAGATATGGACGCTTCGTCGTCATCGGATGAAGACGAATTGAATTTCGAGGATACAATGAGCGAGAGGAAGACAACGGAGCTATCTATGCTAACGGAGAGAGTGGATCCCTTGTGAATCCGTTCTGGTCGACCCGGAAGCCCATGGTCAACCCCATCGAGCTTGGCTGTTGTGGCCTCAGTCATTAGCTTTGGGCGACAAGACCCTTGCTAGATACTTCTATCTAATGTACCCTACGTCTACATTGAGGAATACAGTATCGGCGACGAACCACAACCTACAGAAGAACCAATACCGCCGTATCAATGTGGGAGACTTGTTCAAATGGATAGGAATTCGATTAGCGATGGGGCCATGCTTCACAGGACGGTAGCGTTAGCACTGCAGCCAACTTTAGACAGCGATTTGGAATGACAAGACATTGTTTTGAGCAAATTTTGAGCTGCATGTCGTTCGGTGAATCTATCGTAGAAGGCGATCCGTGGATGCCAATAAGACCTATTCTAAATGGATTCAATGAACGTCGCCAGCAAGTTGTTTCGCCCGGAAGTGTACTTCGTGTAGATGAGTCAATGAGTGCGTGGAAGGGTAAACAGGGGAAGTATTGTCATGATGGCATCCCACACAAGACAAAAATTGTTCGAAAGCCTGCAGGTTTGGGTGCTGAGCTGAAGGCTATCGCCGATGGTGACACAGGTACTATTTTGAGCTTAGAACTCGTTGCAGGAGTCATACGACAACGTCAGAAGCCCTACGCAGCAGAGTATGGTGAAGGAACTGCAGTTATGTTGCGGCTAGCGGAAAAATTTCGTGGAACTGGTCGTACCGTAGTTACAGATAGTGCATTTGCATCGGTGAAAACACTTATTCAACTTGAGGCACGAACAGGACTTTTCTTCATGGGCATGGTGAAGACAGCCACAGTGGGGTTTCCCATGAAGTATCTAAAGAACGGGTTTGCTACTGGCCCAAAGCGAGGCTCTTTCAAAGTTCTATCCAGCATCACTGACATGGGTACAACAATGTACGCAGCATGTTGGGCGGACAGAAAACCAAAAACAATTATTGCAAACCGTGGAACAACGCTACCAGGTAAAGATGCAGTTCGTCCACGACATCGTTTGATTGAGCGTGATGGAATAGTGGAGACACTGCGGTATGAAATACGAGTTGAACGCCCGCAAATGATAGAGTGCTTTTTTTCCAAGTTCTCTACAGTCGATGTGCACAATCATTTGCGTCAAGGAAGTCTAACACTAGAAAGAGAGTGGGCAACAATGTTTTGGGACAATCGCTTGTTTAGTACGCTTCTCGGAATGATTACTGTCGATGCGTACCTCGCGTACCGCTACGAGGCTTGTGAAAGCCATTCAGAGAACACCGTACTTGACTTTCACGGGTTTCTATCTCAACTAGCCCACCAGCTCATTTTCAATGACTTCCATTCTGCTAGAACAACCCGCAGCAATGCCGATGGCTCCACAGTTGAAGATGACATGCCTGCACCTCATAATATCGAGCAACTAACCCGGCTTCCTCAGTACGCAGCAACACGAAAGAAGAACTATCGTGCTCAGCGTGAATGCAACTTGTGCAACGAGAAAGCCTCATACTATTGTGTAAATTGCTCAGATACAGCTCGGGGAGGGGGGGGGGGGGTTATTGCGTCTGCAGGCCACGATCCAAGCGAGATTGCTTTACCAAGCATCTCTCCACTTCAATTTGACTTTTCTCTAAACGTCATATGGATTTCAATACAAACTCCTATACAAACTAACTTTGCCCGAGCATACTAGTATGCTTTGCTCCTGTCTACTTGTATAATTTCGACCTGGAGAGTTGTCACCTCTGTTAATTTGAGATAGTGGCTACGATAAGGGATCAAGGCCGGATAAAACTCCTTTGCATGACAATCTTCTTATCTTAGCCAAATGCCTCTGAAGCTCCTGAGCCAACCAAAACCCAGAACTCGAACTTGTACACGTAGCACTGTCGTACGTACAGTAGGTAACTCTAAAGTTTTCAGTGGTTTTGAGCTATCTCTATCTCCGTTGAGTTTCAGAAGCTCTAAGCTACCACTAGCTATCGTTATACTAGTACTTCACTAATCACTACAATGCTACTAGGCAAGTAGTACTAGCTGCATAAACACCAAAATCTTTCCGAGTACTTAAGTAATCGCAACAGTGGGTATTACTTGGTTAGAGCGCGTGACAGATATTACATTAGAATATCACCTTCTTGAGAACTAATAAGTGGTGACTTCCGTGCCTTTCCGCGTATAAATTGCAATGTAGTTGCTCAAAAACCGTTTATGGCAGCAACACACAAAGCTTACGCCGAACCATCGGGCATCAGCGTCATGGCACCAGATCCCGACGAGTTCCTGTCAAACATAAGCTTGTACGCAAGGTAGATGACATAGCCACCAACAGTGGCGCCCAGCGCAATCTTGGCGAACTTGCGGAGACGAGGCCACGACTTGGGGTTCTTTTGCGCCGTTGTGGCAATCGTAGAGGAGAGCTTGGCAATCTGCTCGTCGTTCGTCTTGACCGCATCCTTGGCAGCAGCGAAGGCCGTGATGGCCTTCCTCACAGCAACCTCGTCGCCGTCAGACGCCTGGACGGCTTTAACAGCCTTGGTCAGAGCGGTTTTCGTCCGCAGATTCTCGAGGAATCCACCGGCAATCTTAGCAACGTTGTCTTTGTTATTGATAGCTGGGATCTTGGCTGCGTGACTGTGACCATGACCGTGACCGAGACCGGGAAGATGAAAATGACGTTCCTCATCGACAGACTCGGAACTGGCAAAATTGGAGTAGCACACCAGGAAGGTGGCCACAAGTAGGACGACGAAAGCGCTGAAACGCATTGTTGAGTTTTGGAGCTTTGAAAGAGGTAGCAAATTCGGGAATGACGAATTGTTTCGGGAAATGTCAATCTCCACTGGCAGTTTGTTCACACCTTGAGTCATTGGATAGAATTGCTGCGTAAGGCTACCATGGATCTGTGAAGTTGTAGGGACAAATCTGGACCACCTACATGCCGATTTGCTTTCATGGGCAAAGCCCAAGATGGCACACGTCGGAAAAAACCTAACGATAAAAATTATTAACCAACAGGACCAGGTTGCTCACGAGCTTTGGGCCAATGGAAATCTTCCATCGAGTTTGCAGCCTGCTCTTTGCACGCGAGTCACCACCGCGGCCGCGGTGGCAGTGCCGCAGTCCGCAAAACCACGGGCCACTCAAGTCTGAGCGGCCCAGGCTGAACCATTGGGTGAGGAATAATCAGCGTCTGGTCAGTGGCCAGGAGTCACCATTGACCACATCCGCCTTCGGATCTAGTGCATTGTTCCAAAGACGGTAAACTGCGCATACAAAAAATAGGGTCATTCTGCGATGCAGGTTCGTCGTATTAGAGAATTCCAACATTCCGCAATACTAAAAAAAAGATATAATAAATGCTAGATGAAATAGACGGCATGCTGACAAGTTGCTTAGTCCCCAATACTCCTCCAACGAGAGATTCGACAGTGACTACCGCAATTCATCCAGCTCCTAGCTGAAAACGAGAACACTGGGCTCGATCGCTGCTATGTTTGGAAACAATGAAGCTAGAACATCACAATAAGTGTTGTCGCATTTGGGGTTTTCCGTCTACTGGTAGAGTTTCCTTCCTATTGAAACGTCAGTCATTAATCTGGACAACTCTGTGCAGGTACCACCGGAAAAGAACTATGTGGTCGCGACACAAATGTTGTATTGCGGCACTGGGAGTAAGAAAATACACACAAACGCATAGACACAGAGAAATGAGATAATCTATTCGATAAAGATTTTTTTATCGTGTATTGATCAGGTTACCAGTATTATGTTGCAATATCAGCGCACTGGCATGTTTTGGACGCTCGCGTAGTGAAGGTTTGCTTCTTGAATCAGGCTACCACACCAGAGGTACTGACTGACCCAAGAGACAAACTCTCAATGCCCGTAGAGGTGCGCGCACTTGGAACCTACCTATTATAGACATAAAAAAAAGTTTTTGAGCCATACCTAAGAAAAACCTGGTCCGCCACCTAAATTTCTCTTTGCTGAATCAGGAAAAAATAATAATTTGCCCTATTCGTGCAGCATCCAAGTACATGTAGTACTTGGGTGTTGTTCGAGAGAATACGGCGCAATAAATACTGGTTGTAGTAGGTCGCTTGTTTTTGGTCTTTATGAGGTTCTTCAAAAACATGTAATATCCGGTAGTATTTCTACTTGAATTGTTTGTCGAAGGCTCCATGGTGTTACCAATCGAAGTAAGGAAGCAAAGATACTTCATTACAGCGGCTGCGAAGCAGGCTCAGGAGGTATGCGGGATATACACTTACACGGTCTTTTGCACTGTTCGTACCCGCATGTTACCGACACTGGCTTGAATAACTTGTGTGGAAAGGTTTTCGAACTGCCCGTTTACATAGCTGGATGCTCGTTCGAAGCACTCGATATCGTGTGGTACGCAGAGCACGCTTGCTTCAGTGGTAATGAAACTTGCTTTACCACGCTGTGTGATTTGGGTCGTCTACAGTATCCATCTCTATGGTGTCCTCCTGCTGTGGCTGAAAGAGTCTCCTTCCAACTGCTCTTGAAGCTTGACCCTTCAGGTTATTGACACTTAGCCAGCCCAGCGAACGTTGTCACCGCTGGGTGGTTGCTGGAGTTGCGCTCTAGCCATTGAACTGAATCTTACCACCGGTAGTTGCGAGAGCTCTGGTCCTTTCGCGACCAAGGATAGTTCCATCTGCCATTGTTTGTATCTTCAGCAGCCTCTCACTGCGTCACGGCCATTTCCAATTGTCCATACGAATAAATGATGCAGCATCCTCTCCGCTCCGTGTCACTTCATGTACACTGTGTCAGCCTTCGCTTCAAAGAATCCCACTCTATATTCTGCTTCTCAGTCCAGGAAATTGATTAAATGGAGCGGCTCTTGATTCCATCATTACGACTCAGCTTGACATCTCTTTCCTTCGAGGAGCCTGCAATCATGATAACCGTACCACCACACGAAGGATATGTACCAACGCATCGTAACATCTTTGTTGTGCATACCTCCCCCGAGGTCATGCTTCATCCATTAGCTGCCTTTGGCTTCATTGAACAAGCTTCTCCGTCACTTCAGTTTTTGTTTACCTCACGCCCGTCATTTCCGTCTTCGTGTAGCAGGGGGCCTGGGAACGCGATGTGACCAATTCAGGGCGCATCGTGGCTTCAGCCACCTCCAAACGAGTCTACTGGTCCCAGATTCGTTCATACAACTGATGGAGCAGCTTCTCCAGAGCTCTGCCGCCTCCTCGGAAATTCGCCATCACCACGTGCATTTAGAATGACTTAAGTTGATTTTCCGATGCATTCCGTATATTGATCGCTCCTCGTCAGGGTCGCTATGATAAACATTTTAGAAGCACTTTCAGACTGCGTACAGGACCTCATCCATTCCCGAAGTTACTGTATGCCTCGCGTTTGACCTCCAAATTCGCACTCATCGTCGTCCCACCCAAAGGAGGCATTCATCTCTCAATACAGTAGGCAGTAGAGAAAGTGGATGAACCGCTTTTCAGTCCAACATTGCGATCCCTACCTTTCGACTTCCCGCACGGTAGCGCCATCATGGCTTGCTCTCGTGTGTACCGTTGCTCCATTCGCCATTCGTTTACTTCATTAATAAACAACAGTCATCGCCTCGTCGAGCACCAGCTCTCGGGTTTTCGTCGTGTTGTGTCGCTGTCAGGAGTCTCAAATCAGCACATACCACCTATGGGTTCCCTTTTGCCGGACGAACTACGAGCAGCAAAGTGATCATTTTCAGCTCCCACTTCAGTTGATCCAATACATGTAGCTAGGCCATTATTGCCTGTTTGACTCCGTGACGTACACTGCCAGCTCTAGTAAATTACCAGTGGTCATTCCATTATGCCAAGTTTAACTTTGGCGTCGCTGGCTCTTTCGGAGAAACCATACGGACGATGCGGATAGGTTAATGGATAATTACTTCTTTGAAGTTCAGTTTAATATGATTCAGTCGTTGTTTTACTCAGAAGGCTTACTGACATTCAGTAGCAGGGATTGCCTATCCGATTAGCATTCCTGAGCAAAGCCCAAGATATTTGAACTGTCCTTATGTTTTTTTTGCTGGAACATAAACTGAGTCGATCGAGTCATTGGAATCCTGCTCATCTTTGTTAGAAACCACTAACCGCATTTCTAACGAATGGAAAAAGTGTTCACGTTGAATTTATTATAAAAAAACCGTATTTTTTTACAATTTGTGCCATTGCTTGTGTTTTCTACAATGCACCCTGCACAATTTTTAACATGTCGTCTAATTGTGGTCGAACATTGCAAGCATGGCCTATAGAAACGAGGAAAAGACGGTTGGCAAAAAAAGAACCATTTTGAGCACTTTTGAACGCTTAAAGTATTTACAGCTAATAGCATGGTTAAAAAAACCAAATCCTCACTATCCCACCTAATCTTCAATAAAAGGAAATCATTTTTATCACACAGAGTACTTTGTTAATATATGCAGGTCGCTTTACGTACGGACGGAACATTACACATATGCTCCGATAATGCAGCCTAACCCTCTCGGAAAAGCCATTTAGGCTTAATTTTAGGTTTACGCTTGGAATAGAAATGAAACAAAACAATACTAATGTACAAGTTTTTCCCTCGCAAGTAACGCTCTGTGACACTATTCTGAGGGTACCATATGTACTATTCCGAGGTAGGAATTCTACCAAAAGAGAAAAGGCTTTACAATCGGTCCGCAAACAAGGTCTTCCCGATAGGCGCTGGTATCTGGTGCAAGCGACTGTCAGTGACAAGATAAAATTTATCTATTCGACAGGCTATGCAATGGAGCGACGAAATTTGGCGACACCACGCATGATTGGCAAATGCTGTCAACACAGTACAGTAAACCAAAGCTATCACTAGCGCTCGTACACCTGGAGGAATGACGTCGGCTTAAACGAGTTTAACTATGCATACGTCCCAAACACTTCGTTCACTATACTTTAGTAAACTTGTGAAAGGTAACGAACATTGTAAAGACACCTATCATTCAAGCCTCACTCAGCTCTCCTAATGCAAATACATGAGAGAAAGGCCTGCATTATTATCAACACAGAAACGAAAATAACAAAGATGGATTTCAAACCTTTTGTATGTATCATTGATACTAGCATTGCATTGTTACTGCGCGAAAAACAAACCTTGCCTATCTAGTTTGGTGCTTCTATCCAAGACGTGAAGACGTTCAAGACTTTCTCGCTTGTAAACTGCAAACCGGAAGAGAATGCTCAAGAATATAGTCAAAACCGTTGAAGCCATTCTTACGCCGAGCCAGTGGTGGTTGTAGTAGTCGCAGCCGTCGATGACTTCCTGTCGAACAGAGCCTTGTATGCACCGTAAATAGCGAAACCGGCAACAGTGCCTCCAAGCGTAATCTTGGCGAACTTGCGGAGACGCGGCCACGACTTGGGGTTCTTCTGCACGGTGGTAGCCATCATCGCCGAAATCTTAGCGACACCCTCGTCGGTCATCTTAACACTATCCTTAGTGGCAGCGAAGGCCGTGATGGCCTTCCTCACAACAGCCTCATCACCATCAGAAGCCTGGATGGCCTTGACGGCCTTCGAAAGAGCCGTGTTGGTCTGCAGCTTCTCGAGGAATCCACCGGCGATCTTAGCAACGTTGTCTTTGTTAACCGGGACAGGGGCAGCCTCGACACGAAGACGACGGTCCTGGACACTTTCGGCGGAGCAGCACGCCAAGAAGGTGGCCACGAGCAGGGCAATGAAGACGGTGAAACGCATTGTTGAGTCTAGAAGGAGTCTTCGGAAAGGAAGCAAATTCGGGAATGGCAATTGTTGGGGGGAAATGCCAGCCTCCACATCCATGATTCTTTAGAAAAGAGCCGTTATTGTATACAAACGAGGTGGAACAGAATCGGGATCACCAATCCGATTAGCTTTCCTGGGCAAAGCCCAAGATGTTCGAATCGTCCATATGTCGGCAAGCACAACCAAATCATTATCAGCTGGACCAGGTTGCTGCAACTCTCAGTCCGTGAGTCTTTAACCAATGGGAGTCTACCATACGTTAGCATCCTGCTCTTTGTGCTTGTCAAAGTTCTTCTAATTCTACAGCAATGCTGTAACAGCATCGGGTCGGACATTTCATTGCTACTTCTAAAAGGTCTGGTCATTGCCGCTGGGTGGCCGAGGCGGGGTCTGAGCGAGGGGGCTCACCTTCTGCCCCCAGAGGCCATAACTTGATGCCTACATTTGCTTGTCCCTTTCGGACGCTTGTATAAGGTGTAATCATGCTGCTTTACAGGTCCAGGTACTGGTCTATATGTGCCACAGCAGTTATACCTTCTGAATTTATCTTGGTTAGAATAATTAATATATCTTCTGAAAGATTTTTGATGGTACCTGTGGATACATGTACCGGGCATTTTTGAGCGTGTATACCAGTACGGAAGCTTTAGAGAGGTGGCAGACAGCTCAGGTTACTAATATACGACCTCACACTGCGCTCTGAGCACATGTACCTGCCTTTTTTGTCCACAAGTGAGGAATTACACGAACGAATTCAACCACTGGGTTCACCAAAGCAAAAACTAAATTAGCAATAGAGTAAAAAAAAACATAATATAGCTCAGTTCTTTTAACTCTGTTAATTAAGGGAAGATACCATGTATTACGAAGGAAAGAAAATCGCACAGACAAATTCGTGAAAAACACAGAATGTGAAATAGATGCTTTTAATAGAGGGCGGTAGTGAGCGGGTGTGAGGAGCGTAGCCGAAGCAAACCCGAGCAGGGTGCCCGCGAAGCAGGGCCGCTCGGTATTTGCGTAGACGGACCCAGCGACGAACTCATCAGTGAATGGACCCGTAACACTCTCCAGAACATTTTTTTCTAATGCGGGGGTCTGGGGGTGCAACCCCCAGTATGCTTTTAGTAGTGGCCCTTATAATGATATTTCTGTGGAATTCATCCGTAGGTTCTGTGGATTTGCTTATTCTGACTGTGCTATTCTACCGCTCTCATGTATTACCTGCACGAAGATTTTCGTGCAGTTGACGTTAGGATTGAAGTTAAAATTATGATTTGTGTCTCTCGCGCAATTCGGCAATCTGAATAGTTTGGCGATTTGAAGGTCGGCAAAGTACAGTGTAATGCTAAACCCAGCCACCATTCGATTCGCGATTCGCATGTTGAAAATGGTGAGTTGCGTGCAGTAACGGACAAATAATGTCCCTCATTTGACCTGGTGTTTGAGCCTCAAACACCAGGGTCAATGCAGCCAAAAGTGTTTACAGCCGCAGTATAGTGCATTAATCGTAGTAATGTAAAGCAATGGGTTGCGTTTTCGCATAGCTTATTACTCCAGCGCTAGTCTCTAGTCTTATTTGAATTAAATACCGTCTTCATCTAGACTCTATCTTAAGATATACTAGTACTAAGTTTTTGTCAAAGCAATTACTTGCACGGCGAAATGATACGATTACCGTGATGGACACAAGGATAATGGCCCGTTATTAACGGACCTGGTCTTCGACTACAGTTGTACTGTACAGTTCATGTATGGTGCATGCTCAAGAAGAGATTGGCATCTGTGTGACGATCAGTGATCGATTGCCAACGGCTCTCTAGAGTCTCGGTGACCGAGAAGTTCTCGGCGAGAACCGTTGGGGCCCAACTTGGGCATCTCACCTCCAGTACACCGTGCTGGTACAGTAATACCACTGGTATTACCAGCCTGGTATTGCGGCTGGCGACCAGAAATTGACTGGTCCAGTCGTGCAGTTTCAGACTGGAATCTCGCAGTAGACAGACAGCATGGGTCCAATTACGACTGGTTCGTCGTGTACGTAAACTACTGTACATGTATAGTCTGTATAGTACAGTGGTTTCCGGTACTTGCGGTAGTTTGTCATAAAACACCGTAAGTACAATGTACGAAGTAGCATGCATGTACTGTGGTATCCCGATTTGTTCCATAGGTACAGAATGCATTATGGGGTGGATCATTTGTCATTGATTGAACTATTTGCAAAATAATCGCAATAGTTAGCAGACATGAAAGGTTATTGGAAAGTAGCGAGGGACCTTCAGTATAGAGGGTTCCACTGTACTACTACCCGTGCAGAATTATGAGGTTCGTAATCCTAAAATACGAAATGGCTACTTCAAGCATAGGCCAATGTCTGATTTTGGATCTGTTCGGGCGGGGCTTTTTTCCGCGTGAGTTTTCGCGGTTTTCCGGTGTGCTTGTGCTGGTCATGAGTGTGGTGTGGTTTTCCGCGTGCGCTTTTGCGCGTGTACCGTATTTGTCGGATCTAGTGAGACACAAATAATTGGTCGCAAAAATAAAACCTCGTTTAGGTTTTTCAATAAGCGCGCAAATGACTCCCGCCTCTCATTCAAGAACAAGATACAGTACGTGTCCTTTATATATATTTTGCATTTGCTAGCTTTCTAATATTTATGTAGAGATCTATATCTCGAATGGCACAGGGACCATGATTTTCTAGAAGCGCAAGTGAGCGTCGTTTGCTTTTGTCTCATATAATTGGTAACGCTTGTCGAAGATTAAGCATTTCGTAGCACAGAAAGAAGACTTAAACGCGGGATGGCGGGCGAATGCCTCCGGGATCTTGGTTGGAGCTTGGCGAGGTAGAGGAACTTTCGGAAGTGACAAAGTCTCTCGTCGACAAGCAGCGACCTCATTGATCCTACATACATTATAAATAACTACAGTACTGTTGGGATCCTTCAACTATGTAACTGAGGACGTTGGCATAAGACACCAGAGAGAGAGAATCTCCGACAACGCTTGGGTATGGTGGACAAGGAGACCATTATCAGTGGCTTTAGAAAAGCAAACCATAATCCTAAAGGCCCTCGAGATGCCAATGGCAAGTTTAGGACTTACTTGTTGCCACCTCCGGAAGATGCGGTTGTGCCTGAGTAACTTCAAATCACAGAACTTGTTTGGATTTCGATATATTATATTTTCGTTATTGTCGCATTTCATTAATTTAAAGAGTTTTGTAAGTGAATCAGAAGGGGTGTCACCCTTATGAATTTGATGTCTTAGTTGATCCGTATCGATCCGACAAATACGGTAGGTTTTCCGCGTGTTGTATTGGCTTTCCGCATGAAATACTGGTCTCGCATAAAAAGTGTAATGGTTCAATATTAGGCCATTCGATACTGGGTCGTACCAATTGATAAATTTACTGTCACTCACGAGTAGTGGTGGCGACATTACCGTTTTTAACGCAGGTAAATGCTACTTTTTTAGTATCTGGTTCGAGTTGGAGTTAAGTTGATACCTCGCTGATAACACGCGCCAATTCGCTTGCTCAACGTCTTTTAAAAATGAAAAACCAAAAATAGGTACGTAAACTACCACAACTACATTGGCACACTGGTTTTGGGTCGTGCGTTTAACGTCTCCCGTGGAAGCAGTACTTACCAACTTGGCACTGGTAATACCAAGCAGCTCCTTCTGTAAGACATAGACCATGGCTTGAAGAGTATCATCATCTTGGCGGCGCTCCATTCCCTGCAACTGATCGGGCCAGGCGGCTGGAGACTGTTGTCGTACTTCTTCAGTGAAAATTCTTTACTACATCATTTCTCATTTTGCCACCAGCTCCTCGAGGCCTGAACACGTCTTGCAAGATGGAGAATGAAGACGACGGAGCAACCGTCTTGCATCCGGCAGACCTATACACGACCCCATCACGGCCGCCTCGGGTTTCTCATCAAGCATCCGTGGGAGCGAGATCAACACAGCGTCGTGCAGCGTCTGCAACATCGGTGGGGGCGAGATCATTACAACGCCGGGCTGCGTTTGCAAGGTCACCTGCTCCGCGAAGAATTTCACCGCGACAGAATGCTTCAAGACAAGGCAACGCAGCGTCAGGCCCAGCGCCTTCTTCACTACCCAGCACGGCGAGCTTTTTCGATATGACCCAAGCAGCGTATGAAGGCGTACTGGTAGTTCATCGTGTTGGTTGCTGATGAGATATATACTAACGTCCCGACAAGTGCAGTAACAGTTGCTCATGCAAAATTTGGCTGGTGCCAACGGTGCAATGCAAAGGTTGACGTGTGTAAAGGTCGAAATGACGCCGGGCCTCACATGAAGCGCTTCCATCCTGAATACCTGAGAGCGTACACGCAAAGACAGGAGAAACAACAGAGTCAAACCGCTGCTAGACGGCTGGTTAACATCTATGAGTCAGCCAACGTCGACGAAGGCATTGATGAACCAGCAACCGACGTCGATCAGAAGCGCTTCGTTGACTTGCTGGTTCAGTGGATCGCGTCGGACTTACGCCCTCTTAGTACTGCCAACGATGCCGGTCTTATTGCAACCATCGAGTTTGCAAACAGCGTAAGGGGAAGGCTGCGAATTCCAGCTCGCCAAACTACGACGTCGCGATTGCAGATCAGAGCCGCAGAGTTTCGTTCTTCGCTTCGGATTCGGCTCAGTGACAAGGGTGAATGTCTATACTTTTCTGTTTCGTCCGACATTTGGACTTCGTTGTGTGCAGAAAGCTTTATCAGTTTCACGCTGCACTATGTGGATGAAGACTTCGACATGCACAAATGGACATGCACAAATGGACGCTTGAGGTAATAAGCATCCCTGGTAAGCACAATGCCCCTGCTATTGCTGCTGCACTACTACCGTGCTTCGACAATTGGAATCTGGATCGAACGTTGTGTGTTCGGTTTCTTCGGGATGGAGCTCCAAACATGAAGAGGGCATGTGACCAGATCGGCGTGACAAGTATGTCGTGCATCGCACATTCACTTCATCTCGTTGTTGGTGCTGCGCTCATTCGCAAGCCTAGCGATTTGCCACTGACAACGTCTGTGGACGATATCAATGACACAATCGGCATCAACCCTCGTGATGTCAACAATTCCGATGCTTCTGGCAGCAGTGACAGTGATACTAGCACGTTGCGCGCAATGGCCTCAACCGCTTCACTGGGAAGGGGAATGACAAGTGAGGACAACCGGGACGATGACGACAGCGGCTTGGATGAGCCCATCGATCCGGACGAGGTAATTGCCATTTGTGAGCAAGTGGCAGAATTCGTTCAAGACTGTGAAATGGCTCCTGGCGATCTTGAGCGCATACGCCAAATCGTTCGGCGATTTCGCAAGCTCGCCGAATATTTCCATCGCATCCGGCAAGGCCAAGTGTGTGTGTATTGGCCGATTATATATCGGAAGGTTACGTGACGGCTTTATTGTGCCTATTTGCACGTGTTGGGGAGAGCGAGTTGCC
>NW_008648990.1:1778668-1840793 GCF_000247585.1 Phytophthora nicotianae INRA-310 | reverse complement strand
GACGTATTGTTGTGGGTTTATCCTACCTACACTAGTAGCTAGAGTTGCCGTGGGAATTACAACACCACAGGCGCCTCACTAAAGAAGCTTGCATGTTTTCCATTCGAAATGTATCTGTAGCAACAACTCAGCGTAACTCTGAAAATGGATTTCGTTTTCCCTTACTTGTGTATTTGTCAACTTGCAGGCATCTTGAAGTCGCTCATTAAGTTCTTCTGCGGGTTCTTCAGGTTCAGCATCAAGTACCACAAGACCTGGAATGCCACCGTCACCATGAAATTCTTCCCGCGCTCGCAATATTTCACCTCCGCCACGACCATCTCACCGTTGTTGTGGCGCGACTTGCAGTACCAGCAGCGCGTAGCTGTTGACCTCATTCTCGTCCACCGCCATCTTGGCCAGAATCGTGCGCTCCATGCTTTCGTAAAAGTTATACTCCAGCGGTTCCGGCGCTCCTGTACATGTAGTGACCACCACCCACGAATACCACGACCATGAAGATGATACCGTAAATGATCCATGTCTTTGCCGACGGCACGTCGAGAGGTAGTACTCGACCATTTTCATGCCGAACTCCGTTAAGTAGTCCACATCATTGCAACCACTACACCAGCCCAGCGGCCGAATTCGATGATGTCTGCGAACAGCAGCGTCATCTGCGAGACCGAGGCCGAGCACGAAAGCACGTACGACGCGTGGTAGAAGTTGGCGCCGCTCTGCTAGTAGGAGATGTCGCGCGCCGCCATGGACGTTGGAATCTGCGAGACCTCGTCCAGCGACAGGAACAGCACTGCCTGGAACAGCACGCCCAGCTGAACCTGCACGTTTACCGGGTCCACGTTCCAGAACATCGACGCGCTGATCAGACCCCTGACGATCACCATAGGACCGCGACCTTTGCGGAACGCCGTGTTGCGCATGTTGGAACTTCGGCATCAGGTCAATGTCGTTGCCCACATTTTATCAGCTCCAGGTCGTACGGAACCTCCAGAGCAGCAAGAATCTCGCAGGGATGCTCAAGCCGCGGTAGTACTCCACGAACTCGCTCGCCAGGCGCGGGTGGTGCGCCATCTACGATAACCCGTACTTGTACTTAAGTATGGTGGGTTCGTGCCCGGGTCCAATAGGTAGTCGGCCACGTCGCGCTCAGGCGGACGCTTGAAGCCCAAGGACTCGAAGCGGACCATCGCTTACTTGCGTGGGCCGCGGCACATCATCTCGCCCTCGTTCAGGATGGTCACCTCATCGAACACCTCGAACACCTTCGGCGCCAGATCAAGCAGCGCGACCACCACGGTTTTCTGCATCTTACTGGTGACTCCGCGCTACGTCTTGTTGATGTCGTACGATGTTGAACAGTCCAGACCCGTGCTTGTGCGTCACGTATTCGAAGTACTTCATGCCGATTTCCATCTTGCCGGTGGTCACACACTTGTACTCGCTGCTCGTACTCCAGCGTCGCCTTCACCATTAGCGTAGGGGAGAGCTTGTAGCGCTGCTCCACGTACGCCACCAGCTGCGGCAGACACGCATGATGTTGGCCTGTTGGCCTGCCCCACACCACATCGCCCGCGACCGTCACGACCTTCTCCAACACAAAGCGGCCGCTCAGCGCCTTCATGAGCGACGTCTTGCTAAAGCCGGGCTGGTCCAACACTAGCGCATGGAGCCCGGTTTGACCACGCCGCTAACGTAGCGCAGGATCTCCTTACCACCGCAAGCTTCGTGGCCGACAGCTTGGCCTGGGTCGTCTTGGCAACACTGTCGGCAGCACCACCTTGTTCTCGTCTTCCTCCGTCGCCACCACGTCGGCGTAGATAGATGGAAGCCGTGTTATGGTGTAGTTAATCCAACTAACTTAGCTCAGATAACGTTATTTGCTAGTTAACGATATAACGATAACGTCGCCACCACTACTCACGAGACGTATAAATTGTTCTTCTCGGGAATTCGTCGTTCAGATTAATTATAATAGCAGTTTCTAAGCAAATTGTCGTGCATATTGAACGACGAATTCCCTACATCGAAAGATTGCAAGTATACAAATCCAAGTCAAATCGGCGAAATGAGAAAATGCACTGGAATCGTCGTGCATTTTGCACGAAGCCTTTTGTGCCGCTAATGTACGAGTCAAATAATGGTATCGGAGGTTATAAACAAGGATTAACGTGTATTAGCTCGACTCTTTAGCTCACGTGCTAGTGTTCTCCATGAAAAATGACCCAATCACCGTCTTTCCCTTGCTATGCGTTTGTCTGAGCTCCGCAGTTCACAATTTGCGCTAAACCATTCCATCGTTTACTTACTTTTTACGGATTTCTAACTAATGCCACACCGTTATTAGTACGATCACACTGTTAAAATTTGAATGAGGTAGTATCACACGCCGAAAAAAAAATCACACGCCGAAAACCTCAATTGCACACGCGCAAACCACGACACACGCGGAAAGAATCCGTACACGATCTGATCGAGGTGAGCTTATATTTAATGTTACCGACTAATTGATCCAAATTCTCTCGGTTAACCATGTAGATCAGAGGAACTAATAAAAATGTCATCAATCATTACATTTTCGCGTACGAACATTGTTAATATTGGATATAACAACCAACTTCAGTACAACTTCAGAGGATCTGTGGAAGGTGTGTCCCAAACGTATACAATTATAATACATATATATATATATAATTCATGTACGAAGGGCTACCTAAGTACGCAAACAAATGGGTACGTAAGTGTTACAGCACAACGGCTTGAAAACGAAGGATTGATAGACAAGAGAGCCGCATTTCGACCATACAGAACATTAATTCTTAACAGCTAATCCATTTACCTCTGGTAGTGAAGGTGTTATAGCTCTATAACAATTTATCCATTTCGCGAAACAGCAAATTAGCCCTTGCAAAGGCTTAAAAAAGTGATATCACCTTGGGATCACCTCACATATCATCACAAACATGTGCCATGGAGTGGTACACACAAAACATGATCCTATGCTGGTACAGAGATTATAGTTAGGGTCAGATTGGGAGAAGTCACACTCAAAACGATAAATACGTAGGGACCAAAATTAAAATGGACTTTGCTGCTACCACAGGTTAAATTTCTTGTCCACACTAATGTAGTTTATAATCAGATCAATTCTGTCTTTAAAATACGTGGTGGAGAAGCTATCGGTAATCTATTATCGCGGATATGCTATCGATAGAGGTTACTGATGCTTCGGAGAGCAGTGGAGTGATTGGACAGAATGTGCTTATGCAAGAGAACAATTTGACCTTTTGGCAGGTAGTGGTGGCAGCCTCACTTTTCCTTCTGTGGTAGCAATCTGGCTGCTCCCCAGGGACCTACCCCTCTAACAGTACGGCCAAGGACACTTCGGGCTCTTGTTAAACTCGATTTACCCACGTAGTTCACACGAAAACACCAAAACTCGGACTAAAATCTGTATTAGGTCCGGGATACTGTATCAATAGCCTATAGTATCGAGATAGAGAGATATCACTTTAGGAATTGATATTAAATAATATAGGGCTCTCTCAACCAACTGTTTGGTTGAGAGCAGTTGGTCGGGGAGACCAGCACACTTTTGCTTTCTTCCCGCCAGCCTCAAGACTCTCTTCCTCCTCCTCTTCCTCCGACAAGGGGCCAGTCTGATACACTGATAGCACTTGTTGGTCTAGACTCGCCGATCATGGCCCCCGCGACGCGCAAGAACGATCAAGACGCGCCGCCGGGAGGAGAGAGACAAGACGAGCTGGAAGCGCAGCTCACACAGCTACGTGCCGAGATTACAGCCCTCCAAGCCAACAATCAAGCGCAGCGTCAACCGCCGATAGAGTCCAAGGCTCGCGTTCCGAGCTGCCTGCCGAAGTTCAAGGGGAAGCGCGACGACGATGTGCGCTAGTGGTTTTTCAAGTGGAGACCCTGTGCCGAATCAGCGGTCACGACGCGACGGACGACAACTACACGCCGCCTTCGATCGCTGAGACGGCGATGGAGGAACCTGCGTCAGGATGGTTCCTGTTCTGGGCCTCAAGAACACCTCCGCATATGCAGACGTGCCGTCGGTTGCCCTCGCTCACTTCGAAGCCTCCAACTATCAAGCGGTGCTACGACAGAAGCTACGTGAACTCCGCCAGGTCAGTGACATCGAAGAGTACAATGGGAGGTACTCGTCGTTGATCTTCTGCGTTGAGGACATGAGCGAGGTCGACCAAGTCAGCTACTATTGTGACGGTCTCAAGCGTGCGACTCATATGTTAAGCTTCAAAACGCGACGACGCTGAGTGAGGCGATGGACCATGCTGCCAAGTATGAGATGTCTCATTTCGGTGGCGAGCGCAAACCGACCCGCGAGAATCCGGAGCGTGAGCAACAGTCCCGCGGACGAGCAAGCTCTAATCCGTCCAACAACAAGAAGCCGTTCAGCAAGAAGTCCTTCAAGACCGGTCACTACGCTCCCGCGGAACAAGCCAAGGAAGGACCCGTGTGCTACTATTGCAAGATGCCAGGGCACTTCAAGCGTGATTGCAAGAAGCTGAAGAGTGACGAGGAAAACGATCAGCCACGCCAGTAGAAGAGGGATCTGACGTGGCGAAGGCTAGCGAAGAAGATTTAACCGTAAACGAGGATACGTTGAATCTGCTTTGCGAAGACCCTCTCGTCTACACTCGTGCGCCATTGTTTTCGATTGAAGGATCAATGGTACAGAGTGTAAACAATTTCGGTGCCAAGATCCTGTTGGACTGTGGTGCCACAACCGTATACGTGTCTCGTGGATTCGTCAAGAAGCATGAGCTGAAGACACACGCTTACACCGACCGGACTATCAAGGTGAAGCTCGGCGACAACAAGATTGGCGAGTCTATTCTGGAGTTGATGAAGATCGAGATTCTACTCCAAGGTGTCCCAAATTACCAGTGTGTAGCAGTTGTCTTCGACATTCCTGAGGAGTTTGACTGTGTTCTCGGGATGACATTCTTTGTGAATGTACATCCGGATATCGACTGGAAGAATCGATGCTTCAAGGTATGCGTCTCAGATGGAGCCTCAACGGCGGACATTTCGACTCCCTGTGGGAAGTGCAGTCTGGCTAATGGCTCTGGGCTTCACGATGCTATGGATTACGAACGCACTTCCGCGATAAGCCGTGATTCCTGTCGAGCCGCCGTGCCAGAAACACGGCTGGAGGGCGAAGTTGAAAGCGTTGAAAGACCAGCTGAGGACGTGGAGAAGCTCTCGAAGCGTGAGAAGAAGAACGCTAGAGCTGAAGCAATGTTTACTCTCGGAGTGGTTGATTCGGAAGGAGTTGAGATCAAATACATCACTAGGAAGAAGCTTCGGAAGTTCCTACGGTTACCTGCAAAGGACCAACCGGAACACGACTTAGTGATTGTGCTAACGAACGATACGATCAAGGAGATCGAACGAGATCTTAAGAGGAATGATGAACCGATCAACTTTGGGTCCGAGAAGGCCAGGCGATTCCTAAACACGGACTGGGAGACGTTCAATGATAACCCAGCATACCCTATTCTCGTTGAGTACAAGGATAATGTGTTCAAGCCGGAGTTGCCCGATGGACTACCAATGGAGCGCGACATTGAGCACCGTATCGACGTGAAGGACCCAAACACTGCAGTGTATCGGCAGCGGTGGCATCTCTCGCCAGAGTAGAAGACGGGAATCGACAAGTGGGTACGGGAGATGATCGCGAAGGAGCTGATTCGACCAAGCATCAGCCCCCACGCTGCACCGACATTCTGCGTACGCAAACCCGTGGGATGGCGTATCGTTCACGACTACCGGTACCTCAACAGCAACACGATCAGACAGAGCGTGCCGATGACGCGCAAGGAAGACGTTTTCGACAGTATGGCTGGCGCTTACTATTTTTCGTGTGTGGATTTAATGTCAGCGTACTACCAAGTTCGAATGAAGATGGGTCATGTGACGTACACCGCGTTCCAAGCTCCAAGCGGTCTCTATGAATACCTGGTGCTACCTATGGGAGTCAGCAATGCGCCTGCAACTATGCATAGGTTGACGTCGTCGTTTTTCAAGGGGTTGTCGCACACCAGATCATTATACGATGATATCTACGGTTCACGAAGTCGAAGGACATCAACGAGCACTTGCAAGCCCTACGCGACGTGCTGGAGATACTCAAGGAGAAAAAGTTGTACGTGAAATTGTCCAAGTGTGTGTTCTGCTCTGAAGAGATCCCGTGTCTTGGTGATTTTATCGGCCGAAACGGAGTTCGTATCGACCCAGACAAAGTACAGACAATTCGCGATTGGCCGGTCCCAAGGACCCAAGAACAATTCCACCGCTTTCTCGGTTTAACTGGATACGTGCAGCGATTCTGTGAGCAGTATGCTGAGCTGACGGCACCACTGTTAACTCTGTTGAAGAAGAAAAACCAGCGGAACTCGAAGATTACACTGAATGCAGTGCAGTTGAAGAGCTTCAAGGATCTAAAACGACGACTATCCGATACACCAGTTCTACATTTACCAGACTTCACGAAGCAGATGCGCTTGCGAACGGACGCAAGTCTGTTCGCTGTGGGTGGTGTTCTCTTTCAAGTTGTCGATGGAATCGAGCGGCCAATCGCAGAGCTGAAGTACCCAACTCAGCACCAGGAGCTACTCGTGGTTGTTAACGCATTGGCGGTGTTTCGGATTACTGTTTGGATCGACCGGTGATGATCGAGACGGACCACAAGTCACTCGAGGGAATTTTCCAGCAGAAGATGGCGAATCGACGGTTAGCCCGGTGGTACGACATCCTCGCAGAGTACCAGCCGGTCTTCGCATATTTTACCTGGAGCGAAGAATGGTATCGCGGACGCACTGAGCCAAAGACCAGATCTTAAGCCTGAGACGAAGGAGTTCCACGATTTACTCGTCCCAAGCTTCAACGAGACGAGTTACCAACTTCGTGTTACCGAGATTCGCCCAACAAATGAACTGACCAAGTTGATTATCAACGGGTACGCTAAGGACAAAATCATTCGAGAAATTCGATGCGCGATCAAGAGGCGTGGTACAACAGCGAACTCTCGTGGTACGTCTGAGAAGCAATACAAGACGTTCTTTGAGGAAAAGAACCTGATCTGGTACCAAGGGACAACAGATGAGAAGCCATGGATTGTCGTTCCAAACGTGGTGGCGCTAAAGCATCGCGTCATCTCCGAAGTACACGATTCTAACTACGGTGGGCATTCCGGCGCCGATCGCACATATCTGAAGCTATGTGCTGACTGGTATTGGCCGCGAATGGTTCGTACGATCAAGAAGTACATCGCAGATTGTGAAGATTGCAGACGGAACAAACCTCGATTGACCGAGCCCCTGGGCGATTGGAGCCTCTGCAGATTCCAAAAGAACGATGGCGTTCGATTTCGATGGATTTCATCACGGACTTACCGGATACAAAAACCGGGAAGAACTCGATTTGGGTTGTCGTGGATCGACTAACCAAGCGTTCAGATTTCATCGCAACGACGAAGACAGTTTCTGTGCAAGAGGTCGCGACGCTGTTCCTCGACAACATCTGGAGGCTTCACGGTATGCCACAGGATATCGTGTCAGATCGAGATACCAAGTTTGTCTCTGGATTCTGGAGTCAAGTCTTCGACAATGTGGGAGCCAAGCTCAAGATGACGGTAGCGTACCGGGCTCAAGGTGATGGTCAAACGGAGAGGACGAACCGAACTCTTGAAGAGTATCTCCGCTGCTTTGTATCTCCACGACAAGATGACTGGGATGTACATCTTGCGAACGCAGAGTTTGCCATCAACTCAGCAGTCAACTCAAGCACCAATAATCGCCCGCAGGCTCCTCCTCACCGACGGTGTTGTCCTATCTCAGGTACAGCCTCCGCACTTGTTCGTTCTGAGTCTAATCCAGAGTCTCGATGTTCCTGACGTGCTGCGTCGTTATTACCTTTTTATCCTTAGGCAAGTACACGCGGTACCCCTTCGTTTCCTCCCCGATACCCACAATCGTTCCCTGCTGTGCACGCTGAGAGAAGTTCCGGTTCGATGGATCCCTGTACACCGTGCACGGAGACCCAAATACCACTATCCCACCCAGTGACGGCGCAGACCCTGTCAACACCTTCACCGGTGAGGCGCGCCCGGGATTCGAGTTCGTCGACGATCTATTCAGGATGTAGGCTGCGTACTGCACTGCGTCTCCCCAGAAGCTCAGGGGAAGACCACAGGCAAATACCATACACCTCGCCATGTTCATGATTGTACGATGCATTCTTTCTGCTTTGCCGTTGCTAGCTTGGTGCGTGCTTTGCTCTTCTGCCTCGCCACTCCCGTACTCTTGCAGAAAAGATCTATGTTCTGATACTCCCCGCCTGAGTCAGTTCTTAGCACATGAATCTTGCAATCGTACCTCTTCTCGAAATACACAAGAAAGTGCTCGGACAGCTTGGCTGCTGCATCCTTAGTGCCGGCCAGAAACACCCAGCAGTAATTGCTCTTGTGATCTACAAAGTTGACCATATACCGGTTCCCAAGCCGGTCTCTCGGTGTCATCGGCCCTTGAGGTCAGAGCAGATGACCCCACCCACCCTGTCAATCGGTGAGTGTTCACCCGTGTCCTTGTGTGACTGACGATTCTTTGTCTGTTTGCCCTGCGCGCAGTGAGGCAGTTGACACTTCGATGGTCGGTGATCTCGATCCCCGAGCTCCGGTCCCTAGCAAGCCGCTCAACAGCGTCTGTCCAAGCCGCTTGTGAAACTCTAACAGACTGCCTTTTTGTACCATGCTCTCCTCACCACTCGCAGCATTAGCTTCGCGGTCAAGCACGGCCATGATCTCGTCCGGCACGGCGGCGTATCTCTTTTGCACGGCCCCTTGCACTATGAGGACGTTGCGGCGCAACTGCACGTCAAAAGCCACGGTCTCTCCGTACTTAGCAGCCACAACGCGCTTACCGTTTCTGTAGGCAAGAGTGTAGCCTTTTTCGTCGAGCTTACCGTACGAAATCAGATTGTGCATCACATTCGCAGCGTAGTACACGTCCGTCAGCACCACCGTTCGCTCAGCGCCACACGCAGTCACGTGCAGTGACAGCGTGCCTTTCTTCGTCACATTCAGCGGTTCTCCATTCGGCTGCAGGCAGACGTCGTTACATTCCTCAACGTCCTCCAGCCACGACGCATCGCTGACCAGGTGCCTACTGGAACCACTGTCCAAGATCCACGTCTCGCCGGCCTCGGCCGGTCTCTCCTTCACCGCGAGCACAAGGCCCGGCTCCTTCCTCCGGCCTCGGCTGCGTTCAGGTCAAGCTGCCCGTAGGTGACCCACTTTCTTACACTCATGACAGCACCGCTTCTCCTTGCCTCGTTTTTCACCCACCGCAGCTACGAGCTCCTTACCCAGGCTCCTCTGTCTGGCGGGATCTGTCTCCCAGGACCGTGCAAACTGCGCTAGTTCCTCAGCTTGCTGCAAGTAGTCGGATCTCGAGCTGTCCACCTTGGCCATTAACACAGTACGGAGGTTCGCAGACGCGTACTGGACGATATTGTTTAGGACCAAGTAGTCGGCACTGCCACCACAGGCCTCAGAGACTGCAATAGGTAGATGTAATGCTCGGGCCACGTGCGCCTACTGTCCTTCGGCGCCGCGAACAGTTTCATAACCTGGGCGGGCGTGATGTTGGTCTTAAAGGTCTCTAATATCTTCTCCATCACGTATTTGAGCGTGGGCAGCTGGCTCCACCAGGCGTCGACCTGTTTGTTGTAATATCTCTCGGCTGTTCCGGACAAGTAGTGTCCCAAGAGATCCACTTCACGTCTTCTGGCCATGCGAACCCACAGGCCGATTGCGCGATATTCACTTGACGTTCAAATCTCTTGCCCCATTCCAGGAAGCCCGAGCCCAGACCGACGTATAACTCCTTCTTGTCGAACGGCCGGATGGCCAACTTCTTCTGTCTCGCGTCCGGGTAGCGGATCTCCACTCCGTTCTGGTGCTGCACCGGGAATCGCTGGGCCCCAGGCTGCAGCTGTGGCGCACGAGGCTCCATCGGCAGACCCACAGGTCCACGCGCTTGCACAGCCGAGTATAAACGCTGAAGCTCAGACATGTGAATGCCGTACGCGGGTTGCTCCTGACCGAAGAACTGCGGTACTACTCTGTCCCGAAAAAGTTGCACGGATCGGCTTTACACCACCAAATTACTTGATTTCATTATACATTCAAATCCCTACGATAGAGACAGAACCTCAGCAGCCGTACTCGAGCATCGGATGCTGAGGGGAAGTCTTCCCTCCTTCGCCAGGTGAGCTTTCCTCATGTGAACAGGTTTAAAGTCGTTCCCACCTTTCTCCTCGATGCACTTATTCATTGTCGTTTTTGCAAACTTAGAAATGCGGCTTTGATAGTAGACGGTGGTAGCTCCCAATATGCAGTTTCGACGACTGCAATGAGCTCATCAAAGTCTCGAGTTAGGTGCTGTTCCTGCCTCGACTGGATTGCAGTAAACAGCCTCAGATCAAGCACATTCAGATCGGGGCTGTTTGGTGGTCGAGACAACACGACAGCGGTCTTCTTCGCTTAGTTCCTTGGTCTTGGAGGCGGGCATTAGGGCGATTAGGTGGGAGTGGGCGAAACCTTAAATGTGCATCTCTCACACGGGCGGAGTTGCCCCTCAATCGCCATAAATTTGACTGGTTCAGAGCCAATTTTGCGGACTGTGGCGAGACCAGCACATCATTGAGAAGCACAGCGGACGCACAATTCATTTCTACCAATTACAAACACGTCTACACTGTTTTGGCGAATAGAAATTAGGAAAAGCACTTTCGTGCGACTTTTTCTGGACAGAGTAGTACCACTGCAGGTCTCCGTGGAGGTGTCGTGCGTGGCGTGCTCGGGGATCCAGCCAAAGAGTCCAGGTGCATCCTGGCACCTCTGCCCACGCGTGATGCGAACAGGCTGGAATTCATGGGAGGTGTCATCGGTTGATCAGTGTCGCGCGCGCACTTGTTGTCGTCTGCCAGCCTCTGTTCCATCTTCGTCTGCGACTCTTCCAGTCGCTCCAGTCTACCGGCCAGGCCCTCCATGAGCGTCAACATCTTCGACATGTGATCGCCCCCCCCCATTGTCACCAGTAGCCGGGGCGTGGCCACCAGTGTTGTCGTCGCTGCCCTCTTCGGAGCGGCGACATTGCTCTTCTCTTCTGCGTCGTCAGCAAAACCGGCCCTTTTGTGGCTGGTTGCCGGTAGCTGCGCTGGGGCGGGTGCCTCGGTGCGTGGCTCTCCGGCGTTGGCAATGTTCATTGGGCTCAAAACCTGTTGGACGCCGATCCTCAGACCGTGCGTGCACTTGATAAACGCTAACTGGATAAGACAAATGCAAAAGAGGGAGTGAGATTGATCTCCTTATCTACCTTATCTATCTTTCCTTGCACTCGGGCTCTCGGAGCCATCCACTAGCACATGACAGAGTCAGTTCACGCGGTATCGAGCAGCTGCTCGACGCACGTCACTACTGTGCCACGGCTCAGGTTCCACTTTAACACTTATTTCACCTGATGTTGACAAATTAACTTGAGCTTTGGTGTCACTCTTCAGAACTAGCACCAACAGGCGTCTGCCGAAACGAAGAAAGAGAGAAATCACTGATGCTTTCACACCAAATACCAGGCTTAAGAATGACGCTGGTCCAGCTGAGCGCCCCCACGCTTGCACCAACGCCAAGCACGGATCTGCTGTCATCGAGCGCGGTCTCCCAGACCTCGTTGTCGTTGGCATCAACTTGACAATCGAACCATGAACAAAGTACAGCGAGTATTGGTAGTAGAAATCTTCAAAACGTGCCAGTAAATAGCGAAAGCCAGCATGGTGGAACTCAGTCAGTGTGATGAGAGACTGGTTGCACCCTGACCCGTAGAGCCGCTAAAACGCAGATATATGCGGTGGCAGCAAAGCCCTTCTTGCAAAACGATATTGCGTTCGACGCTGAGCGGAGGGCTCACGTTGATCTTGCTGCCTGCGTCGCCGTCGTCGTAACAGGGCGGCAAGGCTGAGGGGGACAGCATTTTTTTTTAAATAAAAAGAGTGATTTTCACCACCAATAAAACGCATTGCTACACGGTTCAGCCGGTAGCCGCATGCTGTCGCTTCAGCCCTAACCACCTACAGTCCCCCAGTATTTCACCAGCTTACCTGTAAGCCCACGATAAACGCGGAGGTACCATCACACTGTGCTTAACTTTTAGTTAATAAGTATAAGTGTTTTCACTTGGTCCAGACTTCGAGAACGGCTTTACTATAGCTCTGCAATATTATAACGTTATTCCGAATGATTGTATAAGATGTCATGGTACAATCACTCTAGTTGCAATCCGAAGTACGTCACAAAATAAGCATCACAAAAAATGCTCCGCTGTAGGATCTCCTTCTCAAATAGTACGCATAAAAATTGTGATTGCAGGAGTCACTCAATAGCACGGCTTGGACTAATTATGCGCTTTTACTGTAAAAACGCAATTTTTCGTTCCATAGTGTTGTACCGTATAAATCACAAATATATCAATAATTCGCGAAAATCTCACTTTTGCGACTGTGGCCTATTATATGGGTATTCTGTGGATTAAAAATTTTGAGCAAATATTGTGGGCATCTGATTCAGAACGCACGAAGTAGGCTTTCATTTCCCACACATGTTTCGCTCTTGAGCTGTGATGAATGGATAGCCGATCGGATTGTAATCTGTCTTGCCTCCACTATTATAATAAGCCTTTTTCAACCCGTTTTCTTCACCTGTCGTTCTAGCGTCCTGACTGTCAGGATCTGCCACAAATACGATCTCTCAACACTAAAAAGAATTAAGTATTTGAGGGGATCGATTCTTATAGGTTTGTTTGTTTTGCATAACATGATTTTGATTAACACATTTGACAGGGTATATGGTGGTAGCAAAGATTAAATTGGCTAGCAACCATTGTGTCGAGACTCAACTAAGTTGACGAGCTCTTACCATATGAGGTATCACATGATGGGATTCCCATCACATGTTCCATCGTACAGTTCATTTCTGAATCGGCTTGCGGAGTGCTCAGGGGTGAAATCAGTCTGTAAACGAGTCTAAAACATGCGCCTTAGCGTCTTCGTGGCACTGGTCGTGGCGACCTTCGTGGCGACCTGCATCAGCTTCACCAGCGCCGAGAATGTCGCTCAGATCCGCGGTGTCGACAGTGGCAACAACGTACAGGACGGCCGCAGATTGGCCACGGCGGACGAATGGTGGCTAGCGGATACTAACACCGAAGAGAGACTGAGCGGTGGATCATTTGTCAACAAGATGAAAGGAAAACTCAGAAGTGTCCGGACCGGCGGCACTGTGAAGACGGAAAAATTGAATAACGCGCAGGTCAAGACAATAACGAGGGAGGTTGCGACGACTGTGAAGAAGGACCGCAAGACTTGGCCTATGATCAAGAAAGGTCTGAAAATTCTGTACGGCGCCCTCCTGGCAGGTCTCATCATTGTTGGTGTCGAAGCGATGCTTTCTGAAGAATACTAGTAACTTTCTAAATGTTACACTCCCCGCTTTGTCGGGTGGACGTTGCTGTGGTTTTGTTGGCTGGTTGAATGGTTTGTATGGACGCGTGGAGTTAGTAAACAACGCTTTTCCTCCTTTACCAGTGCGGACCACTCCACGTGACTGTACCTGAGTTTTGTGAGCTGTTCGTGTCTTTAGTGTTATGACGAGATAGCACGCATGCTCGTTTTGTTACTGTATTGCGGTGGCTGCGAGTTGCACGATGACGGTCTGCTAATTCCCGTGTTTGTTGGAAAAGAGGAGAAAGAGTGTGGGGCTCCTGGGCACGCGTGAATTTTGAATGGACCAGAAGCCCACAGGAAGCATTACAAAGACTATGTTACAGTGTCTACGGAACCGCTTTACACTATGAACAGGCTGATGCGTTATGCAGGTCTACAAAATGCAATTCGTCTGCTGTCACACCAGCTTATCGTGTAGTACTATAACGTCGCCGATTTACATTATCGTTCGTGGCTTACCAGCGTGGGTCTTGCTGAGCATTTTCCCTGTTCCATTTGAGAGACAGACGACGAACGTGTAAATAGTTAGTAGTAGTATTTATTGCACATGATCGATATATACGTTGCTGCTGTTGTGTTCACCTCACAAGGATGTTCTCGGTAGTGAAAAAGAGTACGCTGAGACTCTCAGCGTAGGAACCTCTCAGCCTGAGAGGTTCCTCTTCCAAAAACTGGTATGTGGGTTTAGAAGTTAAACTCGCATACAATATTCGGCAATTATACATGTATTAATACAGCCTTCCGTAAACTGTACCTATGGAAGGAGCTAAATGAGCGGATTAGGGGCGTCAAATCTTGGGTTTGGTGTCCCCAATGGGGACTCACCATAGTTCTGGTTCGCACTGACTTTCCTGTTCACTATTGGAATCAGTGGCAGCCGAGCACAAGGTCACTAAGGTCCGAGTATGCGTTTCCAAGTCTTCGTGGTCCTCGTGCTAGTCACCTTGGCTTCAAGCCTCACCACCGCTGAAAGGAGCGTCCAGATCAGAGGCGACCACGGTGACAACCATCTCAAGGGCAGTCGAAAGCTAACTGCAGCCGAAGAATGGCTGGCGAGTGTCGATAACGAGGAGAGAGGGTTTTCGTTGTCGTCACCGAGGGGTCTGGTCAGCAAGTTAAAGGCGAAGATAAGCACGAAAAAGTTCGCTGGCGCCAAGACCGAGACGCTCTCGAATTCGCAGATCAAGACTGTCTCGAGAGAAGTGGCAAAAGAGGTCAACAAGAACCCCAAGGCGTGGCCTGTTATCAAGAAAGGCTTGAAGATTCTGTACGGCACACTGCTCTTCACACTCATCGCTACTGGTGTCTACGCGATGCTCCAAGCGATGAACAATTACAAGTAGTTTTGCTGATCTCCCGCGGTAAATGTATACGGTCAATATTAGTTTTGCTTACACAATAGCGAGTAAATAGGCTGTCGACACGAAGTGGCACGGAGAAATATGACGGATTCTTTCCCGAATCTCTGCAGTGTGACGCCGTTCTTCTTCCTATTTCGGCTGGGCGAGCACACCTCGCTGAATACTCGTTGTGCTCGACACTGCAGTAGTTCTTTCTACTGTTAGACTCGATCAGCGTCACAGGCACTCCCCAAAGCCATCCAGTCTCTTGAGGTTTACGAATGTCCGATGGAGAATTTCCTTTGAGCCGTGTCCTGACTTCGGGGCATTTTCAGGCGAGGACAGCGACGACTGGAGTCACCCTTGTCAGCCTTCTTGAAGGAATGCCACTCCAACTTCTGCTTCCCAAGCTGGAAAATCAATGAAGCAGGTGAAGTGGCTGTTGAGACCTGCGGTATCCCAACGTCCTTCGCGTATTCTGCAATCATGACAGCCACCCCAATATACGGAGGATCCGTCAGCGCATCAACCGACGTCACCACCGCTTCCTCGCCGCCTCAAAGAGCTTTTTGATCACTTTAGTCATAATGAGCTTTTTAGTCTTGTTTGGTCCGTATACTCTCCAGCTCAAAACATTTAGGCGGTACAGTGTACCGTTGTTTTTTCCACCAATCGCATTACACCACTAGCTCAGCCAGTCAACATCATACCCACATAGCATGGCGTCGACCAAGGTGTTCGGCGGGTACCATGCCATCGCGCTACCGCTGCCGCACAGCTCGTTCCAGCGTTTCATCTACGCCAAGCAGCACGACGCCAAGCCTGGTTCTCATACTGAGTCCGTTCTCGCCACTGGTCGCACCGCGTACGTTGTGAATCTGCCTGTTCATGCGTCTGAGAAATGGCTGCGCGCGTGTTTGGAGCCTCTGGGCGCCATCCAGCACGTCGTAGCGGGATCAGGAGGTCTATTCGACGAAGAAGACGAGGAAGAAGATGATTTAAATGAAAACGCGGTCAACCGCACGGCCCACGTAGTGTTTAAAACCGAGGAATCGCTGGACAAGATGCTACAGGCGGACGCTCTGGAGACGCCTGCACCGAGTAAACCCTGTGGACTGCAAGGTGGAGTAAATTGCGCTCAATTGAAGAAGACAATGAGGTACTGACGCTGATAATTAATGTGCAGCGTATGCGGCCAAGTACCGTCGCAACCGTCCGGGATTATCGGTGATCAAGGAGATGACAGACCGCTACATGGCGTCGTTCGACGAGATGGAGGCGGAAGACTTGCGTCGTCGCGAGGAGCTGAAGAGCCAGGTGGATGACGACGGATTCCAAACGGTAGTAAACACCAAGAAGCGCGGTATTGTGCAGACGGAGGAGGTGCTGGCCAGACCTGCCAAGAAGCAGAAGAGCAAGGAGCTCGACAACTTTTACAGGTTCCAGACGCGCGAGAAGAAGCGAGATCGTACGTTGATTTACAGGGTTTTTTATTGTACTCATGTCGTGAGATGCTTACCAAAAGGTGTTTTTTATTTTTGTTTAAAACAGAACTCAAAACACTTCGTGAACGGTTTGAAGAGGATCGTCAGCTGGTAGAGAAGATGAAGAAGGCCAACAAGTTCAGACCCGAGTAAAGCCATATCTCTCAACAAGTGACTCTTTTTACGTAGACGATACCACAGTCTTCAGTGCCAGTAGCCATCATATCTCTTTAGATCTTGACCACGTTGTCGTAGAGCGGTACGTCGCCAGCCTCGGAGAAATACTCGAGGAACTCACGCACCTTGGTGGGCCACTCGACGCCCTTGACGAGCGTAAGACCGCGCAGACGACCGAACAGATCCAGATCGTCGTAGCTCAGCTCGGCGTTGACCGAGTGGTTCGAGTGCAGCATAAGCTCGAGTTCCTTGAGCAGCTGGTTGACCTGCTTAACGATCTCCGGGGACTTAGCGAGGTTCTCGCTAAACGAGCCGAAGCTCTTCTCCTTCTTGTTTTTAAAGTAGTCGCGAGACTCCTTAAGCGTGAACTCAGGCAGCGGCGCGGCGTGGAAGCGCGGCAGGAAGAGCGTCGTGAAGAGCGGCATGACTGTGTCGTACCATTTGGCCAGATCCTCGCGACCCGAGGCGGGTTTGAGGATGGGGCCGTCGCCGTAGTGTTCGTCCACGTACTTAACGACGTCCCAGCTCTCCGGGAACGGCTTCTCGCCCACGGGCACGAAGATCGGAGCCTGTTTCGAGCCTACGAGGCCGATGGGCGTGGCCTCATCGTGACTGGCCAGGAATAGAACGTCGTACTTGACCTTCTTGAGCCCGAGAGCTACGCGCGCACGGCAGCAGAACGGGCAGTGGTCGTAGATGTACAACTGCGGCTGTCCGGACAAGGCGGGGGTCGACATGGCGTGAAGGAGCTTGGCAACTGGGAGGCGGATTCGATTGTGACGAGGCTGCTTAGATCACTGTACATCGGAATTAAGCGGAGTGGATCCTTACACAAAACCTTGTTTGCAGCACTTTCCCTTCATCGATAGCAGGATTTTGCTGCAGAGTTCATCACTGATGATAGCAGCGATGAACTGATAACTTGCATCGCTCTGTGGCAGTATTTTGAGTCTTGTGGCGTTCGTCTATCGATGTTATTAGTGGGGGGATTGTTTTACCGGGGGAGTCTGCGGAAACCTATGAAATGCAAGTGTATCACTGCAATTAATCAAGAACGAGCTTCTGTGTAAGCCATTTGCTCTAAAGAAGGACGAGTCTCGTCACGAGAACGATCGTGTTTCCTGGTCTCTGGCGTGTTGTGAGGCTAAGGCTAAACACGCCATGATCGAATCGTGCGCAAGTTGAAGATGCAATACCGGCTCAATCAGATATCCATTGATACGATCATCTTAGACAGGCTCCGCCATAATCGGCACAGTTCAACCGTAATCGTCACATTCCCGAGAGCAGCATGGAGCTTGGTGCGAGTCTTGGCGCCGCCATGCACTCCACGGCAATGTGCTGGGCCGCGTCCGAGGGAAACCTGGAGGCGATGCGTCGGCTGCGCGAGGAGCATGGAGCCGACGTGAACGTTGCCGACTACGACAAGCGGTAGAGCACCAATCTTTTCTCTCCTGCGTTGCTCAAAACCTCAGCTTTTCCCGTATTTTCAATTCAAATTGTTAGAACGCCGCTGCATATCGCCGTGAGTGACGAGCAATTGGAGATGGTAGACTATCTGTTGCAATGTGGAGCCAACGCGGAGGCACTGGACCGCTGGGGGCGATCTCCCATCGACTGCGCCGTCGAGACGAAAAATGTAGCCATCTTACGGGTCCTGGAACGTGAAAATTACGGTCGCAGGGGCAAAATTTCGCTGCTCGAGGATGGCAGCAAGTTGCCCTCAACTGACGAGACCGAGGGGTTGAGACGGTCAGTGGTGAAATGCTCGAGGGCAACGTTGAAATCGACTGACTTACTAAATCTGTGGCAAACGCAGGATCCAGTCCAATGTTGACGTTTCCTCTTTCTTCCAAGCCGTGCAGGAGGGAAACACGGAGAAAGTCAAGCGCTCATGGCTCAGCGGCATGGAGGTGAATGCGACAGATGAGCTCGGACGCACCTCGCTGCATGTAGCGGTGGAGAACGGACAATTGGGCGTCATTGAATTGCTACTATCTGCCGGGGTGAACACTAATGTGGTGGACTCTCAAGGACGCTCCCCTATCAGCATAGCCCTGGAGAAGCAGCAATTCGCCATCGCAGAGATGCTGCGAGCCCACCAGAAAAAGAAACTCGTAAATCGCCACATCAAGAGCAGCGAGGACGAACACAATATCGCACTAGCATTTCGAGCCACCAAGCGAGGGGATATGGACAAACTCAAGCAATTGGTCCCAGAATTGGTACGACCTGATATGGAGGACTATGATCTACGCACGCTGCTACACGTCGCAAGTGCGGAAGGACATTTGCAGATTGCCAAGTATTTGGTGGATTGCGGAGCGAATGTCAACTTACTGGATCGATGGGGCTCGTCCCCGTTATCAGACGCTGTCGACTTTGCACATAATGAACTGGCCAAGTTTCTCATTGCCAACCACGCTACCGAGAGCGGATTCCGTGCGACAGTTGCAGTCGACCATATCGACAACGCGACGCTGGCTGGAGCGTTGGAGTTTACGCTTCGAGTTATCACAAGGGTACATGAAAATTATTTTTTTTTAGATATTTGTATTTTTTTACTAACACTTGTATGTAGGATCCGTGGTTGATGGGCCAAGTGCACTGTCCGGTATTGGACGATGACAACAATTGCGTGTTAGTGACACACAGTATCTGGCAGAAAAACAATTTAGCTGTTCAAAGACAGCATAAATCTGGAGGAATATTGTCTCCTAGGGCATCTAAGAACCAGCCGATCGATACTGCAGCGTTGTGGAGCGATGCTATTCAGAAGTACCGCAAAGTGTCGTCCATCATCATGATTGATCCCGGTCAGGGTCACATCGGAGACGTTTTCAGTGGCCAACACCCGGAGTGGCTCGATCTACACGCAGCCCAGCAGTCTCAGTTCTTTCTATTGCCACACGCTCGACAAGCAGGCATCCAAACGGTGGTATCCGTTCCGATGATCTGCAAAATGTCCACGGTGGCTGTGTTATCGTGGTATTCCGACCGCGTGCTGTCCGAAGATCAGCACGAACTGCAGCGTATCCAGCGCGTTGTGCGCTCCGTGATGATTCTGTCCACACTTCGCCAGGATCTGCAAAGCGCTGCGTCTTCGAAGCTCGGCGTCGGACGCATTCCTCGATTCCAATACTGCCAGACTCTGGACAATGCAATCACAACCAATGGAGAGCTTACAGACTCGTCGATTCAGCGCGAAGACTGTGAGTATTGTTATATTTTAATTCATTTTTTGTAATGTACTAACTGCTGTATTTTGCAAATTTAGTGAACGTTTGTGACACAATTCCACTAGCGCTAGAATGGGGTTTATTTGACATGGTGGATACACTGGCAACTTCGATGAGTAGCGAAGATCACGCTGCTGTGGTTCCGATTTTGCATTCTTTGGTCATGCTGCTTCAGAATGGACTATTTAATGAGGCAATGCATGAACATGGTCACGGTGAAGCTGATAAACAGAGCGAAGATTCATCTCTTAAGCGTGTGATTGAGGAGTGTGATGGCAAGATCCGAACTAAGTGGGCATTGCTGGGACATCTCAAGTATTATTTGCAGTACCTGTATACTGTGAGTCCCACAGAGGCGGAATTATTCTCTGACGTTCATGAATTATCTCACAATGTGGAGAGATATCTGAAAAATCCAAGCGACGATAAGGCGAATGATGATAACGAAAGCTCTGGCAATGACGATATGGAGATTGATGACGGCTCAGCGACATCAACAGCTACAGAACCTGCACCCTCTGCCCCAGACTGCGTCCTGTGCAAGTACAATGTCCCAGGTGAGTCGAATAAAAGCACCATTTCCCGATAAAATTCTAACATTTATGTTGCAGGACACATCCATCCTGGCCGAGAGCCGATCCCTGCAACACCCGCTGCACCAAAACTGGCACCATTCCACACGAAGACTTCAAAATCTCCACACGGTAAGAGTCACAACTTTCTCGTAATTTATCTGGTAATTTATCTGGGCTAATACTTACATTCTTTCTGGCAGGTGAGAAGTTGTTTGGACACGCAGAAAACCCCAAGTCTCCTGTATACCGCCAGATTGAACAGGTAAGCTTGACTACTGCTTTGTACCTTCACACGTTAACTGTATTCGGTACGTTGCATAGTTGTTGGAGAAACTCGAGACCGAGTACGATGCTTTCGAGCGGAAGGCAGAACTGGCCGATTGTCGCGACGGAGCGAAACCTGCCACATTCACTTCGAGTGACTTGTACGATGCCATCGGCGCTGCCCACGATACCCCCATAACCCGAAGGAATTCGACGGATAACCCGCGTAAACAATTGCTGGACGTCATCAACGAGATTATGCATGACACTTCGTGCGTAATCACACGTGAGCAGCTATTTGCATTGCACAAGTGTCTACTCCCGGCTTCGAGCGGCCAGGCTGGCGTGCTGCGAACGGATCTGGCTGTCGGATACGCCTCTCCTCGGATCTATCGCGTGTTCATCCCAGCTGGAGAGATCGAGGACGCGTTGGACAAACTCATCGATACGCTTAACGATACCAGTAACTGGGAGCAGCGTCCGCTGCTCTGTGCCTACTACGCATTCGCAGTGCTAGTGTTCTACATCCACCCATTCCATGACGGTAACGGACGTTGCGCTCGGCTGCTGGGCAATTTGGTAGCCAAGAAGCTCGGCTTCCCTCCATTATTGCGCGCTGCCGACAAGACCATCCAAGTGCCGGAATTCCTGCAAAAGGCCATCGTGACAATGGAAATCATCCGCAATAGCCGTCGACAGACTCGTCAGGCACGCATGCTCTCCACACGCAGAGAGAACTCGTCCATGTGGTTCTGAGCCGGCTATACTTGTACTAGTCTTGCTGTACAGGGACTCTTGAGGTCCGAGGAAAACGTGTGCAAATGAATATATATCGTTTCGAAAATTTAAAGATTAGGATATAGTGCCTGAAGGAAAGTAGAGATCAAATAGCGCTGATACTTGGGAGCTGAAATTGTTGGAACAACATTCTATTTAATCAGAATGGCATTGATTTGAACTCGACGTGGTCTGGGCACTGCTTTCCGCCTCTCGTGCTCCCAACAGCTTGCTATGGCACACCGATGGACAGACATTTTTGTCCATCTGCCGTCTCTAAACCAGCAACCGTCGTTACTATCTGAGAATTGAAGGGTAAGCGTCCGAACAAATCACGTTTTAATAGCTGCTGGAAGAGAAAGAAGATATTCAAGCCGTGATTGAAGAAATCCAGACATCGGTGAAGCTGAACAGATTGCAAGGTTGAACGGGGCCCTGATGGTCTGGATGGGAACGGGACGAATTGGGACCGTATCGAGAGGTGCTCGTGGTCAAGCAAGACAAGAGCAAGAAAGACGGCGCATCACACTGCAGCGATTCAGAAGAAAGTCTATCTCTCAAATGTGTCCATGCCCAGCAGAATACAACTGGTACAAGTCCTGCAGTGGCTGGGATTGTCGTTGCGGCAGCCATGTCGCGTCGGATGCAAGCTGAAAAGTTTAGACTTTGATGTCCAAGAAAAAAATCCCATTGCGTGCATAAGCCTAGTAAGTGCTTGTTTAATGAAGTGACTAGCCTCTTTTGTGCCTTCGTGCCTTCAGCTCACAAAGTTCTCCAAAAACACTTGGATGCTGTAAGATAATAACTAAAATCAGTCCGAAAATTCTATCAAGCCCAATCAGGATCATTCGGGAACCCTTCAAAGTCGAACTCCTCTTCAGAACGAAACAACACTTGTCGAAGCACCGGAGGGACCGCAAACGAAAATGTTACTCAGCATCAACTGGTCCAGTCTGCCTAGCGACGGTGACATCTTACGGCTTCTCTTTCTACCCGCTTTTTCTGTTTTCTGGTGCCCCACCACACTCAGAAACGCAATCTTGACTTGAATCGTGCTCGGTCAATGGGCTGGACATGAAACCTCGTAAACTTGCTAGCAAAGTTAGCATATATGGGAGGTACGATCACATTCAAGCGCTCTTTTCAATGAACGGTTAACTTCCAGTATCTGCAATAGAGCATTCAAATCCGCTTTGTATCGTGTTGTATCGGACCGATGAGGAACTGCACCGGCCAGCCATTTAGTCGCTAAACGGACGCGAATTTGGTGCACGCACTTAGTGAGAAGACTATCGGTGTTCATCAACTCTTGCGATAATGTGGACACATCTTGCCAAATACACGAGACAGATGGAAGCTCCACCTGATCGTTAGCTCGATAGTCGCGCAAACGTCCACAACGGATCCATGGAGTCTCAATTCCAGGAGATTGGGGCAGCTCTGAAGGATCAAGGCGTCACCAACCAGTTCTCGTCTTCTTTGAAGGGTCTAAATTCTCAACGAAGGCCCCACAGTCTCTAATAAATTCGGTAGACCCTCATCAGCTTCAGCGAAATCTGATCTCTAGAGACGTAATTCCCGGCGGTTCGGTACATTTACCGTCCGAATCCGTTGAAAATTCCAGATCTTGGCGTCGAACCTGACACCGTCCACAACCAGAAATCATGGAGTTAATCCACTCTGAAGGTCCGAACAAATAGCAAAGGGGAATCAAATATTAGAGGATAAAAGTCTTCAATAGGTTGACCTCGTGCATCGAACTGCCAGCGCCGTCTCGCTCATGAACCAATCCATGAGCCCTGTCAATGAGAATTTCTTCCAGATGAGGAGACGGCAGAACAGTGGCGAAGTTATCGGCGTCTTCCACACTCAAGTGGCCGACAGAATCTAGAACTAGATGTTCTAGAATTGAGTGCTTACGAGCACGATGAGAGAACAGCCCATACGCCAGCCACTTCCACCAATGCACACTTTCTAAATGGTTATCTGGTTCGACCTCTAACGCAATCGAGAGGTCCTTGGTCATGTGGTTTACCACTAGTGCCGAACACATGGCCTCGCTGAGCTAAGGGCAGTTCGTGGTTACTACATTCCAGCAGAGCTCGTTCAGGTTGGAGAGGGTTTCACGCTTCAGACGGCAAATAGAGCTTGTGTCGCACGCCCCACTACTCCGTCGTGACGAATTGAAGACGACGAATTACTTTTATCTATACATTTCTTTGTTGTAATGTAATCACTGGCCGGACCAGGTGCATGTATACTGCGGTACGTACAGTAAACGCATTATGGTTAAGGTGACCGTGAACTCTCGTAGGATATACTTACGGTTGTTATCTGTATCTGTGGTTCATTTCTCAATTTGCTCCCCGATACGATGCTTCTCCGCGTCCTCGTAGGTGTGACTGCCGTCATTTTTTTCATCATAGGCGTCAACGCAACCCAGTCAAAAGGTTTCCCATCAGTTAGTTCCTATACTTCGAGAGGAACCTCTGTCTATGCTGCGAGGTTCTTAAGAACTGACGATAACCACAGCGAGGAGAGAGGGGTTGCCGTGCCAATCATAGAAAAGTTCAAATCTTTGGTTACAACTTCGATAGTGACCCCAGAGAAGCTTCAGAGCTGGCTCGACAAGAGAAAATCTGCAGCCACGGTGTTCACACGCATGCGTCTTAAGAAGTCCGAGTCGCTGTTCTCTGAACCCCAATTCAGTGCCTGGATCCGATACGTCGACGATTTAAATAAACTGTCCAAGGAGGAGGTGTCTGCGGTCTCGATACTGATTGCCCACTACGGAGACGAAATACTGTATGAAATGATTCTCAAGGCCAAGGAGGTCGCAGGGATGGAGAGACTCGCAGCAAGACTTCAAGCGGAGCAAATGAAGCATTGGATCATCAATCGAAAGAATCCGGACGAAGTATATGAATTGTTCCACCTCCACTGGCCGCTACTATCAAGCGTTCTCATCAACCCTAATTTCCCTGCCTGGGTCAAATACGTAGACGACTTAAATGCAAAACATCCCGAAGCCCACATATCGACGATCTCAACGCTGAGAAAGCAACAGGGTTTAAACGATCCTATATTGGTCCATTTGATTGGAGAAGCGAAAGCAGTGGAAGGATTCAAAAGCGCCGCCACCAAAGTGGAGGACGATCTGATTGACGCCTGGCTAAACGCTGCAAAATCTCCAGATAATGCACTGGCTGAGCTCGGGTTTAGTACAGCAACGTATAACATTTTGGGTAACCCGGCGTTGGACACTTGGATCAAGTACACAGATGCTTTCAACAGGAAATATCCCGACAAGGGAACAACAATGTTCGAGACGTTCGTGCGGATGTATGGGGAAGACAAGCTGGCTTTGATGGTTACTGCAGCGAAAAAGAATGAGAATACGGATGATATCGCCAGGGAGCTGGAATCTGCACTGCTTAAAAAATGGTTGAGCAGTGGAAAGACTATTGACGATGTCTACTGGATACTGAGACTTTACTTGTCAAGGTATGATTTCTCCGACAGATCCAATCTCAGCATTTGGGTCTCGTACCTGAATACCGTCGTCACTGACAACCCCAGCAAGGTGTCTGAAGTGTTCACATATTTGAAAAAGAACAGTGAAACCCACAAAGCTCTTCTTCGAATCCTTGCAATAGCCAGGAAATTCCCCAAATTGGAAAGCGCTGCAGCGAAGTTACAGATGGAGACGCTTCAGCAAATTTTCGCGAGTGGAATATCTGTTTCGGCTACTAGGGTTTGATATAGGACACAACATTCTCAGCAAACCTCTGTTCAAGGAGTGGATGGATTACGCAATAGGTTTCTACAAGGAGAACACAAAGAAACAAGAGTCGTGGTTCAAAGTGCTTCGTACGTATTATGCAGACGTTGATATTACCTCCATGATCAACAAGGCCATGCAAAATCCAAGCACAGTGGAAATTGTCAGAAAGACGGAGAGTGCATGAATTAAGCATCATCTAGACGCGCAGACGACTCCAGCCAAGATGTTCGCTATGTTCCGCCTCCACGGAGCAGGACACGAAACTCTGGCTAGCACAGAATTCGCAAAATGGGTCAGCTATCTGAACGAGTTTAACAAACGATATCCCCACCAGAAGGAGACAATCATCGAGGGCCTCCGGGCTAACTACATTGACAGGGTTCTAGTTCCACTGCTCAGTTCAGCAAAGCAAAACTCCAGGACGGAGAAACTAGCCGCAAAATTGCAGGATGATCTGATCAACCATTGGCTAGCTGCTAAGCTGGAGCCAGCAACGCTGGTGTCAAACCTCGGCAAGGTGGAGAGTGCTGATGAAATGATACAGCGTTTTGGCAAGAAACTAACCGAGATGCCCGGGAATACATCTTAAGACGCGCCGTGCTACCTTCAGGGTCAAACCAAAACGCAAGAAATATGTCGCCTCGTCTTCCAGATTTCCTGTCAGTTTTTATGCTGAGAAAACCAACCAACATTCCTCTAGAAAAAAGAAGAGAAATAAATGCCAAGATAAAACGTTAACAAAGGGTTAATAGTTGTTTTGTATTCTTTTTTTTTACTTTTTCTTGCCCATCAACGTGTAAACTGGCTGTTCAGCTGTGCATCAGACACGAAGTGGCTGCCTCCGCCACAACGCCACCCACTGCCAGACTTGTACCAGTTGAAGCCTGCTGGGCATGGACAAATCTGACGAATTTTCTCCTGAATCGCTGCAGCATGGCGTCGTTCTTCTTCCAACTTTTCCTGAGCACGCCGTCTCTCTTCCTCCCTCGTCGCTTCATCACGAGCACGTTTTAGCGCCTCCAGATGCGCTGCATGGGCCTCTTTGGCGCGTTCCAATTCCTCCCAATCCTCGTCCGAAACACCAGGGTCCCGTTCCACCTTGCGCTCTTTCTCAACTTCATCCGTGTCTGGGTCTTCTTCAGCATCCACTTCGATCATCTCAGCAGCAGCTGAAAGAGCTTCGTGCTCTTCCTCTTCAAGCGTTACTTGTTCAGGTTCTAACCATTCAACCAACTCGGACAGCGTCTGCTGTGTAGGAGGTTGTTGGTCTTGCGTTCTAACCATCGAATTGTCGCTAGGTACAGACGATTGCGAGAGCACTGGTCCATCTGGTGGACGCCGAGCAGCGAGGATAATCTCGCCTGCCTTCGCTGCATCGTCTGCTGTGATCGTACGAACTTCCTCAACCTCGTCGTACACGCGCTGTGCTCGACACTGCAGTAGCTCCTTCCACACTCTCACTGCGTCACGACCATTTCCAAATCCATCCAATTTCTTAAGCTCTACGAATATCTGCTGCAGTACACTGTCAGCTCCGTGTCCCAACGTAATATCCTCCTTGTCAGCCTTCGCTTGAAGGAATGCCACTCCATCCTCCGCTTCCCAGTCCGGGAAATCAATGAAGCGGGTAAATCGACTTTTAAGACCAGCGTTGCGGTTCAACATAACGTCCATATCCTTCGGGTATCCTGCAATCACGATAACCATCCCCGCATACGAAGGATCTGTCATTGCAGCCACTAACGTCGTCATCGCTTCCTCGCCATACATGCCCTTACCAAGCTCATACGCTTCATCGATGAAGAGCACACCGCCCTTGGCCTCCACAAGCTTCTCCGTTACCTTCGTCTTCGTCTGGCCTAGACATTCTCCAGTTAGATCCAACCCTGACGTCTCGACGAACTTCGTCGTTCCTAACGCACTCATTGCATGCAGAATCTGTGCCATCACACGTGCAACTGTCGTTTTTCCTGTACCAGGGGAGCCTCGGAACACAAAGTGGCCGATCTCGGGACGTGTCGAGCCTTCCCGCTCTGCCACTGCCATCTCCATCTTCAAGCGAGTCAACTGGTCTCGGATTTGGTCCATGCGATACAGTTCGTCTAGCAGCTTCATTGGATCTTCGTCGGCTACGCCCTTACCTGGAACACCGCCACCTCTGCGTGCAGCCAGAATGGCTTCACCTGCTTGTTCAGCGTCACTTTCCGTAATGGTTCGCTCCTCTTCGGGCTCATTCACTACTCGCTGAGATCGACATTGTTGCAGCCCCTTCCAGACTCGAACTGCATCTCGCCCATTACCAAAATTGCTCAGTTTCTTAAGCTCCACGAACGTTTTTTGCAGTGATAAGACGGCCTCGCTTTCGACTTCAAAGTTCTCGCTTTCTGCCTTCTCACTCAAGAACACCACTGCATCTTGTGCCTCCCAATCAGGAAAGTCGATAAACCGAGTGAATCTGCTCTTCAGTCCTACATTGCGATCCAACATTTGGTCCATATCCTTCGGGTATCCAGCTATGATAATGACCATACCGACGTACGAAGGATCCGTCATTGCAGCCACCAACGTCGTCATGGCTTCCTCTCCGTACGTTCCCTTGCCCAACTCGTATGCTTCGTCAATAAACAACAGTCCACCCTTCGCTTCGCCGAGTTTATCCGTCACTTTCTGCTTTGTCTGTCCGACATGTTGAGCGGTGAGGTCCAATCCTGAAGTTTCAACGAGTTTTGTCGTTGCCAAGACACCCATACCATGCAAAATCTCCGCCATGACGCGAGCAACCGTGGTTTTTCCGGTGCCAGGAGAGCCACGGAATACAAAGTGGCCAACTTCTGGGAGTCCAGAGCCTTCACGGTCTGCAACGATCATTTGGTTGCGAAGCTGAACCAACTGTTCCTTGATCTCGTCCATGCGGTACAGCTTATCCAGCAACTGGATTGGGTCTTTCTGTTCCTTTGATTTATATCCAGATACATCGACACCAACGTCTTCCAGTGTTAATACGGTCAATCCATTCACCATCGGACGACTCATAGCCTTGCCCATTGCATGTTTCAGCAATTGTTCCACAGCACCAGCATTGCCAAAGTTCGGCTGGGTCTTCTGGAGCGCCAACTGCTTGAGCAGAGCCTCAGCTACTTCATACGGACACGTCACGCTGCGTTTCGCGCAATTCCACTCCAGAATATCCAGCAGTTCATGCTCCGTGTAGTCCTCAAAGTGGAAGGCATACTGTGGGGGGAAGCGTCGCATCAAACCGGGGTTCTGCGTCCGTAACATCTCCAGCATCTCGTGCTCATACCCGATCAATAGCACAGCCAAGTCGTCACTCTCTGTACCTTGTACCTTCTCAACCAGCACGTCCAGGACCTGTTTGCCGTACATGTTGTCATTCAAGTTGTAGGCTTCATCAATCACCAGCACTTTACCCTTCGCCATGTCCAAGATCTGCGACGTCTTCGTTTGCGATTCACCGACATGGCTGCCGATAAAATCACCCGCTGTCTTCTTTACGACTTCACCATTGCTCAAAAAATGAAGCGCCTTCAAAACACGTCCATAGTATCCTGCACACGTTGTTTTGCCCGTGCCAGGATTGCCCAAGAACAATCGGTTGAGACACAGCGGTACCGTTTCTTGGCCTTTCAGTTCACGCTCGTAATTCTCGTCACTGATCTGCACCAGCTTCTTCATTTCCTCCTTTATTTTGTGCCATCCAGTCTTCTCCTCCACTTCGTCCAGTACAGCTTGCAACTTCGGGTTCGTCGACGGCCGGTCTCCCAGTAAATCCACTGTTTTAAACTTGAGAGTACGGTCAAAGTCCTCGCGTGCCATGGCCTCTTTCACTGCTTGATCAAATAATTTACGGACAGCTCGCGCATTCCCGAACCCTTTGCGTCCCGCTGCTCTAACAAGGCGTCTACAAGCCACATTTGCGATAGCCTTCTCGTACTCCCAGCCACGATCTTGCGCTATGCCATCCCACACAACCTCCAGCTCCTTTGCATCGAAGTCTTCGAACATTATTTCTTCGAAACGTGACGGCAAACCGTCATTATAAGCGTACAATTTCTTCTGGATATCATCTTCATAGCCTGCGAGAATGATAGAGAGATCGTCTCGCTTGTCTTCAGCTGCAGTCAGCAACTCGGCCACAATCGGTTTACCTTTGAAATCGCCTACAGGGTCCAGCTCGTACGCTTCGTCGATGAATAAAACGCCACCCGAAGCTTTGTTAAGTTTCAAGCGGAATTCAGCAGCGCCATCGTCCTTTAACTGTTGAGCGGTACACTCCACGAACATATTGGTTCTGCGAATCCTCGAGTCTTTCAAGATCTCGGCGAATAAGCGAGCAACTGTAGTTTTTCCAGTACCAGGATTACCCATGAAGCAATAGTTAAACGACATCGCGTTCTTCTTGCGCTGACTCGCCGATAGCTGCTGTAACATCATCGCATTCCTGAACATATTCACCGCTGCTTGTTTCACTTTCTTTAGTCCAACCAGCTTCAGAAGCTTTTCCATTGCTTCAGATCGACAGCCATATTGGCTCTTTAAACTCTCCCATTTGTCTTCCACGGACGCTGAACCGGAGACGACAGGACCGGATGTAGCAGCTTGGCCCATCGTGGTTTGTACTAGCCGCTGTTCGGCTTCATTTAACCACAAGCTGCTGGCTTCGGTATACAGCGAAGAGAACAGTTGAAGAAGTTTTCGTTGAACATTTGACGACTGTGATTGACTTGAGCGAACCGCTAAGCGTGCGAGAGCTACGATAACGAGCGGGTGAGCGTATCCACCTGTCTCGCACATTCGCGTCACGTATTCCTCCAGTTTTGAGCGTGTCTCGCTGGTATCCTGCTTCCGAACAGCGAGCAGCTCCAGCGCCAAGAACAAATTGCCATCTTCTTTCAAATTTCCTTGAGACTGTAGATTTTGTACGTACTTGATGCCACCGAATGGATTCTTGGACTGCGTTGAGTCGGATATACTAACCGGCATAAAATTCAACTTTGAGATTAGAGTCTTCTCCATGCGCAGCGGGATCGCCTCTGCAGCTCCAGTTGATAGAGATTTTCCATCCCATGGATACCACACGTTCAGCTTCTCGAACAACGGGCTCACCGATGCAGCCAACACCCGTAGCTTGTCCATATCTTCGTCCGAAATAACGGTGGGTGACTGGTTGATAGCGGTTTTCTCTTCATCTCCGGTCGTGACTCCTGTCGGCTTCTTGAAAGAAATCTTCGAAGGCTGCTGATTAACTTGGCTTTTCTCCGACAGGTAGCTCATGATAGTCTCTCGATTCGCATCCGTGATCTCCACTCGATGGACGGGGAACAATGCGTAAGGATGCCAAACAATCCAAGCGCCACCTTTCTTACCAGCCTTCGCATCCCGATAAAGCGCATCATACCCGTGCGATGACTGGCGACTAACCCATGTTCGGATGTTACTCCCGTTCTTCCCTTTGTTTTTAGGGATATCAGTAGGATTCTCAAGAGACTTTGCAGAGTAAAGCTGGCCAAAGACGATAGATGCTTTGCCGCTCACAACACGCTCGAAATTCTCTTGAGTGGCTTCGTAAACTTCGATTCCGTTTAAAGTCTGCTGGCTTCCAAAATCCTTCATCTCAAACTTGTCAATCTCTTGTCCTTGTAGCTTTCGGTTTAGTACCACGAACATTGGGATCTCTAGCGGCAAAAAGAGGGGGTTAGACCACTCTACCCCAGAACTTAAGCCGGTTTTGAACCTCTCCAGAAGTTTTAGCTTCCGAATGAGAAATTCTCGTTTGCTGGATAAACTCATGGTAATATGTGTCACTCCAGTCATTTCGGGAAGAATTCGAGCTGTTTCAGGCGACCACAGATTGAGTTTCGTATCGCTCAAGACGCGCTGCGTGTCCTTGATCACAGTATCCAAGCGTGTACTCGAGCAACTCGGACAGTCTGACGGAAATCCTTTACTGCACAATCGCAGCGAAAACGAATGTCCTTGGGAACACTGCCATTCCGATTCCGTCGTGCACTGTACAGCGTTGGCTGACGCTTTGCACGGTACGGTGACTTTACTACCACAGCTCGTGAAATTCCAGCAGGGTTTCTCAACAGACTCGTCGCAGACAACGCTGTCCACTTCATCCGAACATTTCATCGCAGCATCGTGGCCGCACTTCAGCTGCTTCAATATCCGAACACTGCAAGGGGCTGGCGTTTCCTTGTCCTGCAGAAGTTTAAACGCATCGCAGCACTTCATCTCGACATCGTGTCCACACGTCGTGGTCCTACGGTATCGCACGGGAGCTGTACAGTTCTTTAGCACCGATCTCAAAGCAGTCGGTCGAGCTCCAGGAAGAAGCAACGTGTCCTCCACCACGCTGTCGTCGTGTAAAAGTTGGATCGAAGGCGTCTGCGCTCGCCATGGTTGCCATCCTTTCAAGTGCTTGTTTAAATGACACGGTAGACGCACCACGTGACCACAGATCGGTAACGAAGCAGACACCAATTCCTCGCACCTGGTAATAATATGACGAGCTTCACTGCACTTCATCTTGGTCTTGTGACCACAAGCACGAGCATACGTCACCTCGTGGGTGCAATGAACATTAAGTCCATAGCTGTGGTAGTTGCTGGAATCGCCTTCGTTCACAGTGTCTAGCGGTTCAATATCGTCTGGATTTCCTAAATACTGCGCGACCTTGTGATGGAGTCTCTTCTCCTCGAAACAGGTCATAGAGCACTCATGGCCACACTCTGGATTCGACACCACAACTTGTTCCTGACAACGTGACGGACTCTGAGCCAGCTCGAACGCTCGCTCGCATCTGACCATCTCATAGTGACCACAACGTCGTTGAAATTTTACCGTTCGCTTGCAAAAGTAATCTTTCGGGCCGTACGACTCTCCTTCTTCGACAAAGTCCATCGTTGGGCAGGGCTCTCCAGTCCATGTTTGCAACTGCTCAGCTGCAGGACAGGCGACAACCGTCTCGTGCCCACACCGAGGCAACGACACTCTCACCTTCTCCTTGCAGGTATATCGTCGCATTTGGCTAATATAGTCCTGGCGATCGTGGCACAATTGAATCACGGTATGTTCGCAACTGGGCGTGTATTCCACCTTCTCTGTGCATGGAGGAGCGTGGCCCTTGGAATACCGATCGAGTTCGTTGCACGTGCACTTTAGAATGTGCTTACACTCAGGGTATACATACGGCATGATGGCTTCTTTGTTGCACACAGGCCATGAAGACCGTCCAGCTTCAATCTCAGTATGCGAGTAGCACTTCATCTTTTGGTGATGACCACAGCGAAGACTCACGTCCACGCTAATATCACACTGGTACTTCTTCAGAGACTCATCGATAGGACGTTTCGACGAACCCGTCACAGCAGAGCACTTGAGTATGCGCGGGTGGCGTCTACACGGTGACTCAACTTCCACGCTGCAGTTCTTGTTATGCTTGTTCACTTGAGGCCAGTGACACATGAGGCCGCACTCGTGAGAACATGAGAGTTCAACTGAGCACACGATGGTGCAGAATCCGAGCTTTAGGTCGCATTCGTCCTTTGCCAAAGCCACTGACTCTCGATGTTCCGGACAACAGATCGGAAGCGCAGCGCCGACTCGTGTTCCTTTGTGTGTTGTACACTCAAGTGCCTCCGTGTTGTCGGACTCTGCGTCTTTCTCAAGAAGCTCGAACGTTTTCTTCCAATGTATCGTCTCGCCAAAGTACTCGACGTTGCCCACGACGTACATGCCCAAACGTGCGCGACTCAGCAAGACGATCATGCGGTTCTGGAGCTTCACGAACGGCGTGCGAGACTTGCCGTCAATCACCAGCGAAATTATCACGATATCCGCTTCATCGCCTTGGAAACGGTCTACAGTCGACAAGAAACACGAAGGAACAGGTCGCGGATCTTGTCCCTTTGTCATCATTTTGAGACCATACATATCCATCAGCATCTTCCGCATCAGCATCAACTGACCCTTGTACGGAGTGAGCACAGCAATGGACTGAGCAGGCACACCACAATGGACGAGATACTGGACCAACTTGCACGTCATCTTCGCCTCCTGTTGGTTCACTCGGGACAGGCCGACCGACGCTCGCTCCTGTCTACCCGAGTGCGTCCAAAAGAAAACATGTGGAGATACACCAGGTACTTCTCGTCCTCCACCTTCACAGGCATCCAGCAGCGGTACCATTCCCTGACTCCTCTTGGCACCTCCAATGGTTTTCGTTGAACAGACTTCATGGTCTTCAATCGTCGTGATCTCGTCGTAAAAACTGCGAGTAAGATCGCAGATATTCTTGCGCATTCGACGCTGGATTGACAGAACTGAAGACGGGACTTCATTACCTCGTGGTGCACTAATCAATCGTTCAAACATCGATATGTTGATCTTGTTGACTCGTTCAAAGTCGATCTTGCCCATAACTGAAGGTTGAAGCTGCATGTGGTCTCCGATCATCTCCAGCTTCCGAGTAGATGAGCTGAAGCATGACACTAGAAGTGGTTCCATCACTTCTGAAGCTTCTTCAACCAAAATTGCAAAGGGGTTAGTCGTTCGAATGGCTTCAAGGCGAGACACGCAGCCCGTGATCGTTCCTCCAATCACAGATTTGCCCTCGTAAACACGAGAATTCGCACGAAGGATCTCGCGCTGCAATTCCACTTTCAGATCTTCGAGCTGCTTGACGAATGCATGTTGCAAGCGCGTGTTAAGATCACCCCACAAGTTCAAAACGGAAAAGAGAGCGTTCCACCGCTCCTCGAGTGTCATATCCCAATGCCATTCATGGGGCCGAATCAACTGATCCGAAGATGTCCACGGAGCCTTCTCTTCCTCCACCAACTCCTCGACGTCGATCTCTTCTTCAACGTCTTCGTCTTCGACTTCAAAAACGTCGCGCATATGCTGCAAGTGCTCGGACTCCTCCACTTCGTCCTCGTTGTCGTATTGGACAGCGTCCACAAAATCGCCCACGTCCTCGTCGCTATCTAAACTCCACAAATCGTCACTCCTCGCTGTTGTGTCAATTGTTGTGGCTTCCTCCACGCTAGGTTGATCAAGCTCGGATGGCTGAAGAGGTAGGCATTCCAGAGATGCATCCGTTGTTGGAAGGGCTTCAGTCTCCTCTTCCGTCTTCTCTTGGACATCGGCCTTCGGCAACAACAATTCACGAGACTTCAAAACAGGCAAGTCTCCTGGGACTACTGGTAGGTTGCTACGCCCTACGTGATCTCTGCAGAAATTGGACCCCGATAAAGGCTTTCCTTTGCATGGCTTCCCCTTTCTCGTTTTTGCCATACAGTTGTCAGTACTTGCTTGAGCCATGCGTTCAGATAACGTTATCGCTTCGGTGTGATGGCTGCCACAATACTCTCCTGTTGTGGCAATCTCGCTGCATGATTCGCCTTGTTTCAGTATCCACTTGCAATACAGATCTTCGGCGTGTATCTTGCAGTAAGAAGAGTTGGGCTCCGCAACTTCGGCGCACATTCCATCAAGACCCCAACAAAGTGTATGCCGGTCGCACGCGTTCCGAGGTGGCTCCTCTACAGCAACGCCAGCCTTCTCGTCTCGAGCCAAGCACACGAAGCAAGCGTGCTCTTCGCAAAATAGTTGGACGTCATTTATCCGGCAATTCTTGCATTTTTCAGCTGAACACAAGTGGCGTTCACAAAACAACCGTTTCTGAACAACTGCGTCGAGGCAGAAATGTTCGCCGTCTTGTGTGAACTTGCATGAATGCTCTCGACAGTATTTGCTCGCCTCAAAACTCACGTTTAAGCACGATTCGGAGTACGTGCACGCGGGGAGCGGACAAAACCCTGAAATCCACTGGTACAACACTTCCATGGGATCAATGGCAGGGTCATAGTGCTTGATACCCTCGTGCAATACTGCAATATCAGCATTAGACAACATCGGTTTCGCCACCATCATTCGTTGCACGATCTCAATCAAAGAATGATGTTCAGTGATGGCTGGCGCCACGCTCACAATGTCATGACTCTCACCACCACTCTCGTTAAACTTTTCTTCGGTGTCTTCGATATCCAACGCCTTGCCGTTGATGTCTACGTTCATACTTTCCGTCAGCTTCAGCAACATCGCCACTGCTGATGACACAGCTGGAACTCCACCTTGGACAGTTTTCCATTCCTCAGGACTTAACGATTCTGTGCCGCTAGCGACAATTGTCTGTGCCTCATGAATGGGCGTAAAGCAGTCACTGAACTTGTGCCACTGGTCGCGTAGGTCTTGGCAATCCTCGATCCGTTTGGAGACCCCGCGAACACTGGGATCGGAGAAGGCAACATTGCGTTCACGATACGGCTCCAGTTCTGGTTCACTACATCCTCCACCAATTCTGACGAGCTTCTTGAAGCCGTTATTGAGGTAATATTTCCCAAAGTAAACGCCGCGTTTCGAGGTATGGTCCAGCGTAGGCTCCGATCGCAGCAGATCCAGCAGAAACTCGTCAATCGCGTGGTTCTTGTACGACAGAACTAGAATAGGAGGATCCCCAATTTCGCGGTTCTTGAGCTTCCACAAGTCACGAATGATGAGCAAAGCGCGCACAACGATGACACCCAAGTAAGACTTGCCAGTACCGGGTGGACCTTGAGTACAATGCACGGGGTACATCAACGCCTCTGCAAAGCTCCTCAGCTGACCGGGATCGAGGGTCGCGTTTTGCACCAGTAACAGCAATGAGCTCTCCAACCGGCTGCGTAGTGCTCCATCTCGGCGGATATCAATGATAGGATCCAGTAGTGACAGTTGAATAACCTCCCGGATCAATACGCGCGTCGATAGAGCAGCAATTTCCATAATGGAATCAGCGTCGTCACTATCGCTGTCATCATGAGCTGCTCGTGAGTCGAAGCTTGGTCCAAAGCTCACATGGCGGCACAGGTTGAGTAAAGCACCGTTCTGGAATGGCACGGGCATCTGACGTTGCTTCTCCAGCGCTTTCAACACTGGAATGAACTCTGGAACGAACGTCTGGCAATCGATAATTGCTACTGCATCTCCGACAGCAGGATTGTGAGTCTGCAAGGCATTACCCGGTTCATCGAGATACTGGAGTAGACGCAACGTTAGACGCCCTCGTTCGCGAGCCTTGTATTCATCAAAACTCTTGCCTTGGAAGATAATTTCAGCCCAGTAAATCTCGTCCGTGGCTCTGAGTGAAGCCTCACGGTTGGCAAGTCTCACGATTCCAATCAAGTTGGGACTAGACAGCCGCTTCGTCGTCCTCCAGTGAATGGGCTTCAGCGGTGGGCGACGTGAAGCCACCTGCTCGATCGACATTGTTCCGTCGTACTTAACGTTGGCAATGAATCCATCATAGATGTGTGTCGAAGCATACTTGGACGGTGGTCCACGAAGGCGCTGCTGGTATTCACCCGCACATTTACTGCAATACCCTTTGGTGTGTAGTCTGTGAGCACAGACGAAGGTCGCGAACCGATCACACTGTGAGTTTCTGCAATGAATCGACGACTTCTTCTCCGGGAACGGCCACAGTGGTTGATCACAGACTTTGTCCCCCGTTTTCACGGTGCAGTGTGGCAACAACGCGTTGTTCCCTTCAACGAACGGCATGCCGATCCACAGTTCCACGACTGTCCGGAAATACTCGTCACTGCTGTCGTACACTCGTCCTTCATTACTACGAGGAAGCTGCAGTTTTGGAAGCAGCGCCGGCTGGAAATTCTTGTAGTCTGCTAGCCACGTCACCGTCGGATGGCGCCAATCGGGTGCAGCCACTCCTTGCTCTGTCTCCGTTGCCTCCCGTTTCTTCACCTTAATACTCCACGATTTATCAATCTCGTTAAGTAAAATTGTTAGTCGATCGCGTGCTGGACGATGGGTTTTCAGTCGGACGTTCAAACTCGTGTCTGCCTCTGCAATCATCTCGTCCAGAGCCTCTTTAACGTCGTCTCTCTTCAGATCCCACGTGAACTTCAGCAAGCCCCTGATGACCCGTTCAACCAGTTCAACGCCCTCGAGAGTTCCGTCGTTGCCATCCAATGCTTCATCGTCCCCTCCATCCTGCGTCGTTTGGCTCAGTAACGTACTCACCGCCTTGCTGATAGCAGGGAGAGGAGGTGGTGCGATTGAAGCTGAAAACGGCAGTCTTGATATTGCCGACAGCAGTATCTTCAGTGCATCCAGAGGAAGACTCTCCACACTTTGCCAACAACTAAGCCAGGACTTGTCCATTTGCTCGATTGTCGCCTTCAACTTATGATTCGGACAGTTCTTCAACACCGAGCGAATGAACTGGAGGTTCGACGGATTGGACGGAAGTTGAAATCGTGCGGCGCGAGCACCTCCCGATCTCCCTCCTTGGGATCCAGTGGACGGCCGTGGTGGTGGATCCGATCCACGACCACGGCCTCGCCCACCACTTCGGCTGTTGTCTCGACCCCGTCCTCGACCACCACCCTGGTTACGCTTATCACGGTTACCAGGTCCTCGTCCCCCTTGTCTTCCACCACGACGGCCACCATCACGACCTCCGACCATCTTAGCTTCGATTTTCTAGTCTTCTTCCTCTTCTGATCTGTGCTCGGGGAGGAAGATTTCCGAGTGAGAGATGAGTGGGTCAGATCCATCAATATGATGTTTGACAATACCACAGTTGCCAACTGCCCGGTTGGGCCGCCGAACAGTACGGGGGTTCTGCCTACTGCTGAGCTTGGGCAACTCACAACGCACTAAGATTTACTTAAACGCCAGCGCTGCGTTGCAAGGCATGTGATCAGCAAAAGGTTCTGATGGAATGAGGCGCATGTAACCAGACCTGTAATGCCGCAAGCTGCACATGCCTTGTGGCAGTACAACCCGCAGGCACACGAGAAAATGGAACTGGGAGACGGTCCGTTAGTCTATCCGTGAACAGTCCGAGGCACAAATGACCGCTCAGCTTAACCAAAACTTACTCCAATAGCTCCAGATCTAGCAACCACAAAATTGTTAGTTGTTAGCAATAATACAAACCGACCTCACGGCAATATTCCTTCATCTTCCGGATATCTTCGTCGTATATCTCTGGAAGTAACAGGAACGCATACAAAACGAGCAACTTTGAATTAAATCGGCAATCTTAGTCTCGAATCAACTCGACAGCAACGCTGTTGTCGACTTGGCGCTCGCAATTTAGGTAACATTTCGAATACAGCGCATTGCGAAAGTATTGCTAGGAATTAGCCCCCACCATGCAGGTATTATACAAATTTGCTCCATGTCATGAGACCACTTCTTACTTCCATTTCGTCAAGAACAGCACACAGATCACAAACATCCGTCCATCCAAGAGTCAGCAACAACTCTCCAACGCGACAATTAAATATCCGTCCGCCGCTCTTGCGTGTTGTAGAGGTAGCGAGGAGGCTGAGATACACTGCTCTGAGAGACCCCGATACCCGCATTTCGTAAGCCATCTCGGCCAATGCTCATGAACATGTTGACGCGGCTGGTCGCTACTCCCTGAGACCGCAACAAATCGCCGAGCTGGGACAGAATCTCTGATGCGTTGGCCATGGTCACAGTGGTGGTAGGTGCTACGACCGCGCTCGACCCACCACCCCGCAGAAATGGATGCTGTAGTAGACCATTTTCTCCATCGATCGGTGGTCGGAGACGATGGTCTCGCTGCAAACACGAACGAATCACGTCTTCCAGGTCCTTGTTCTTCAGCGGCGGAAAGTTGATTGGCACTGTCGGATCAATAATGCAACGAAACTTCTCGATGATGTTGTGCACATCCCCAAACGGAGGCTTCGAGTACACAATCTGGTAAAGGATGCATCCCAGTGACCAAATATCACTTGCGCGCCCCACCTAGCCATTAAAAAAGTATTACAGTGGTAGGCGAGTAAGTCTTCGTCTTCACTCGTCTCCACTAAACCTTTTGTCGTACCTTCATTTTTCCTTGAGGATCGCGCTGGCCATTGGGGGCTGTGTTGCCCTGAATCGCCTCTGGGGACATGAAATTGACTGTGCCGATTTGGCTATCGCGTTCAATGTTCGTTGTGTCATTCGAGATTGTCTTCGCGATTCCGAAGTCGATAAGTTTGAGCGCACCATTCACAAACAAAAAGTTGGCCGGTTTAAGATCACCTAAAGCATGTAGAAAGTATTACAGATTAGCACGGACGTTGTTGCTATCACATTCCTGGCACTGCTGCTCTTACCGTGGATAATTCGCTTTTGGTGAATAGCGTTCACAGCTTGAAGCATTTGAGTCCAAATCACTCGTAGCATATTTTCATCCATGCCACCCTGTAGGTCTCGAAGCCGCTCACTAAGGTCGATTTCCCCGTGCTCCATTATCTATTGTATGACCACGCAAACAGTAAGCATAGTGTTCGCGCATACCATAAGAATCAAGCGAACATACCACATTGATCTGCCGCTGTTGGAGGTCCTGCTCGGCAGCAATAAGCTTGATGATGTGCGGGCTTCCTTGCAATCTTCTCAGCAATTCGATCTCGTTTGTAAACTGGGCAATGCTTTGAGCATCCAGCTTTTTCAATTTGATCTTCTTCAGCGCGTAAATCTTGAGATCTGGTCCCAGCATCCTGTAGACTTTGCTGCTCCCACCACTACCAATCTGCTCCAGCTTGATATACTTTTGGTCGTTTACCTAAATATTGCAAGCAAAATAGTTCCATCAATTTCTTCATGCATCCTTGTCCGAGATAACAGTCAGCTAGTACGTACCACAACTTTGCTCGTCAAAGACTCCAATGCATCTCGAGATGAAACACTGTCCATTGAAGCCACTGGCGGGGATGACGACGACGATACAGAACCAGGCGAGCTCGAGTCGGCATATGTTGCTACTCCAGGAACAGCTGGGTCCAGTTGTTGACGCTTCGGAGAACGATAATAGTCGATCGCGCGCGATGTAGTACTGCTCGCTCGTACCTGCGCGTCTACCCGTGTAGCATTTGCCTTAATTTCCCATGGAAATGGCCTATGCACTCGTGGGGATCGAGTTTCGGGGGCTGACGATTTGTTGCTGGTCATAGAAGTGGTCATCGGTACTGGCAATACTTCCTCGCTCTCCGGTGATAACTCTGTTGCTGCGCTCTCTTTTGATGGTGGCTCAGGCAACGTCACAATTGCTTTCTCGGGTGGTATTTCTTCTACTGAGGTCTTGAATGTCACATTCATTGCTGTAGGCTTTGTTGGTGGACCAATCGAGGTTTTAACGTCCGTATCGCCAGGAGGACCATTTTGAAGGCTTTTCTTCTTCATCATCTTCTCTTTCTCTTTTTCGGGATCCCACTTTAAAATGTGTTTTATATCACCCACATTGATCTTCGGCTTTTTGTTGCTTTCCGCCGTGGACTTTGGAACGCTACTTGCAGGATCCGCACTCTTTAAGTACAAATCGACGTGTTAGCATTTGCCAAATGGTCAAAGTTCATCACTATAACACAAACCTTTATCGGCGTAATTGCCTTACTGTATACGGTTGGCGTTGCTTGACTCCCCATCATAGCATCGTCGTCTTCGTCATCGTCGTCACTCTCGTTTACATTGGATGCAACTACTCGACGCGGTGGGCCGTCTGTTGTCACATAATAGGCACACGCGAGCTCATTAGATCAGGAAAACATCAACAATACAAGCAAACATCCTCCGTACTAAGCTGAAAGAGATGGCGGGTTTTTCTCGATGTGGACTGCGTCTTGAGACTTGACCGTGTGGGGATTGAGGGCGTCGTAAGCAGCGGCGACTTGTTAGAATGCGACGCTTTCGACGCGGTCGAAAACCCTGCTCCATTTCGAGCTTGGCTGAGTGGCGTTGCATTAATCGGTGTCGTCGCCGTACGAACTGGACCTGTCAATGGTGTCGCATTAGACGGAGTCGTCGCTGTACGAATTGGTGCCGCCACTGGACCGTCTCGTCCTCGGCTAATTGGTGTCGTATCTGCAGAAATAATTGACGGGTGAAGCGGCGTCGTCACGCGTGGCGTAGTGACTCCAGTCTGCCTCCTGTGTTTATCAACTGTGATGTTGTCCTGCGTCCGTCGAAGTGTCCTCAACGCCTGCACCTTTTGTTCTTGTGGTGAACCTGAGAAAGCCGCTACCCACCCTGCTCTTCCTGCGATGACCTTCTTCAGCAACTGCTCCTTCTGAGTCGGTGTGAGTGCGTCATTGTCCACTCCTCGTTCCAGAATCTCCTCCGCCGCGTCCTTGTTCCCTGCTGCATATTCAAAGGCTGCCTCCTCCTCATATAAGAGCGGTTGCTTCTCACCCACTCGTCGCTTCTTCATCTCCTGGAAGTTCTGTCGCACTCCAGCCTCAGTACTACAAATACAAACATTCTGTCAGCTTTACTCAAGTCAAGTCAGACACACACCCACGTACTCGCTCAGCTTGGCCAGCATAATGCACATTTCCGTGTATCCTGCAGTCTGGCGCGCCTCCTCCGAGTCCACACAGGTCAGAGCACGTTTCAGTAGTCGTATCTTGCTGTATTTGGCGGGATTTCCAACCAATGGGCAGCGCAGCAGTTCCAGCCAAGTATCGACCGTCAGTGGGGCCTCTTTGAGTGCGATCACGAGCCGCAGCCGCTTCTCCGTGGGCTTCTCCAGCATGAACAGGGAGCGCGCATTTTCCCCGAAGTTTAGAATCTGTGTCGGCTGGCCTGGAGTATATATGTCTGTATACCGCACTGTGGGCAAGGGAAGCTCCTTCTTTAGCGACTCGATTATGGGCTCAGGCGGCTGGTTCTCCTTGTCGTCAGGCACCTCCATCGTAATCTTCCGCCTGGTGGGGAGGTGCGAGAGCGCTTCCCGCGGGCGCTTGCGGCCTCTGGGGACCGGCGCGTCGAGCGCTATGGTTGTCGGCGAGTGCGCACAAGAGTGATGGTCGCGCGTACTGCTCTGCGCGCGGAATTCCAAGTGAAAAGCAATGGACCTGCCGATTGGCAATAAATGGAAAAGAAATCAGGGATGATGATTGGTTGAAACTTTGATTTGAGTTATCAGATGCAATTGTTGCAATTGCGGATACAATGAGAAAGACGGTGAACGATGCTGTCTTCTCTTGGCCAGTTCTCGTCTCTCAAGCAGCATGATCGGCGCGTATTTTGTTAGCAGGACGGAGCTCCTTGCTTGGCTGAACGCGTTGTGCGCGATGGAGCTGACGAGCGTGAAGCAGACGAGCTCCGGTGCCGTGGTGTGCCAAGTGCTGGACGTGCTGTATCCAGGCAAAATCCCCATGAACCGAGTGGACTGGACTGCCACGCAACCACACGAGTGTGTACACAATTACAAACTACTGCAGCGGATATTTCTGTCTCTGCAGATCGACAAGAAGATACCTGTTGACAAGCTGATTCACGGCAAGTACCAGGACAATCTCGAGTTCCTGCAGTGGCTCAAGGCTTTCTATGATCGCCACGAGCCTCCACTACAGCCCTACGACGCCCATGCGCGGCGAGCTAAAGGAAAAGGCGGTGTTCAATATAATCAGAAGCTTAAAGGCGCTCTCGTGAAGAAGAAAGCGAGAGCTGCTACCCCGAATCGACATTGTTCGGCTGAAGTTAAGGACGCGGAGGTCGCTGCGGTGCTGGAGAAGATGAAGGACATGAAAATCAAGAGTGACGGGCTGATAGAAGAGAAGCAAGCACTTGAGGTAGAGCTCCACGCGCTCCGTGAGAAGGTACGCCTTGGATGTGAGCGTTTAGTGCTGAGGTGTGCGAGTTTACTGAGGTGTACCGCCTTCTGATGACCAGACTGAGCGGATCAAGGATGAACGTGACTTCTACTTAAACAAACTGGAAACGATTGCGGAGTTAGTACACAACGCCGAGCTATCGAAGAGCACGAGTGCACAGACCAACCTGCTTGGTCTGTCAATCCTCGACGTGCTGTTCGCGACGGAGGAAGATGAGGAGGAGAACGAGTTGCCATTTTGAGAACGAGCTGAAAGCACTCGACTCAAACATCGTGCGCAGTGTGTAAGATACAATCAACGTCTAAAAGTATGAGCTATCAAAAACCATTTTACGATTTACGTTCCTGAACCAAGTAAGAATTTCTTAATGCAAAAGCGGCTCCGATGTGAACCTTCGGGATCAGTGACAAGTGTGTATCCAAGTGATAAATGGTGTCGCACTTGAAATCTTAGCATCGCGGGAGGATTGAGAACACTTCGAGCACACAAAGCTCATCACTTTGGTGGCACATAATCACGGTAGAAAAGGGCACGAGTCCGACCGGGCAAGCAAGATCAGAGCTTGCCAGCACACAATTGAAAAAGCTTCACCGCAGACACTCCGACCAACTCGCCTGTAGAACCAAGTATGGCAGATACCACAAGTCAGCAGCCCAAGCTCTACATCTACGACTTCTGTCCGTTTAGCTGTCGTGCACGTGTTGCACTGGGCCTAAAGAAGGTCAAATACAACGTCATATTCATGGCCTTCAACGACGTCGCAACGCCAACGAGTCTGGTCGGCACCAAGGCGGCTCCGATTTTCGTGCCGGTGGGTGAAAGTCCCTTTACAGAGAGCTGGGACGTGGTGAGTTACGTGGACAAACACTACGGCGACAGCCCCCATCATTAAAGAGGCTTCAGGTCGTGAAGACCTGGCCAAGTGGATCGAGTCTGCAATGCCCTCGCTGAACGTGCTGTACAACCCTCGACTGTACGCTGCCCCGCTACCCGAGTTCACCCTTCGTGCGTCGCGCGAGTTCTTTAAAACCAAGAGAGAGGCGTCCATTTCATTCAGTGAGGCACTTGCTAAGACCCCGGATCTCGTGCAAAAGGTCAATCAACTGTTGTTGGAGCTCGAACCCATGTTGTATTCGAATCACTCCGTCAACGAGGAGCTCAGCTACGACGACCTGGATCTGTTCGGTCGCCTGCGTGCTCTCACGCTCGTCAAGGGCATCGAATGGCCCACCAAGGTGCGAGAGTTCATGAACTTCATCTCGGAAACCGGCGATGTACCCATGCTTGACGCTGTTGTCAAGATCTAAACAGAAATGTTTGCTGCATTTACCCAAATGTCATTTTGTTGGTTTGCTCTCTAACCGTTCTCCTTACTAAGAAATTCATGAAATCCTCTCTAAGTGTCGGTTTGGAACAGTCGGTCATTCCAAGACTTGAGCACTATCGATAAGGATGTACCAGACGCAAGATGGTGCTGGGAGCAGCTACACGTCGACGATCTACGGGTTCATTCGTGACCAAAAGTACGAAGAAGCCGTGCGGGTCCTCCAGATCGAGTTAGAGAACCATCCTCACAGTCGAGCAGCTCTGTCACTGCTTGGATACTGCTACTATCACATGCAGCTCTTCCACCAAGCCGTCGGGATGTACGAACAATTGTGTGCCAATTACCCCGAAGTGGACGAATACCAGCTCTATCTAGCGCAGTCACTGTACAAATCCGGCCAATACGACGCAGCTTCGAGACGAGCGAGTCAACTAGAAAGCGAACAATTCGCACAACGCGTGCATCTGCTTCGAGCAGCCTCGTACTACGAACAGAACGACATTAAAGCCACACGCTCCGTACTAGAAGAATGTCTACCCGACGACCCCACCACGATCGTATTCGACGGGGCTATCGAGTACAAGGAAGGTCGGTACGAGGCTGCACGTGCCAAGTTCGCGGATGCCCTCAATATCCTAGGTTATCAGCCCGATCTGTCCTATAACATCGCCCTCTGTTTCTTCAAGATGAAACAATACGGCAACGCCATGCGGCAAATAGCCGAGATCATTGAAAAAGGGGTACGAGATCACCCCGAATTAAGTGTAGGCAGTAAAAGCGAGCAGAACGCCGACGTCAAGTCCGTTCGAAACTCGACGGTCCTACGCGAGACTGCTCTTGTTGAAGCCTTTAACCTCAAAGCAGCCATCGAGTACGAAATGAAGAACTATAAAGGAGCTCGAGACGCTCTATTGGACATGCCACCTCGACAGGAGGAAGAATTGGACCCGGTATCGCTCCACAACTTCGGACTCATGAACATGGACGTAGACCCTAACGGTGGCTTCAAGAAGCTCAATTTCTTACTACAAAACCCTCCATTCCCGGTTGAAACCTTCTCGAACTTATTGATCCTGTACACCAAGCACGGATTCCACGATCTTATGGCCGATGTATTGGCAGAGAACGCTCACCTGACGTTCCAGTTATTGTCGAAAGATTTTTACGACTTCATGGACGCCACCGTGACGCTACAGACATCTCCTGAGGACGCCTATCGCAAGTACGATGAGCTCGCAACCAAGCATGTTGAAGGACTACGTAAACTAACCAAGAAGATCCAGGACGCACGTTTAGCGCAGTCCAATGAGGACATCAAGACCTCGTTGAAAGCGTACGACGACGCATTGGAAGACTTCATGCCTGTGTTAATGGCACAGGCGAATATCTACTGGGAACGTGGCAACTACACACAAGTAGAGAAGATTTTCCGTCAAACAGCCGAGTTCTGCTCGGAGCACGAGGCTTGGAAACTCAATGTGGCGCACGTGTTCTTCCTTCAGGGCAACAAATACGAACAGGCTATTCAGTACTACGAGCCGTTCGTGAAGAAACATCAGGATAATTTGCTCGATGTACAGGCTATTATTTTGGCAAATTTGTGCGTGTGTTACGTTATGAACACGGACAACGAGAAAGCGGAGGAATTACTGCGCTCTATTGAGCGAGAGGAGGAGGAGGAAACGAGTCGCGACCCTGATAAAAGACTCTTCCATCTCTGTATAGTGAACCTTGTCATTGGCACACTGTATTGCTCCAAGAACAACTACGACTTTGGTATTTGTCGAGTCATGAAGAGCATGGAGCCGTATCACCGCAAACTTGGACCAGACACGTGGTACTATGCCAAGCGCTGCTTCCTCGGGTTGGCGCTCACGCTAGCGAAGCATATGACCACTATTCGTGACTCCACCATGGATGATATTCTCGAGTTCTTGGACTGTGCTGACCAACATGGCAAGGATATCTTCACGACTACTGAAGCTGACCAAAAGAATGCAGGCGCGACTGGGAACAATACGATCCAGCACACTATCAGCTACGAGGTACGTGGCTACTTCCAGTTGATAACCTAGATTTAATTCTTACGATTGTTTTTAATATTCAGGCTCGGGTTTTAAAGCGAACATTCCTCAAGCTACGCTCGTAGGGCGAAGAAGAACGTTCGAAAATCTTTTCATCAACGCACATTACATCAAAAAGAAAATAACATCGACGCTGGGTATACGCGAATTATAGTTGGAGTGAACAAGTTTGTCGCCAATTATGAGATTAAATCTACTACTTGTACGTCAAAAATAATCATTCTGTTGTTAAAGTGACAGCAATGCGAGGATGAAGAACGTCTTAATTCATCGCGACACAGTCCCAGCAGTTTAAAAAACGCGCGAATCTTATGCTTCATCGCTGGCTCCATTGACGTTGGTTACGACTTGTTCTTTCTGAGTCTGGTAGTGTTCAGGTAGTCGAGTTGTTTAGAAGATCATAGACACGAATTCACATTGCCCATTATTATAATAGGCCAGTACCTCAGCTGTGCGCGTCTTCGAAATGGTGCGTTACAACAGAGCGGGTGAGCTCTTCAAAACTTGCTCCTTTAGTCCGTCGTCTGCATCCCAAGGATCACTATCCAATTCACCGCCCTCCTAACAACTGTAACAACCAAGGCGATCTTAGCTATGGAGTCAGCCTACACAACTTCCACCACTCCACCAGTCGTCGACATCACCAACAAGTCCGGCAACTATGGTGCTTACCCCGACACACCATACTCTCCTCCCCAGATCGACCCCTGCGAGCGTTCACTGCACCACACTAACCGCAGTCAGTACTCTCGAGATGAATTTCACCACAAGCAGTGGTTCGTGACCAGTAGTGCCTACCTACGTGAATGTTACGCCGAATTCCTCGGCACCTTTGTCATGATCTCCTTCGGCATGGGTGTCAATAATCAAGTCGTACTCTCGAAGGAAAAAGAAGGCACCTGGCTCAGTATCAACATGGCGTGGGGTATCGCCGTGCTCATGGGTGTATACTGCTCAGAAGGAGTGAGCGGTGCTCACCTGAACCCAGCCGTTACACTTGCTCACGCCGTATACGGTCGTCTTCCTTGGCGTAAGATGCCTGGCTACGTCGTCTCGCAATTCATCGGAGCTTTCGTTGGTGCGTTTGCGATCTACCTGCTCGACTACGAGCGTCTACACAAGGCTGATCCAGATAAAGAGACCATGTTCCACAACTTCGCCACCCACCCGAACCCGGAGATCTCCAACCTTACAGCGTTCTACACAGAAGCTCTGGCTACCGGAATGCTCTTGCTTTGCGTGTATGCTATTACGGACCAGCGCAACCGTTCACCTGGTACCGTCGGTACTCCGTTCGCTTTTGCACTCATGATCATGGCGCTCGGAATGAGTTTCGGTATGAACACAGGATACGCGATGAACCCAGCCCGAGACTTCAGTCCTCGCCTGCTTACCTTCTTCGCTGGCTACGGTACCAAGGTCTTCACGGAAAAGAGCTACTACTTTTTGGTCCCAATGTTCGCGCCGCTAATCGGAGGAGTCATCGGCGCGGGTGCGTATGAGATCCTTGTGCAAGTGCAGCACCCGCACGACCCATCCGAGTACTTCTGACAATATAATCGAAAAGTATGAACAAAGAACGAGAACCCAGCACAACCAAATGGTACCTAACTTAGCCGCTCGCTACAAAATATAAAAACAATAGAATACCCTTCGTTGTTTTGGTTTTGATTTCTGGAGCCAACATTTTAGATCAATACACAGTTTTACGCCGCTCAAGAAACTGAAGCCGAACAATTCAAACGTCATATTCGTGGGAACAAAATCGACCATGGACGGAGACACGATCAAACTGATTGTGCAATACGACTAGTGTAGCGCCACGTAGGTTGAACACCTCGTATTCATCATCATTAGTGAACAGTGTTGACGAAAACACGTTATCCTTGTTCCAAAGCACCAAACTTTTGCTTCAGCCAATCATCAATCGCACAATCCTGGCAATCACACATACCCGCCTCAGACGTCGATGCACCGCGTTATACCCGCAACGAAGACCCCGATTAACCAATACTCTCACTCTCAATTTTGCTCAAACCACACGAGACAATGACAACCACGAAGGTTAGCTTTAGCGCCGTAAACGACGACTGCAGTGGACCGCACACCAGAGATCCGACGCCGTACATTCGTGCTCCCGATACTCACGTCCCCATTAATGATCAAGAGTCTTCACAATACCTTCAAGCGGACCACCACGAGCTCACCAAGCGACGGTTGTTCGTCACATACAACACGCACCTGCGTGAATGTCTTGCCGAGTTCCTGGCTACGGTCTTAGCCATCACGTTCGGTCTTGGAGGGATCGCTCAAAATGCTCTTTGGAATGGAGGAGGAGACACCATGACTGTCAGCGTCGGCTGGGGAGTGGCCGTGATGCTTGGCACGTTCGTCGCGGACAGCGTCAGTGGTGCTCAGATCATCTCCGTCATTACTGTCACCAACGCCGTGTACGGCCGTATGCCGTGGTGGAAGGTCCCTGGTTACATGGTCGCTCAGATACTTGGAGCTTTCGTCGGTGCAGCACTGATCTACGTCCTGAACGCCCAGAAAATCCGTCGTGAGGATCCGAACCAAGAAACCATGTACAGACTCTTTATCACATATGCACGCGATGGCGTCTCGAACTACACGGCGTTCTACACAGAAGTGCTAGCGTGTGCGTGTATCATGTTGGCTTCCTACGCCATCAAGGACAGACGCAACCGCTGGCCTGGCAATAGAGGTACCCCGTTCGCCTTAGCTCTGCTGGTCACGGCCATTTCGTGTGCGTTCAGCTCCAATTCTGGTCTTGGTATAAGCCCAAACCGAGACTTCGGTCCTCGCCTCTTCACTTATATCATCGGGTATCACATGGTGTTCACAGAAGACTCGCACTACTTCTGGATCCCGATCGTAGCGCCATTAATCGGAGGTATCATTGGCGGTGGACTTTACATTCTCTTCGTTGAAACACAGCACCCTGAACTCCCACAAAAATCAACGTCGGATCGAGAACGAGTTCTCGAAAGTGTCTAGAGAATTAAACCGTGCAATACAATAATGTACTGCACGATGTGTTCATAAATTGCAGATGACAACGTCCGCACGATGCGTTTCGTATCCCGCTCATAACCCAAAAGTGCCATTCTCCATCCGATGACCAGCAAATGGCATTGTCACAATATGGTAGCTAGCGCATTGTTTGCCGTCTGTCTGTTTGTCGCAAGGCTCGTGAGGAGGAAAACTACCGGTACAGCATCGAAAGCTTCGTAGCTCTACACGCGGACATCTGGCAGACATGATACATGTTGCATTGGGGACCAATCTGCCATAGGCACCACTCGGCATGAGGTTCCGTTTTACATCTGCCTTACCGGCTCGTCCATTGATGAAATGCAGCCTTCACGCACTTGCTCGGCATCATAGGCCTCCATTCATTCTTCATTTCACTACCTTCGAGCACACTCTCAAGCTCAACGCTTCGCTCTATCCATGGAGGAACCAAGTTTCGTCAACAGCGGTCAGTACGTCCACGATCTCATCGAGAGATCCGGGCACCATAGTGGTGGTGGTAAAACGCCCAAACTGAGCCGCTACCCGTCAACTCCGCACACGCCGATGCACCGCCGGCCAGGACAGGCACCATACAACTTCGCCAATACGCCGTACACCCCTCGACGCCGCAATGCTTCCATGCACTCAGTGCTCCACCAGACGAACCGCAGCCAGATATGGCTAGCAGACGACAAGACCAGGAAGCTGCCAATTATACTGAAGAGTGTACATCTACGCGAATGTCTCGCCGAGTTCCTAGGCACGTTCATGCTCTGTGTCTTCGGCCTCGGTGTGAATAACCAAGTCGCCCTGTCAAAAGGAGACAATGGATCATGGTTGAGTATCAACATTTGCTGGGGTATCGCTCTACTCATGGGGGTCTACATCGCGGAAGGAGTCAGCGGCGCACACCTCAACACGGCCGTGACCTTCACACACGCAATGTTTGGCCGTATCCCATGGTGGAAATTGCCTGGATACGCATTCGCACAGACATTCGGCGCGTTTGTGGGGGCCGGACTGATCTACATCTACCAGTATCAAAACATCATGGAAGAGGATCCGCACAAGATGGCTATGCACGCCAACTTTGCGACGTATCCGAACGAGAACATCTCCAACCTTACTGCGTTTTACAGCGAGGCGCTGGCTACGGGGTTACTCCTTATAGCAATCTACGCTATCACTGATGAGCGTAACCGCGGTGCAGGGACGGTTGGTACCCCGTTTGCTTTTTCTCTGCTCTTCATGGGGCTTGGAATGGCATTCGGCATGAACACTGGATACGCTTTGAACCCAGCCCGGGACTTTGGTCCGCGACTGCTGACGTTCTTTGCTGGTTTCGGCTCCAAGGTGTTTAGTAGCAGAAACTACTACTTTTGGATCCCAATCTTCGGACCAATGTTGGGTGGTGTCATCGGCGCTGGAGCCTACATTTTGCTGGTGCAAATCCAACACGATGTTGAAGACGACGACGAAGACGTGTAGATTTATCATTTGTGAATATATATTACGTCATAAATTCTTCATATAACACAAGCTAAAGGGTATGAGGTATATTTGACTCGCATATAGTAAATGAGAACACTGAAGCAGTCAGACCTCCCCAGAAAATTGAGATAAATTGCCCATGTAGTGTTCAGCCGCAGCATACTGAAGAATTTGGGGCGCTCCATACGGAGCCTATTCCAGCACTTGGTTTCGAAACAGTAGAGTCGATTCATATGTCGAACACTCTCCACACAAATGCCCCGTATCATTTCGTCAAGTCCATCCGCTCCACATAGAGAGCCACATGTACGTACACTCCAACACGAATGTCTCCTGTTATCCACAAACCACAAAACTGCTAGCAGAAGCTCAGGACCCCTTCATTATTCATTTTTCCAGCAACTAAAAACACCATCTAACTCTCCAACCAACATGGAGGAGGCAAGCTTCGTACACAGTGGAGATATCTTCTCTCTCACCGACAAGTCAGGATACCAGATTCCTTACTACATCAAGACTGGGGCAGCACAAGATAACGTTGGACATCGTCGACGGATGCCTCGATCGTACTCCACGCACTCAGTACTGCACGAAACCAACCGCAGCCACGTGTACATCACCGGCAGCGCTCGAGAGCACATCCCGTTCGTGACCAAGAGCGTGCATATGCGGGAGTGTCTGGCCGAGTTTCTCGGTACACTCGTGTTCCTCTGCTTTGGCATCGGCGTCAATAACCAGGTCAATCTGTCCGACGGTGCCAACGGAACGTGGCTCAGTGTCAACATTTGCTGGGGCATTGGAGTTCTCATTGGCGTCTACGTCGCGGAAGGTATCAGCGGCGCCCACTTGAACACCGCCGTCACGTTCACCCACGCGGTATTTGGACGTCTTCCGTGGTGGAAAGTGCCAGGCTACGCAGCAGCCCAAACGATGGGAGCGTTTTGCGCCTCCGCTCTCGTGTATGTGCTACACTACCAGCGTCTTATGGAGATAGACCCGAACGGAATGACCACACAAGGCAACTTCGCGACGTACCCGAAGGACAACATCTCTAACCTCACTGCCTTCTACAGTGAAACATTGGGAACTGCAGTGCTGCTCATGGCCATCTACGCCATTACCGATGAGCGTAACCGAGGCGCAGGCCCGGTCGGTACTCCGTTCGCGTTCGCGATGCTATTCATGGCTCTAGGTATGGCATTGGGCATGAATACCGGCTACGCTTTGAACCCGGCACGCGACTTTGGTCCCCGTTTATTCACTCTACTAGCTGGGTACGGCCCCAAGGTCTTCTCTGCAAACGCCCACTACTTCTGGGTGCCTCTCATCGGGCCTCTCATCGGCGGCGTTATGGGCGCTGGAGCGTATTTCTTCATTGTGCAGTTGCAGGAGGATGCCGATGAGGAAGAGACCGAGTAGTTTTTTTTTTCTTTAAAAACAATTCTGTTAATATGACGCAGGTCTACTCAGTATATGTTAATTAATGGTACGAAGCTTGCGAGTTAGTCTCAGCGCTAGCGGAGGGTATGATGCCACGGCGTTAGCGGGACTAGATCGTCCCTATCAGTATGAGTAGAGATATCTGGACTGGAGATACTGCGAGGCTGCGTGCAGCCACTTTCGAAGTCGCGGAGGCATCACAAGGACCACCTGTACTCGTTGTGCGACGATCACACCGTCCTCGTCCATTACGTCGGCAATACCGTATTGCAGCAGTCCTAGGTGGATGTTGAGCATTGGTTGGTTTCTGGAAAACTTTAAACACTTGGAGCTATAGGGCATCATTACAAGAGCAGAAGGATCGGTGAGCCACAGCAATCTGGCTGGAGTGAAAATCGTGGCAGATAAGCCTTGCCTGGGCGCTGAAAAAGGAGAATGGTCAGGGAAGGCATCTGAAAAACATCGCGCGACTTTGGCGCATGCCAAGAAACGCAAACATGGCTGCAGTGAGTTTTCGTAAATGAAATTATTGAATTTTGAAAATTGATTTTTTAATCTGCAAACGAGACTAATTTTAATATTGTACTGTTCAAATAGGGAAATTCCGTTTGGGGTCCGAAATTAACAAAAGGATACCATTTTTTTACGATTAATCCGCCAAAAAAGGTCCGGTTGTTTGTCAAGCACACAAATCAGAAGGCTGCGTTTCTGATTTCAGCCCGTTGAAGAACATGTTTGACAGTTGAAGAGCATGCTGCTATTTAAATGCAGGGAAACTCAGATCCGGTCTGATTCGGCTGATTCCTAATGTTTTGTAAGGAATCAGCCGAATCAGACCGGATCTGAGTTTCCCTACATTTAAATAGCAACATGCTCTTCAACTGTCAAACATCTTCAACGCACTGTGGGACACATATTCCACTAAGAAAGGCACTCATTACTGAGGCACTGAGCGGGGCGCTTCAGAAAGCGCCAAGCAGAAACGCTGAAGATATGTGAAGTCAAGAATGTTCATCGCCTGCAGTGCTGCAACCGGAACTACGCTGGTACAGATTAATACTTGCAATACGTCGGGCGTGGGAGCAATTGCATTCCTCGTGTGCACGCACTGGCTCACGACCTGAACGTTGAAGTTTCGATCAACTAGTGAGTCGCACAACTTGGTGCGCAACATTCAGCCTCGCTTGAACTTGGTCGCAACTACGCCACGTCTTCCGCTGATCTCGCAGTCCCTACTGTACAATGGCGACAGCAGTTAAGGTAACGCGATCGATGCAGACGAGTAAGGTCTGTGCTTATACTCTTAGTGTTGGCTCAAGGAGCAGAGCGACAAAAGCATCGATCCGGGCATGATACCAACACATGCATACTCAACACTTACATTATCCTTCTCCGGGCTATCATCTCGGCAGCGGAGGCGAAAAATTGCAATAACACTTATACACTCGGATAGACGTCCCACTGCTTGCTTTCACAGTTTACGCACCTGGCAAGAGTCACCGCGCGATACGCAATGGTCAAGCTGAAGTACCTGAGTCAGACAGGTAACCCGAGCTCACTCGTGTCCAATTGACCGTCAAGTCAAGTGAATGTAGCCTCAAGCGGCCTTGAACTTGTTCAACAGCTCTCACGCCAGGGCTCTGGCTCCCACCGACGCTGCCATCTTCCACTACGGTAACTTGCCTTTGGTGGAGACGATTACACTTCCTCGCTCGGAAGGCCTCGCTCATTCTCCATTTTAACGCCTTCCAAACACATCCAAGGTCGAGCCTTCATCGCAAACCTCAACAATGGCTCCGTTCCCGTCCAACCAGACCCCGGATGTGTCGGCCAACCCAGCCCCGCAGCCGTTCGAAGAACTCGACGCCAAGCGCGACGTCAGCTACATCGATATGCCGTTGACGCCTAAGACAACTAGCGTCAACCCGGCTGACGCCAGACTCGCGAGTCTATCTCGCTTCGCCGTACAGAGCGTACATCTGCGCGAATGCTTCGCTGAGTTTCTCGGCACATTCGTCATGATCTTGTTCGGTATGGGCGTCAACAACCAGGTGACCAACTCGCAAGACGCTAATGGTACTTGGCTCAGTATCAACATGTGCTGGGGCATCGGCGTGCTCATTGGCGTCTACTGCACGGAAGGTATTAGTGGAGCCCACTTAAACACTGCAGTGACACTAGCACACTGCGTATACGGTCGTCTACCGTGGTGGAAGGCACCTGGATATATGATCTCACAGGTCTTGGGTGCATTCGCGGGGGCCTTTGTGATCTGGGTCATGCAGTGGCAGAACCTTAACGTCATTGATCCCGACCGCGAGACTACGCAGAGTAGCTTTGCTACATACCCGAGCGATAATATTTCTAACTATACTGCCTTCTACACTGAAGTAGTCGGTACAGGCATGTTGCTACTCGGTATCTACGCTATCACGGACCAGCGCAACCGTCCGGCTGGGCCAGTGGGAGCTCCTTTCGCCTTCTGCCTTTTGATCATGGCTCTCGGTATGTGTATCGGTATGAACACGGGTTACGCTATTAACCCGGCGCGTGACTTCGGCCCTCGTCTCTTCACGAGTATCGCTGGTTGGGGCTCCAAGGTCTTCACTCTGCGCGATCATTACTTCTGGATCCCGATCGTGGGGCCACTGATCGGTGGCGTGATTGGTGCCGGTCTGTACGTCATGCTGGTGGAGATCCACCACCCGCGCCAGACGCTACCTTAAGAACGGTATGACCGATCCCAGACCAAGTACTTACGAAGTTGTAGTCGGTGGTTGTTAAGTTTAATGTCGATCGTAGCTTCATAAAATAACTACCTATATACTATGTGTTCAAATGGAAAATGGTGCCATAGAGTCATGTCTAACTTCTCACTCTTAGCTCTGTTGTCCATTTTGATCACTGACTGCAAGTACGGCAGCATCATACTAAAGATCGAGAATCCCATTGCTACCCCAGTATCGGAGCGGGGATTGATCTGTGGCGTAGGGTGAGATGCTAGATGAGACAGAGATTTGGCATCCGTTTCTTTGGCCCCACTACCTTCCACTCCAAATCCACATCATGAGAAATCAAGGCAATCGAGAATACGATAGCACCGAGAACCGCGCTCAAAATCTACGCACGTGCCGTCAAGCATAACGCTTTCCTAGTTTTTTTTTACGTTAATTTGTAGCCGATAATTTCCACCTGGATCAGCCTGCGCTGGACATCCCACTGCATCCGCTTGCTTGCTTGGTCGCTACCAACCTATGCAGCAACCCACGCGAGAGACGCAGAGATGGAAAGCTCGAGCATTAGCGACTTTTGCCTGTTCATTCCAAGACTCATTCTCATTTGTGCTTTAAAGTACTCAAACCAACAACTTCGGACTCTTAAATCTGCCAACCACTTCACCATGGCCCAGTACGCGGCTGAAGATGCGACTTCTACACCTACGCAGGAAACCTCAGATGTCGACAAGGTCGAGAACGGATACGCCAACATGCCTAGCACCCCCAAAGCGACGGATCTCCTCCCCACTACGACCAACAAGCGCACGGGTATGTACCGGTTAGCGGTGCAGAGCGTGCATCTGCGCGAATGCTTCGCCGAGTTCCTTGGTACCTTCGTCATGATCGTGTTCGGCATGGGCGTCAATAACCAAGTGACCAACTCACAACAAGCCAACGGCACGTGGCTCAGTATCAACATTTGTTGGGGTATCGGTGTGATGATCGGCGTCTACTGCTCCGAAGGTGTCAGTGGTGCCAACCTGAACACAGCTGTGACATTGGCCCACTGCGTCTACGGCCGCTTACCATGGTGGAAGGCCCCGGGTTACATGTTTTCGCAGTTCCTTGGTGCCTTCTGTGGCGCGTTTGTGATCTGGGTCATGCAGTGGCAAAACTTGAACTTAATCGACCCGAACCGAGAAACCACACAGAGCAGCTTCGCTACGTACCCTTCTGAGGGTATTTCCAACTATACAGCTTTCTACACTGAGTTCGTTGGCACAGCCATGCTGGTACTTAGTATCTACGCCATTACAGATCAGAAGAACCGTCCAGCCGGTAAATACGGCAACGCGTTTGCCTTCGCTCTCATGATCATGGCTCTGGGTATGGCTTTCGGTATGAACACGGGTTACGCTGTAAATCCAGCTCGTGACTTCGGTCCTCGTCTGTTCACATTGTGCGCTGGCTGGGGCTCGAAGGTGTTCACATCGCACCATTATTACTTCTGGATCCCCATTGTAGCGGACCTTCTTGGTGGTGTCGCCGGCGCCGGCCTCTACCGTCTTTTGGTGGAGATTCATCACCCCCAGGCACCATTGTTTTAAGTAGAAATTCCTAAAAAAAATTAATAAATACAAAGAATTAACTTAGAAAAAATGTTGAAGGCCTGGTCACAAAATTTCACTTATTGAAATTCTCACTACCTCTCAATCGAAGAATTCCGTGGTGAAGACGAGCTTATCGATCACGGCGGACACCTAAGCATGAAGATTGCAACATTCCCATCCCCTTTACCGACACATAGTTTCAATGGTGACGTGTACTACGTGCGCGAATGCTTCCCCCGTTACTATACATTGATCACGGATCTACTACTCCACCACGGCGTGGACATCGTTACCGTTACTGGGACGACAGGTTCCCCCATTTTTATTATTACGGTTTCACTTCATACTCTTACAGCGCTAACCTCGAGTTTACCTGCTGTAAAACCACAGGAATCGGGACAACGGCTTTCTACGGCTATTTCTTCTCGCGCTATACCCAAGAGCACCCGATGCAACTATCATACCGCATCATTCACAGATGACGCCCATTTGCAAGAATCTATGGTGTTTTCTGAGGGTCATTGCAGTAAAAAAATACGGAGGATACGATATGTTAATGCACTTCGAGCGACGGGCTGCTGACCGTGGAGTTGAAGTCACTTACTTGTTTGATATCCCGCCACCGTTCCCACCTTCTCGAGCGAAGATGGTGTGCTTCACATGCCCTAATCAGTCGTGGTTCAGAAAGATTTGCAAATGTTTTAACAAGCGCATAATTTACATGTCGTTGTGGGACCTGGACGAGCTGAAAACGGCAGTAAAACTCCTTCATCTCGACTCGGGTGATCCACCTGTGACACTAGAGACGACTGAAGAGCGCTTTCCCAAGTTTGGTGGCGTGGCACGCGAGTGTCTTTCTTCCAACGAAAAATTTGTGCGCAGGAGACTGGGATATCTTCGTGGAGATATCGTGGATGATGATATTCACACATAAGTGCAGTATAGTATGGGGTATTCACAGAAATGAAAGCATGTGCCATTACGAACCAGGACAAGAGAAACCATGGCGCTACACTGTTCGTATTGCGCCAAAATTTGTTTCCCACTTGGTGCTCAAGCAGCTCGCTTTCGAATTTAAGTATCGGTATGACCAAAATAATCAGAAAGCGATATTAGCCTATTTTCGGGAATTTCTTAAAATAATCAGAAAGCGAAATTAGCCTAGTTTCGGGAATTTTCGGAAAGAAGCAGCTTTTGCTGTTCAAGATGGCCAAACAGCTGTCTCTATGAAGGGGAATGAACTTTTGCGGATTCTGCAGAATCTTGGATTACTAGAAAAGGCGTTGGAGCAACCAAACAGCGCAGCGTTGATATTTGCCGTTCCGAAGTTGAATGTAGACGCATTTTGTGAAAAACAAGTGCTTTTATGGGACGCACCAGCCAACTCGGACGACGTCGAACGTGCCCTCAACGAAACGGCGCAACAGCTCGTCCGCATGGATATCAGGACGAGTGGAGATCTTCGGCGTGTGTTCCAGAATCCAAGCAAAGCGAGTGTGGCACAGAAAGAGGTTTTCCGTGACGATATTCTGGTGAAATTTCAAGCAGATCTTCAACAATTCGATGAACTTCAAGAGTGCAAGGCCAAAATGCTGCTGCAGATTCCGCAGTACGCATGGGAGGCATAGCTTCTAGTTGATTTCAAGATTTTTCTTTTGCATAATCTACGGTTTGACCCTCGTATACAATGATTTCCGAGTGAAGCAGGTTGATAAAAATTTAGAAGCTCACAAGAAGAGAAGTCCGTCTTCGACAATAAATCAATCGTGTGTGTTTGTGTGTGGGTGGGTGTGGGTGTGGGTGTGGGGGGGGGGGGGGGGGGGGGGGGGGGGGGAGCGGGGCACAAGAAAAGAGTAGCCCAGGAACTACTTGGTAGAAGCCGTTCGTGTAACCGGTTCGTAGATACTAGCAGGTTGCTCAAACAGGAGCTCGAGATGAACAACCTGGTGCTCGAGTTTCCATCATTGCAGATAGTATCTGCGATGAAGACTTCTTAGGGTGTTATTGCTCTCTTTCCCCGACAGCATTTTTATTTATTGGAAGCGTGACAAGTTGATTTCACGAGAGAACATCCACATGAATTATAACATTCAACCAGGGTGGCATTACTTGTACAAAGGATGTCAGAAATGCTTTTTTTTTTTCTCAATCTACTTCATTAAAGTAAGGGTAGCATTTCGATTGCACTGCCAATAGCGGGAGAAACTTGGTTGAGCAAAATAGATTCGCACTGTGTTTTCGTTGTAAGTAAGTGGAACTGCCAACACTCATTTTCAGCAAAATGGCAGAGCATTTTCACGCCTAGCGTCGGCTCAGAACGAGTTCTTTTCGTTAGTGACGGCAACTGATTTTCAACATTGTGGCGATCCCCGCATCCATTTGAGGCCTTTACAGGTGTCCTTTGTGTATGATTCCAAACTCTTTGACATGAAGCGCTTGGAAGGGGGGTATTGACCCCCTTCCAGATTTATTCTATGAGCTGAAGAAAGGACAAATCTAAAGTCCCAAACTTGCTGCGGGAATCGCTCCATACAATGCAATGCAAAAACGCCAGCTCAAGTTCCACACAGTGTAAGACATACAGTGACATACTGTGTGTACCTCGTTTGGATACCAGCGAGCCTGAGAAAATACCAACTCGAATTCATACGAACAAATCTAGAACAAACACAATTAACTCGTTGAACCCCTATATTACACTTGCTTGGTGGCTACTACCGCTCTATCTAATGAGGTAGAACCGACCGATGCTGTCAGCTCGCCTACACTAGCTCTGGCTGAGGCTGCGGGTGGTGCATCTCCACTAAGACGCGGTACAGACCTGCGCCGCACACTCCGCCCAGAGAGTCGGCGACGAGCGGGATCCAGAAGTAGTAGTTTCGAATGGTGAAGACCTTGGAGCCCCAGCCGGCGATGGCCGTGAAGATGCGTGGACCCAAGTCACGCGCAGGGTTCACAGCGTAGCCCGTGTTCATGCCGAAAGCCATGCCCAACGCCATGATCATGAGGCAGAAGGCAAAGGGAGAGCCCACTGGGCCCGCAGATCTATTGCGCTTGTCCGTGATGGCGTAGATACTGAGAACCAACATGGCAGTACCGATGAACTCGGTGTAGAAGGCTGTGTAGTTGGAGATGTTATCGCTCGGGTACGTGGAGAAGCTGCTCTGTGTGGTCTCGCGGTGCGGGTCGATGACGTTGAGGTTCTGGTACTGCATGACGTAGATGATGAAGGCTCCGCAGAAGGCACCCAATAGTTGTGAGATCATGTAACCGGGAGCTTTCCACCACGGCAGACGGCCGTACACGCAGTGCGCCAGTGTCACGGCCGTGTTGAGGTTGGCACCACTGATGCCCTCAGAGCAGTAGACGCCGATGAGCACACCAATGCCCCAGCACATGTTGATGCTGAGCCACGTGCCGTTGGCGTCTTGCGAGTTGGTCACTTGGTTGTTGACGCCCATACCGAAGACGATCATGACGAAGGTGCCGAGGAACTCGGCGAAGCACTCGCGTAGATGCACGCTCTGCACGGCGAAACGCTGGAGACCTTGCGGTTTGGATGTTGAGAAGGACGTGGCTGTCTTTGGGGTGGTAGGCATAGCGGCGTAGCCGCTCTCGACCTTGTCGACTAAGTCGTCAAAGGGCTGCGAGGCGGTAGTAGCTGTGGCCGGAGCCACGTCGGGTGTGGTCATGGTTGCGGATGGCAGTGGGGCCATGTCAATTTGAGTTTGGTTGAATGTTGTTGTGCTTTGCTTGACCAGTTGATGGTAAAATGCAGAATGGTCGGATGTAACTTAAGCATTGTCATGGTGGTTTGACGGCACCTCTCTTCAGTATCAAGCGCCGATCTGTGACGAGGAAGCTGCAGCGACAAGAAGCGGCGATTATTTGATTGTTAATTTCGGATAATTTCTAAGCGTTCGGATTATGTTCGTTTCTATCGAGATGACTTGGTTGTTGTATGGTCTAATGTGGCGTGCCTTGGTGCGTACCTAATGCGTTTTTCTGCTTCGGGTGCGATATCCTGTGGAGCCTCCAAGCAAGCAAGTCGACGTCAAGAGGCGTCCACCGAAAATCTTTTTCAGCAATGCCCTGTGTAGGCTTGCCTGGTGCGATGAAATCCGGCGGCAACATGGTTTACATGTTCTTGTAGGCGTTGGATACCGTCACAGGAGTAAGACACGTTCGTCAGAGGCATTGGTTGGCTGGCAGACATTACAGTGTAGCATACATTTTCATGGTTGTGCTGGCGAAGACGTAGCGCTATCAAACTATATGGATGCATGAACTGGTGTGCAAATTTCCGCTCACCAATTGAGCACGATGCTAAAGTGCAAAGATCGAGCTGGAAAGCAGTCAGACCACTTAACAGACTGCAGAGCTGTCTGCTATACATGCAACTGATGGAGGAGACTGCGCCACCCAGTAAGCAGCTCGCCAACGCGGGATAAGCGCAATGCAGCCGTAGCTAAGACTTAGGTCAAACAACCCTCTGTCATAGACGCGGCATGATACAGCGGCGACACTCGCTTGCTAAAAAAAAAACTGAAGCATAAACTAAGTGCTCATCTCTCGATTGTACCTGGTTACATTCCACCCTGTTGCTAAATGTGGTGATCCCGCATTACAATATCAACCTGCTGGCTATTACAGCCCTATCCGACGTGACACGGGTGCCAGTTTTTCTTTTTATTAAAATTGCTGCATCCTCCCACCCTACATCGTGTCCAGACGTGTGCATACCGATTAAAAGGCCATAACATCGCATCAACCTCACCAAGTTCGCGATGCCACAACTAGCTCGGTGAGAAAGTTGTTCAGTGGGTCGCCTCTTGACGTCGACTTGCTTGCTTGGAGGCTCCACAGGATATCGCACCCGAAGCAGAAAAACGCATTAGGTACACACCAAGGCACGCCACATTAGACCATACAACAACCAAGTCATCTCGATAGAAACGAACATAATCCGAACGCTTAGAAATTATCCGAAATTAACAATCAAATAATCGCCGCTTCTTGTCGCTGCAGCTTCCTCGTCACAGATCGGCGCTTGATACTGAAGAGAGGTGCCGTCAAACCACCGTGACAATGCTTAAGTTACATCCGACCATTCTGCATTTTACCATCAACTGGTCAAGCAAAGCACAACAACATTCAACCAAACTCAAATTGACATGGCCCCACTGCCATCCGCAACCATGACCACACCCGACGTGGCTCCGGCCACAGCTACTACCGCCTCGCAGCCCTTTGACGACTTAGTCGACAAGGTCGAGAGCGGCTACGCCGCTATGCCTACCACCCCAAAGACAGCCACGTCCTTCTCAACATCCAAACCGCAAGGTCTCCAGCGTTTCGCCGTGCAGAGCGTGCATCTACGCGAGTGCTTCGCCGAGTTCCTCGGCACCTTCGTCATGATCGTCTTCGGTATGGGCGTCAACAACCAAGTGACCAACTC
>NW_008648990.1:1774497-1778238 GCF_000247585.1 Phytophthora nicotianae INRA-310 | reverse complement strand
ATGATCATGGCGTTGGGCATGGCTTTCGGCATGAACACGGGCTACGCTGTGAACCCTGCGCGTGACTTGGGTCCACGCATCTTCACGGCCATCGCCGGCTGGGGCTCCAAGGTCTTCACCATTCGAAACTACTACTTCTGGATCCCGCTCGTCGCCGACTCTCTGGGCGGAGTGTGCGGCGCAGGTCTGTACCGCGTCTTAGTGGAGATGCACCACCCGCAGCCTCAGCCAGAGCTAGTGTAGGCGAGCTGACAGCATCGGTCGGTTCTACCTCATTAGATAGAGCGGTAGTAGCCACCAAGCAAGTGTAATATAGGGGTTCAACGAGTTAATTGTGTTTGTTCTAGATTTGTTCGTATGAATTCGAGTTGGTATTTTCTCAGGCTCGCTTGTGTCCAAACGAGGTACACACAGTATGTCACTGTATGTCTTACACTGTGTGGAACTTGAGCTGGCGTTTTCGCATTGTACTTCTGAAATGTGCTGTCAAAGCGTTGAAAACCAGTTTCGAGCATTCGTCTCTAACAGTAAGGTGCTACTACTATTAAAATCAACGTTTGTGTTCGCGATTGACAGTTGCAACTTTTACTAAAAAAAGCCTTTGACGTCATTTCCTTCCGTAGGCGTTTGAAGATCATCGGAATGTTGAAGATCTGCGCAGAACTTACCTGTCGTCGACTCAAACTGAGCGATACATGCTGTCGCTACGTAAATCGAAAGCGCTATGTTAAACCCGAAGTGTTTTGCGCTGCGTGTTTCATTTTGCGGGTTCTTCCAAAACAAAAAAGTGAAGTCAACTGTCCTGCTTCCAATAGAGTTGCTTTCGAAGAAAGGAGCATAACATCCTACGAAGGACCTCCATCGAAGCCATGACGGGAGCTCGAGGGCCTTGTTCGAGCAATTGCTAATGTCTTGGATTGCAGTGTGCAACTGTCGAACTGGTTACAAGTACAGTTTTTTTTAGTGATTATGATCGAGAAAAATCGTGTTTGCTCGCGGACGGATCAGGCACAAAAGAACCGCCTGAATGGCCGCAAAATTACGAGCCCATCGCAAACCGAATGGAAGTGGATCGTGTGCGATTCGCGTGGTCCGTGTCAATGTGCTGCCAAAACCGCCGAATCGGCATGCCATCTGACACTGTATTCGTGTTAGACACCCTGAGCAAGCAAAGCTATAGCGGACTCTGACTTGTGTTGACAGCACAATAAGATTCACTCACTGAGTGCGTGAGTCACTCCGATTATTGAGAGACTCTCACCCACCAGTACTGTACGACCCTCCCCGGCGTGTCCTCTTGCTGCCGAATCACGACTCCCATATATCCATCTATGAAAGAGGTAACGCTTTGAGCACTGACTATTTGTTGGTATTAGCGCTTAGCTCTTGGCGTATTGAACCACTCTTCGACAGTATTTGCACGACGACACAGTACTGTTGAAGTTACGGAAAATCGACCGTTGTCCTCTTGTAACTTGCTACACGTAGGTGTACCGGTAGTTCGCTCGACAGTCTCAAACGAATCGATGGTAAATACTAGTCGAGCTAACAACCCTCTGTCATAGATGCGGCGCAGAGTCACCATGTTCGCTTGCTCAGAAACTGAAGTGCTCATCCACATGCCACTCTCAACAATGCCTCGTCATTTCCAAGGGTTAATCTTAAGCTGCAGCGATACGGTCCCGTTGGCAAAACGTGATAGAATGCGAAGGCCGATAATAAACGCCCTACAGCACAACGCAGCTCCAACGTGTCGCGGGTGCCAGTTTCTAATCAAATATCTGTCTGCTTATTGGAGGTAGGACTTTGAATCGGTCTATCGATCGGTTGGTGATGACTTGAAATTAGTCCAGCCGCGCTCCAATAAACGCTGTCGGAACTGTCACAATACGAGCCAGCTTCCAGCCGACAGCATGGGCTCGACGAGCATGTTTGCGCTCGAGCTGGATTCGCCTATCTCTCGCCGCAAAAGAAACGCACCAAGCAAATCCAAATGCTCACCAAGCAGAAAAAATCGCTATGAGTGATTAATCTACGATACGCCTTGTATTAAATATTAATACATAGTTAGTCGCAATTGACCGCGACGGTCGCCTTCAGCCTTATTCTACATTTCACCACCAATTGATCAAGTCACCAACCACTCTCCACCTTCACCGTGACTAGTTAGCTGCATTTCTTGCATCCGACACTTCTACACAAGTCACCGGTTCTCCATACTGCACTCAACTACCATGACTTCCAAGCAAGACACCTCCATTCCCGTTTCGTACGACGAATTGGTCGACAAGATCGAGACGGGTTACGTCGACGCACTGAACACACCGAAGCTCGCTTCTGCTTCGCTAGGCAAGCCTGTCTCACCTTACGCCGTGCAGAGCGTGCACATGCGCGAGTGTTTGGCCGAGTTCCTCGGCACCTTTGTCATGATCATCTTCGGTATGGGCGTCAACAACCAGGTCGTGAACTCCGAGGAGAAGAACGGCACATGGCTCAGTATCAATATGTGTTGGGGCGTGGCCGTACTTATCGGTGTCTATTGCTCGGAAGGCATTAGTGGTGCCAACCTGAACACCGCCGTGACACTGGCGCACTGCGTATATGGCCGTCTGCCGTGGTGGAAGGCACCGGGCTATATGGCGTCCCAGTTGTTGGGAGCCTTCTGCGGAGCCTTCATCATCTACGTCATGCAGTACCAGAACCTCAACGTCATCGACCCGTACTGCGAGACCACACAGAGCAGCTTCGCCACGTACCCGAGTGACAACATCTCCAACTACACAGCCTTCTACACCGAGTTCATCGGTACAGCTATGCTGGTGCTTGGCGTGTACGCTATCACGGATAGGCGCAACAAGTCTGCAGGTCCCGTGGGCTCCCCCTTCGCCTTCTGTCTGCTCATCTGGGCTTTGGGTATGGCGTTCGGCATGAACACGGGTTACGCCATCAACCCCGCTCGCGATTTCGGTCCTCGTCTCTTCACGTGCATGGCCGGGTGGGGCACCAAAGTGTTCGCGTTACGTAACTACTACTTCTGGATCCCGATCGTGGCTCCGCTGTGTGGCGGCGTGGCCGGCGCGGGTCTGTACCGCGTGATGGTGGAAATGCACCACCCGCAGCCATTACAATAAGTGTCAGCGTTGATTGAAAAGCACCCCGCCAGCAGGAGTTTAGACTGCAACTTCACGGAATAGAGTTCACATTTTGTTTTTAATGTTTTTTTTTCAGGATCGCTCTTACGGCAAATACGTTTCAGTAGTTCCCTATTTTATGGTTGCATCCTCAGCCAACACATATCTAGGATTTACTTTTATTAATACCACTACAACTAGTATATTTGATACGTCATGCAGGTTTATCAATGGTATGGTGACGTGTGGAGTGAAAATGGTTGTCAATTCCTTGGTCGATGCAACCAGAGGATCTCCTACAGCTTTTAGTTAAGTTAACGTTAGGGTACAAAGAACTTAACAATGTAGGAAGGAGAATCCTTAGGACTCCAATCCTATAATTGTAGTTTTTAGTTGCTGTATGCAAGTGTTCGAAGCATACGAACAAGAACATCTATATATTAAACTCTGTTGACCCACTATCTCAGAGCTGGAGTGGCTGCGGAATGGGCGGGTGGTGGATCTCCACAAGCAAGCGGTACAAGCCAGCACCAGCAACACCGCCCAAGAGGTCAGCCACGAGCGGGATCCAGAAGTAGTAGTTGCGTGTCGTGAACACCTTCGAACCCCA
>NW_008648990.1:1771482-1774122 GCF_000247585.1 Phytophthora nicotianae INRA-310 | reverse complement strand
GAGATCATGTAACCGGGAGCTTTCCACCACGGCAGACGGCCGTACACGCAGTGCGCCAGTGTCACGGCCGTGTTGAGGTTGGCACCACTGATGCCCTCAGAGCAGTAGACGCCGATGAGCACACCAATGCCCCAGCACATGTTGATGCTGAGCCACGTGCCGTTGGCGTCTTGCGAGTTGGTCACTTGGTTGTTGACGCCCATACCGAAGACGATCATGACGAAGGTGCCGAGGAACTCGGCGAAGCACTCGCGTAGATGCACGCTCTGTACGGCGAAGCGGGCCATACCCGTTCGATCAGGGTACGCGACTGCTTCCTTGGGGGTTGTAGTCATACCGGCGTAGCCATTCTCGGCTTTGTCAAAGTCGTCGCTTAGGGCGAGTGGCTCAGTGACGACGGGGTTAGCTTCGACCACTGGGTCCTGTGCAGATGGGAGCGGGGCCATGGATAGTAAAAGTAGGAGGACCGATCGGCTGGGGAAGTGGTAAAATACAAAATGAGACAGGAGAAGTTGGTTTGCGTCGTTGATTTCGATATATAAGTTGACCAAGTCTTGCTTGAGACCTCGAATACTCAGAAAACGATCAAGCGCCGGCGACACGGAAACCGCAGCACCAGTCGTTCGACCGATCCCGCACATGGAGACTTGTCGTCGCCTCAACTCGGCAGCATAACTTACCGTTAATATGGTGCGTTAATAAGTTGCCAACTGACAGTGACGTGTTGACTGACCTGCATGGCAATGTGTGCTGTTTGGTGTCACGTATCTTTGCAATGCTGAGGCCGGTAATGTGTCAAACGAGGATAACCTCCAATTCTAGCTTGAGGTCGTCAAATGAAAATCTATAACTGATCTTCTTGGCAGCTTTTTGCTGGTGTAGACATTGAAATCCGTGATAACCAGATATTGGTTTTTTAATACCCTGGTACGCATCGGATCCTACATCCTCGAATATTTGCCTAGAGAAGTATGACCCGGTCTCAGTGATAACCACGCCGCAACAAGCCGGTTTTCTGGATACTGAACTATGATGGAAAGCCAGCGCTGATCATCGAATCACAAACGACTCGTATTTTTGCAATGAAGCAATTCCTTAGCAAGCAACACCATGTACTGCCCTCGACCAATCCAGAGCAACAATTTTAGACGATTGCTCATCTAACAGCTCGCAAACAGGAATGGCAATTGATCTGGCATCATAGACCTTGTCTTTAGGCTTAACGAGGGATTGAACTCAATCGACGAATCGTCCACTATCATCTCATAGACTTTTGTTTCGTTTATTTGTCGAGTCGATTTGAATATGGTACCGAGTTTAATTTGGACCTAATTTAACGATTCCAAATTTAAGATGTATCCGAATTTAACCCTTTGATTTGCATTTCTAATGGATTTCTAAATGTGTTAACTTTTGTTGCGTTTTTCTGCTTCGGCGGCACCAAGCAGACTTAGCATCTGATTGAGCAAACGGAGCCGGAGTCCGTTCTCGACGTTCGTTAGGAAATGTAGCATCAACTTATTGACAAGCATTACCAAAGTAATGCTGGGTATCGTCTACTAGATAGCGTACACTACTGGCCCAAAGCATTTGAAGTTCAAAAGCTAAAATTCAATGAATACATCCGAGTTTGAGCCGGCAGGGCCGAAGAGACAAGCGCTCATTGACCTGATTGTTTTTTTCTAGTCGCGGCTCGACTGGATGAAACATGGGAGAGACCAGCTGTGTCGTTGCTTGCCCAAAGACACTCATTTTTTTTTAAAGTTAAACACCAGGGTCCCTTGTCAACTCTTTATTTGTACTGAGCTGACACGGAGTCCCCGGTTTTCTCTATTGCAATTCACTGACTCATCTCCCGCCATGATCCTTGTGCTCCAGGCTCAGCATTTAAGCGAAACCACTTGTCGTAAGTACTCTTTACCTGGGAAAACTATTTCTCGCCACAACGGGATAACTTGAAATGCATCATAGTCGAGACCACCACGTCACTGGGAATGGTTTTAATCATGGAGCGATTTACTTTTGCTCTTGCATACATGCAGCTACTTCTGAGTTTCCAGTTTCCTGCCTAAAGGGGCTCGTTTTGTCAATTATAAAGCATGAAGGACCACTGTGAATCTCACATGTCAAACCATCTTCATGGTAGTGTATGCGAAGTTAAGACGTGGCTCTGCGATCGATTTGAAGGAGGGTGAGCACTTTCTGAAGCGCTATAGAAAAACGCGCTTGGCGTGCGTCCAAGCACCTGCGCTATGGAGTCAAACATACAATTTTAATCTTTGACCGCTTCACGCGCACGTTGGCTCATGGGTGCCACGACTCGCGCTCTCTCTTTCGTCTGGCGCTGTTGCTGGCATAGTGTTTTCCATTCTCACATTCTACAATATCCTCTGTGGATAGCAAGCATTAAACCATTCGAGCGCTAATGAACCAATCGCTCCAAGATTTCGACGCGGTCGACAAGGTCGAGAGCGGCTACGGCGGTCTACCGGAAAGTCCAAAGACTACCGCGTTTGTCCCCACCGAGCGTACGGGAATGTCCCGCTTCGCCGTGCAGAGCGTGCATCTACGCGAGTGCTTCGCCGAGTTCCTCGGCACCTTCGTCATGATCGTCTTCGGTATGGGCGTCAACAACCAAGT
>NW_008648990.1:1755908-1770937 GCF_000247585.1 Phytophthora nicotianae INRA-310 | reverse complement strand
TGGGGTTCGAAGGTGTTCACGACACGCAACTACTACTTCTGGATCCCGCTCGTGGCTGACCTCTTGGGCGGTGTTGCTGGTGCTGGCTTGTACCGCTTGCTTGTGGAGATCCACCACCCGCCCCTCGCCCACCAGAATTAACTCTTGGAAACAAATACATTCGCATAGATAAATTCCTTCCTGTCAGTATACCATTAAAATGCTGCACACAAGTTGACTTTCATGTGAACAAGGCGCTTGGTTGCAACATGTCCGCTCACGCTCGAGTTCTACTTTTGCTTAGAAGATCGCAGCTTCAACCTGTCATGGTCATTTTACGAATAATCCTCATCTCTTGCAAATCTACACCTTTACTTTAAACCTATTTTTCCAAACTACATACACACTTCCCATTGAGCACTATCTAATAATTACAAAATTAGTCCAAATCCTTGTAAATTCCTGCCGTATCCGTTAGCCTGTCATTCCCAATTGAGACCCTCCCCATGTCGGACCTGTCCAAGCTCGTTGTCACCTTCGCCGTGGGCTCAGCAGTGGGCGTCGCGGCCACGGCCCTGGTCCTCCGTCAGCCCAAGAGCGTGAAGGCTCTGCCCAAGCTGTACATCTACGACCACTGCCCGTTCTGCGTGCGTGCGCGTATGATCTTCGGCTTCAAGAAGGTCCCCCACGAGCTGGTATTCCTGGCCAACCACGATGAGGCCACACCCATCGGCCTCGTGGGCTCTAAGCAGGCTCCGATCCTGCAACTAACCGATGGCCACGCTTTTCCCGAGAGTATGGACATCGTCAAGTACGTGGACGAGCACTACGGCGGCCCGGTCGTGCTGGCCCCGTCCGCGGACCGGCCCGAGATCAAGCAGTGGATCAAGGACACGGCCGACGTGTTCCGTCAGTTGTACCACCCACGATTCCACGCTGCTCCGTTCGCCGAGTTCGCCATGCTCGAGAGTCGCGAGTATTACCGCAAGAAGAAGGAGAAAACCATTGGCCCGTTCCAGGACGCGCTGGACAAGACGCCGGAGCTCGTGGAGCAGGCCAATAAGTATCTGGAACAGCTGGCCCCTATGTTTCACTCCAGCCACTCGGTCAATGAGAAGCTCAGCTACGACGACATCGACCTGTTCGGCCGTCTACGTGGTCTGACTCTCGTGCGCGATCTGGAGTGGCCCCCGAAGCTCCGCGAGTACGTCGACTACATGTCCGAGAAGGCCGACATCCCGCTACTGGACAACATGGCCGTGTACTGAGTTAATTGGCGGTGACGATTGTGAACCATGCACGTCGTTGACGAAATTGAAGGGAATTTGCCAGTTTTTTTTTTTTCATAAAGAAATGCTTTAAATTCTCGCAAAGATGGATAGATATTGAAGACTATCGTGGTGGCTGCATTATTCACGACACGGATGAGATCTCAAGAGCGCCATTGTCGCCAAGATTCATAGGAATTACGTAAGTAATAACGATCAGAATGCAACTTGCAGTCGAAAGAAAACCAATTTGCATTACATTTAATCTAGTCAATTTAAACTGAGCTAGAATTGCTTTCGTAATAAGGAGCGAGCGTTTACGATTCGGCCAAGTACATGGTTAGAGTTGGTGCCACGATCGTAACCCCGAATATGAAGAAAATAGCCGTTAGAACATTTGAACTCACGCGTGGGATTCTAAAAAAGCTCTTCGCCACGGCTCGTCCAACATTTTCAATATTCTTCGGAGTAAGCACGACTGGTTTATTCTTCGAAGCAGCTCTGAATTTGATGGCAACTGGGTGTTGTTTCAGAGATTCCATCAGCGCAGCGTTACTCTGCAGTTTTTCGACGTTCTTCCGAACCTCAGGGTTCGTCTGAAGCACCTTCTGAACTGCCGCATCTTGCTCCGAAATCGTCGTGGCACCAGGATTTCTCCGAAATAGCGATTTCATTATACTTGAAAAAGAAGTGGTCGCTTGCTGCTCGATGTCTTCACCCATTGTACCATGTTCCGCTGTACGTAGCATTACCGCGCCCGGCAGATTCTGTTCCAGATCACCATCGTTTTTGAACATTCGGTCGGAATCGTGATTGAGTTCATATTTCTGGAGGGATTTCTTTAGCGACGGTGATGTCATAGATGCAGGTAGCAACCGCGAACATCGATGAGAGCACAAAGTAGCTCAGACGCATCATACTTTTGCTGTGTCTTGAGGTGGTACTCGGCCACAGCAATTTCAAAATGAGCAAGCAACCTCATTTTGGAGTGGCTTGATTCATTGCTTCAGGGGTGGTGGCGGCGGCGATGAGACCCGTAATCACGGCCATACAGTAGTACGCAAGACGACACTGGATCGCATGGTGTTCAAGTCTAAGGCGTAGCGTTCTTTGTTGGGTGTTCCTCTTGAGGCTGCAAATGCAAAATTGAGGTGAGGACGGTGAGTGGCGAAGCGTTACTGCCGAAGCCTTTGTAATTATATCACCAATGACTTTAGCCTTATCATAGTGTATTCCACCGGCATCACCGATGATCGCGTGTAGATAGACCAGAATCTGATCTAACGCGATCACTGGTGACACTGGATGAATTATCTGGATTTCGACTCCAGAGTCTAACATAATTCTTGCGTTTTGTAACCATAAGAAATAATCTGTTTCTTTCTTGTATAATAATATGAAGATTTTCACAAATTTGACTTCAGCTCAGTAGCTACAAATACATTATATTCCTGGGATAGCAGTACGAAGTGCTGCATCCGTAACTAGTTACATTACGTTCAGTAGGTAGGTTTGCCACAATGGCCAGTCATGTGAAGACTCCATTAATGGGACTGTAACTTGAAGACTTATTGTTCTACACAAAAACGAGCAACTCCAGAGGTTCACATATTTTTGAATGTCAATAGTGGTAATATCGATCGCGTGGATGAATGAAAAAGCGATAATCCAAGGACAGTGTCGTCGCTATAACGGCACCTCAACATTGAACCCTGAATTCATTTTACCGAAAGCACATTTGCTGTTAACAACTCATCCCAACAATGTGGATTTACATTTTACGCACACATCCATGTTCCCCAAAACATTCAAAAATTCCTCCTTTAAGCACGACGGTTGCGAATAGCGCACTTATCGCTCGTCGGAGCAGTCGTCACAGCAGGGGCATCAGTGGTAGTCTCAGTAGGGGAGTCCGATCCAGTAGCCGACTCCTGAGTCGTAGTGTCAGCCGAAGCCTCGGTACCCGAGCCAGTGGCCGAGTCACCAGCCGATTCTTCCGCGGTGTCCGAGGAAGCGTCCACCGCCGAGGGCGTAGCGGTAGTCGCCGTAGGAGCCTCCGTGGTTTCGGTCTCCTCGTTAGAGCTGTCGTCAGTAGCATAACTAGCATCACCGGCAACACTGGACGCCGTATTGGACGAGGTACCTTTGCTGGTGCTCGAGTTCGACGCTGAGCCACTAAGAGACGCGAATTTGGCGGCGGCAGTGGCAATAACAGTAGAGAACAGTTCGTCTTCGTCAAAGATTGCGTAGCCGTCGTCATGCGTGCTGAGTGACTTGACGCCAAACTGCCAGTACTGCATGTTGGACTTGGCCTTGTACACTTGGTCGCTCCATGCCAAGTAGGAGGCCGAGTCAAGAGGCTTGATGCCGTACTCTTCAAGAATCACGGGCTTGCCAGCCTTCTTTCCCGAAGCCACGTGGTCATCAATCCACTTGATACCCCACGATTTCGCCTCCGAGGTGGACACACCCCACGAGTCTGGGTACGCGTGGTAAGCACCGTAATCTATACTGTCAATCGCCAAGTTAGCGTCGAAGTCGACACCCGAAGGGCCAGAGTACAGGTAGACACTCTTATCCGTGTTCATGAAGCCCTCGCTTCCAGACGCTACGAGATGGTTCGAGTCCAGAGATTTAATGTACTGTCACACCGTAAATGACAAGGTTAGAGATCTTTGTAAAATAAAAAAGACCGTAAAAATAACTTACCGCAGACATCTCAGTCATCCAGTCCGTAAGAGTCGTGGCGTTACAGTTGCCCGACTCCTTTAGAGTTCCCGATCCGGCACAACGGCACTCATTGCACAGTTGCCAAGCCATGATAGTCTCGTCGTCAGCATAGCGCTTCACGAACGTCTTGACAAAGTTTTTGTATGCAGCCTTGATCTTCTCGTTCGTGTAGAAGTCGTCGTGGTATTTACCTCCGCGCTGCTGGACGTACACGTCTACAGATACAGTTAGAGACTCTGTAAAACTATGTAACAAAGTTCCTAAAAAAATAAACTTACCGATGCCACCATAGTCGGACCAGTTGTTGACGAACGGAACGACCAGCTTGACACCGGCAGCCTTGGCCGCCGCGACCACCAGGTCGAAGTAACCGAGACCGTTGTCGCCAGTGTTGACGGTGGGTTTACCGTTCTCCCACAGCTGATACACGACGTTGTAGGGTGCCGTGCCGGTCTGATTCAGGTCGGCAAAGCCCCAGGTTCGACACACGGTCAGGTCGTTCTTGGCCATGGTGCTGAAAATCGTGGCCAGGTCCTTCTTGCTCTGTAGTAGCAATGAAATTCATCAACCAGTTAGTTAGTCGAGGCTTACCAGAGTGGCGGAGCACAACGCTAGTCTTACCCAAGTGATCTCCGAGGCCCAGTACGCATTGGTACCGAACACGTAGAATGGTTTACCATCCAGCTCGAAGTTTGTGCCGGACGTCGTCACGTAACCGGCGGTGCTGGTGTGGGCGGATAGAGACGCAAGCAGCGCTGCAGCAGTGGCGAAAACCTTCATGTTTGACTCGGTTCCTGTAGCTCGAAAGTTTGCAAGTGGCTCACGAGATGGCACGCGGAATGGAGACCATGGAGAGTGTAGTGACTACGCTCTACACTGTAGAGGCTGGTCTCCGATTTCTGGTCTTGCTGTGAAACCAGTTGGCAACAAACCTGTCATCTTCTATGAGATTTCGAATTGGTTTGAAACAGTGTACCATAAAGTTAGAGGAATGTGGAGTATGCTTTTACTCTGAGCTGTTGATCATAACAGGCATGTTTATCGTTATATAAAAACAACGACGAGCACGTCAATGCTGAAGCAGATGATTTGCACGACCAGTTATGAGCTCCAGCTGGCAGATGCACGTGCTCAAGGCTTTGGCACTGAATTTGTCTGGGGACTGTTGACTCACTCACTGTCTGTGATTCACTGCGGTATTATATGCATGGATGAAGGTGGACTACTGCACGTGTATCATAGCGGTCGCGAGGGCAGCCAGCTCGAGCTCTCGATAGTAAATTGCGTTCATCGCAACGTCAGGTGCAGAGTTTTTCAGCACAGACTTAAGGGTTAAGTGCTACATGATGTAACTCTTTGGAGCGTAGCTTACATGTATCAAACCATAGTTTGGCTACATACCAACGAAGGAGCTAAACCATGAGGGTTACATGATGTAGCTTCTTGGGGTACAGTCATCGAACAAAGCGACGAGGTGTGGATGGATACACTGTACTTATTTATTCACTTAGCAGTTCGCAACAGGTCCGCCGACAGTCGTCACTAGTAGGCGATACCTTCTCGGATGCGACTCGGTAGACGCTTTGCCTTAAGAAGATCTCGATGCTGTTGCCACATGAGTCGGGTCATGGGGGCGGTCTTTCCGGAGACTGTGTAAGTGAACAACGTCGGATCCGACAACGGCGGCGGGATCTCCACTGGTGGAATCACCACGCGCTTCATCTTATCCAAGCGAAACTTGTAAAACGAGTCCGGATGCGAGTCCCAAATGCGACGCTTTAATGCAGCAGCCTCCGTCGGCAGCTTGTCCGACGGCAACTTTCGAGCCTGTTTGCGACGAGGCTTTGCGTTTGAAGCGGAGGTAGTGTCCTGTAACATAGCGTAAGCGGTCTCGCTGCCTTTAGCCATGCTCATGCCCCTCACCGGGAGCAGTGGGGCCCTCATGGCCTGACGCTTGCGGAGGTAGTGACTGCTATTCGACCGGAGCGCGGGCCCATTGTCCTCTTTGAGGGTCTTAGTCGCTGCAGTCGCAGGTGCATGCAGAGAGAGCTGTCGGCCGATCCCCATAAGTTGTATCCCGCGTCAAGGCTGTAACAGCAACAGCTCGCAAACGTGCGGTCTGTGAGGAATAACTCTGACTGAAGGACGCTGGCGCCAGTCGCGCGCAGAGTCTGTCTATGCTGGCACCGCAGCATCCGTGTCACATGTGACAGTCACAATACACGCGCGCTCCTGGATCGGCTCCATGCTGCGAGGCTCCACAAGCGAGCAGATACTATTTGCGTCAGTAAGAAGTGTATGCATACGGCTACGTGGCGATGCAAGTATGCTCCGAAAGTCACTTCAGCACAGGCGCTCCAGTTTCTACATGTACATGCCGCAGAATTTAATGGCGAGTGTGGCATAACTACCACACCTACTGCCAGTAAAAGGAACGAGGAGCCTTAACCAGGTGCCTGTAGTGACATCCACGTTAAGATGATGGCGAAGTTCACTTCGAACAATAACTGCTTTTAAGTCTATAATTTTGAAGTGTGATCGGACGGTGAATTGATACATGTACAGGACGCAAGTACGTGCACGGTAGCACAGTTTTCGTCTACATGAAATGATTAAAAACAAAAAATTGTGTTCGTAACACAAACCCATGTGTTGAACACCAAACATGGAGCTTGTGTTGAATACATAATGTTTGTCCTTACAAACTCCAAGTTAGTTTCTTTTTTCTTGATTTCGAGAGTGATGGTGGATACGCCCATCATTGTGCCCCTGCTTTGTTTGGGTTCCGAATTCCCATCTCTCCGTGGTTTAAACCTTGGATTTGTATGCTACTACAAAATCCAAGTCAATTGCCCTGCGCTTCAAGCACCATCGCGCGGCTTCCAGCGGAACGTACGTCTCCGTTGTTTCGCGGTAGCTCTTACTGGGGACCCATACGCATAGTGTCACGTAGATGACATCGACTTCTGGTTGTGCTCAAACTCGAGGCGAACATGCATTTTTGTGCGCCATTGGGTATAAACGAGTCTATTGGACTTTGAAAAATGATTCCAGCTCTGTATCCGGTCCTTTTCTCTTAGAATATTTATTGGAAATCCTTCTATTATCAATACAGATCCACATATCCGGCTCCTACCTGAGCAATCAGTCCCACTGAGCCGGGAAGATCGACGGCACGCAGAGCACTCTGCAGTGCAGAGTCTGCAGAGCCTGCACCGCGCATTGCAGTGCAGGTCTCATTCCGCAATTTGACCCGAAGAGCTCAAGTCTCCTCTAAGAAACAAGAAACCGCAACCATGGCTATCGCCAAGTCTCTCTTCCGCAAGCCCGTAGACGACGCCGAAGTGCCCAAACATAAGGGACTCGCGTTGCTCGGCTTCGGACGCCACCACCGCAAGTCCGATGTAGTGGTGGAGAACACCCCGTCGTCGCGCCGTGTGACTCGCAAGCACAAGCGCAGCTACACTGGCCGCCAGCAGCCGCAACTCGAATGCGGTTGCAGCTGCAGCAGCGATGAGCAGCCTCACAAGCAGGCCAAGTCCTCAGTCTACGACCGCTGCCTCAGCGACGCCATGACGCTGAAGGCGCGTCTCCACCGCGACAACTGCAAACCTGCCACACGCTTCCGCCTCGCGGTCATGAAGCGCGTGGTCGTGCCGCCTGTGTCAATCCCCAAGTCTATCGCAGAGCATCGTGGCAGCAAGGATCTCGTGGGCGGACAGCGTGTGCCCTTTACGCGATGCATGTGGGAGACCGAGAAGATGCGCCAGCAACTCGTGCTGCGTCGGCTCTACATGCTCCCGATCCTGCGCGAGGATACCAGCCTCGAAGAGTAAATATCTCGCTCCAACCCGAACATTATAAACAAGCCTGTAAATACGAATGAATACAAAGCTATCTATGAGCACACGATCCTGATGTTTGAGTTAATACTAAGCACGAGTATGTACGTGGTAATTTGGATAAAATTGTCAGCATGTTGACAATTCTTTTGTATCGATGAACATGGCATTTCACCCTGAAACCCATAGTCTCCTATATAATCCTAACAACCTGGAGCTTCATGTTTCTCGCTTCCACTACACGTTCCAGGTTGCTACGATATGTGTAGAATATCTGAAGTCGTGGCAACAGGTTACCCTGGCGAAGGTTCTCGTGCATGCCCTCTCCTCAAGCAATGCTCGGTGCAGTGCTGCTGCGCAGCTATCGCACTTTCAACTTCGCCATGGACACGCGCGCTCCGGTTGCACTTGAACCGCACCACTCGGTTTACAATGACTTCAATTGTGCACTGTGTATGCCTAGGACACTGGCAGCCTGCAACGAGTGTGGATCGCAAGCTCTGGATGGTTGAAAGTTTCAACCATGGTCGAAGTAAATCGCAGCACCAAGCCGTCAATTTGCCGAGGAACTTGTACGATGTTCGGGCCAAGTTGTCCGTCATACGTGTACAGCCTACAGCAATTTCCGTCGAGAGTTGTCTCACTCTCCGGGCATCGGACGGCCAAGCCTTCCACGCTGTCGGTGCTGGCGCCATTCTTGTCCGGTGCGAAAACGCCGGGACTCGGACCTGCGCTGCTGTATACCCTCGGCAAATCCTTCATGCCAGCAGATCTCCATGCCATAGTCTCCCATTCTAACATCACCTGCAAGCATGGATACCGGCTCATTTCTGGCCATCGAATTGATCCATGGCGTCGGCTTTGACCTGCACATTCCAGTGCGACAGCCGTCGCTTCTCAGCAACAATAGACGAGTCGAGGAACGAGTGGAGGCAACGACAAAGACACCACAGGCTCAAGTGCAGTCCCCCCTTCCTCGTCTGCCAGCACAACCTTTTTCGACTCAAACAGCGCGATTAAACCGCTTTAGGATCGCTATGGCTATTGCCAAGCCGTTGGCGCACACCCCCATCGTCAAGCCTGAGCCCCCGCAGCACAAGCGAGGCCGCAGCCTGATGTTCCTAGCTCACCACGGCGGCATCGATCTGACCCAGACTCCATCAGCGTCCAGACACTCCAAGCACAAACACCATAAGCACAAGCATGACCATCACTCGGATCACAAGCACCGCCGGCATCGTATGCCGGTTTCGGCCACGCCCGTGTACGACCAGTGCCTCGAGGAAGCGATGAAGCTCAAGACGCGCATCCTCATCGAGCACCGGGAGCGTCCCACGCGATTCAGCCTAAGTGTCATGAAGCGCGTCGTCATCCCGCCCGTAAGCATTCCGAAGAAGCTCGCGGTGCGACGAGGAAGCAAAGACCTCGTGTCTGGCAAGCGCGTGCCGTTCACAAAGGCCATGTGGGAGGCTCAGAAGCGCACATACAGAAAGACACACGGCCTGTCGGTTATTCACGAGCGATAGCAGTAACAATAGACACGCTAGAACTCACTTAACTGATACTGTAGCTATAATTTCCAGACTGCACTTCGCGTATCCCCCGCTCACTTCAGCATTGCTACGTTTCAAGACGTTTGGCTGGAATCCCACGTGGAAATCTATTGAACTTGGCTAAGCAGTTGGTGGGGACTGCGCGGTACGAGGATGGTGGTGCTGTTCCGGAAGAGGCGACGTCGACAGATGGGACGAGCAGCTCGGCGGAGTCGCGGCTTAAACAGCATTTGAGCTTCTCAGCCGCTCAACTTGAGCGGTTAAGAAGCTTCAACTGATTCCACTTCACCTACTGCGTTCTTGTTGAAGAATCTTTTGCTTCGCCGTTGGGTTCTCACTAAGAGATATCATCGCTTATCCGGCGGCGCAGCGTGTGGCATATCCGACGGCGCCATCGATCGTACGATCAGGAAGAGGCGTTGAAAACGGTCTCTGCATTTCCAGTTTGGAGAAGCGATGGCGATGACAGTCTTGACGAGTGTAGCGGTGGTGGCTCGCCACTTCGACGCGCTTGGGGCACTGGAACACGTAGAGCGGAGCATCAGCGAGCTCATCGACTATTCCAAGTGCTGGACCATGGCGAGAGCGGCAGCCGCAGGAAACATTGTGCTGCTGCGACGACTGCACGCTGCTGGAGGCAAAACAAAAGACGGCTTCTCCATTCGTGACGTCGAGCGAGCGATGGAGCTGGCGGCGACGCGTGGACATCTTGAAGTGTTGCAGTTCTTGCACGTCAACTATCCGCAACGTGGCAAGACGTGGTGTCTTGAGCTCGCGGCCTCGAACGGCCAGCTGGACGTGCTTAAATGGCTCCACAAACATGATAATGGTAAAGATTGCCTTACGATGTCTGCCTTCGACGATGCTGCTGATAATGGACATCTGGAGGTGATCCAGTGGATGCACGAGTATCGGTCTGAGGGCTGCACGACTCGCGCAATGGACTGTGCAGCGCGAAACGGGAGACTGGACATCGTGAAATGGCTACACGAGCATCGTCAAGAAGGATGCACGACGCAAGCGATGGATTGGGCGGCGCGGGCGGGCCATTTGGAGGTCGTACAGTGGCTGCACTTGAATCGTCGGGAAGGCTGCTCCACCATGGCGATCGATGCAGCAGCGTCCAATGGCCACTTGGAGCTGGTGCGGTGGCTCCACGAACACTGCAACATGAACTGTTCCTGCTTCGCACACACGGTGGCTGAAGAACGAGGTCACCGCGACGTGCTGGAATGGATCGGGCAGACCGAGCACAACTAGCTGAGCAACAAGGTAGCAAAAGCTTTTACCCTGTATATGTATCGAACACAGTTTAGTCCCATGTGTGACTGTGAATGCGAACAACTCTGCTTTCCTTCACTTTGATATCGAGTACTCGGTAAGACGATAGGAAAACGACCTACATTTGGAACGGTGGCGTAGTGAATCCAAAAGACCACGTCCAGATTCTTTGTAACTTGCACCTCTCTGCGACGCCAGCTTTGATACCTCTCTAGTTTGTGTGAATGCAGCTAGTAAATTTCCGCGAACCAACAAAACTCAGAAAACCAACCAGCTCGCTTGCTTGTTCGACACTCACGTTGACAAACCTGCGTTGCCTGCGTTCCAACTTGAACATGGCAGTGACTTTTTGCAAGCACAGTCTTGATACCCGTAGCGTGACTTTCCTCACGAGTTCATTCTTCGGTGAAGTTCCATCCACTGTTAAGTGTGTGCGATTCCAACTTCTACGTTGTGAGTGACCCGCTTGAGAACAAACTTGAACCGGTTGCCGTCTCGATTCCTAGATGCCACTCAACATGCCTTCATAAACATGATTATGGAATTTACAAAGTCAAATTATTAAAACGCAACATAATCGCGCAACTCAACTTCTGCAGTGCAACTTAATGAAAAAATGGCAGCACTTTGCGCATTATTCACGTTTTCATAGGCAGTATGAGCTTCCTGCCCTTAGCCGACCTGGACCCGACACTGACGGACGTGCTGGCGTTCATCGACGACTTTACCAGCCCCGAAAGCGACCACAGTACAGCATCCACTTCTTCTTCTTCCTCGTCCAATGATGCGCTCTCCAAACGTAAAAAGAACCGCGCTGCTGCCTCTCGCCGTTTCCAGCAGAAGAAAAGAGCGGAACTGCTGGAGCTGCGAGAACAAGCGGCTACACTAAAGAAGCGTCTTCAGGAGCTGCAGGAAAACAAGGCAACAGGAAATAACAAAACGCTTGACGAGACTCAGAAGAATACAGTTGGGTCTGCTTGGCTGTGCAGAGTCGAGCTGGAGAAACAGTTGAGACTCGTGGCTGAAGCGCAAAACCGGCACCTCAAGACGCTACTGCTGAGACAGAAACACACAGCAAATGTGGTCCGGCATGTACTGCAAAGCGTCACAGCCGTAGTGGTATGTTACATCCTATTTTTTTTTTTTACCAAAGTTCTTATTTCTTAACTATTTTTTTCTGAAGCATATTGAGGAGGGCATGCGGACGCCCCATCCTGCTGCCTGTGGCTTTGGCCGCTTTGTACCCAGTTTGGACGACGCCATTTACAGCGAGCTGGCATCAAGAGTGGGCAGTTTGTATCTGGATGCTGTCTCGACGACTGACCCTTTCCAGACCAAATTTATTCCCGATGCAGTGGAGATATGTTGGGATCCGGTATCCGGTGTACCATTTGTGGAAGTGAATTTGTCATTACCAGTGCCGTTGAGCTTTCAAGACACAACATATATCGCAAAACAAGCGATAGCTCGGGACGAGAAGCGTTATGTGAGTACTGGGTAGTGTAGTTTTATTTAAGATGATAAGTGTTTTAACGCCGTTGCTGCTATTTGTCTGCAGACCAAACGCTACAATACGGAGCTGGGCTTGAGGAAAGAATCACAGATCCAGCTACGATACCAGTCGACGGCCATGTGTATTAACGTCCTCTCGCTCGGACGGAGATATGCTGAAAAAGACCGAGATATCAGCACATGGACATCGCTTGTGTGTGACCATCCTCTGGATGCAACTCTGCGATTTCGTGAGCAAGGCTGGATCATGGTTTCAGTGGCACCTGCCAATATGACGCAGGTTGAAATGTGCTATCGGTTATCTCCTGATATCAACTCCGTCTCTGCGACGCTGGACAACAAAACGTTATTCGTGCTGCAGAACGTTGGTTCAGCGATGCGCCAGAACTTTGTGGACATGAGTAGAATTTACCCTGATAGTTGAAGCCTTCCCTTACTTACAGTGTTTTTTTTTTAATGACGAGTATCCAAGTCTTCGTGGGTTTGATACTTATTTGTTTGGAAGAATCTTGTGCTGGTATCATCATCATAATGTTAGAATGGGCCAGGGAGTGGAGATATGGATTGCCTGCTTTTAGGCCGACCTAAATGATATCCCATCACCGTAGTAGCTAGAAAGCAAAATAGTAACGTAATCTCTATAAGTAGTGTAAGTATTCCCAGAGCATAATGGCTTTAAACAATGAAAAATGCAGCGGTGTATTGAAAAAATGTAGTGTTTTCTCAACAGATGGCATGTATAATGCGAGGCAACATTCGTATTCTCTTGTAACATACATGCTGGTAAGCTTTTTATTTCACTGAAAGTCATTATTGTACCAATGACAAAACAATAAAAATACAGCACGTCATGATAAAGTCGAGATAAAGTCTGATCTTGACAGGTTAAATACTACTGACAGCATGACAATGAATCTTTACATCTTATCTAAATAGTTAAAGTGGTACAGTCTGTAACCAACAAATACCATATACTGAAGTAATATGGCATAATTTACTTTGAATTGGGTCATGAAATACCGGAGTTTGAGCGAATCACTTTAGTATCAATACCAAGGGCAGGGAAATCATTGGAGCGATTCCCGCAGCAAGTCTGGGACGTCCAAAATGAACTTTCTCAAGTTCAAAAAATAAATCTGGAAGAGGGGGTACCCCCCTTTCAGATTCCAAGTCAAACGAGTTTTGGATTTTGAAAAGGACTGCAGTTTATGAATCAAACGGCTGCGAGAATCATCACTCCATTATAGCAACTTCGGCATGATGATGACGACGAATACACGTCTCAGCTCCGAATTTTATTCTTCAAAGTAATAATAAAAATCCACCCCGAGATTTTATCCAGCAGGCATGTGCGCACTTAACCGTCACTCGAGCGAGGCTACCTTCCCGTGTCACACTACCAACATTCTTTTTCTAGTGTAATACAAGTTGTGCAGCACAACCATGAGCGGCTTCCTGCCCCTAGAAGACCTGGAGCCGACGCTCTCGGACGTTCTAGCCTTCATTGACACGTTCGACAGCGACGCCACGGCCTCCACATCCAGCAGCAGCTCCGACGATGGCAATAACTCTCCTCGTCCTACCCCTGCCCCGCAATCCGCCGTCGAACGCCGCAAAACTCGCAAAGCCGCCGCCTCACGTCGCTGTCAACAGAAGAAACGCGCTGAGCTTCTGGCTCTACGTGCACAGGTAGCAGCGCTCGAGAACCGCCTCCAGGAGCTCAGTAAGGAGAAGAGGAAAGGCTCAGTGGGTACGCGTCTAGACAGTAACCAGAGACTCAGTGTAACCCAGTTATGGCGGGATAAGGCGCGATTGGAGCACCAACTGCGACGCCAGAGCGAGGAGAGGAACAACCAGCTCAAAACAGTCGTAGCCAGACAGAGCAACGTCGCTCAGGCCGTGCGGAACGTGCTGGGCGGCATCACGAACGTCGTGAATATCGAGGTAGCACTTCGTACCCCTCCACCGACCGTCACTCCTACGGTACTGGAAGGTTTCGTGCCAAACCTGCATGATGCAATCTATGGAGAACTGTCAGACCGCCTGCGCAGAATGTATGTCGATGTGAACTCGAGATTCACGTCCTTGGGGACTGTTATGATCCAAGACGTGTCCACTGGGATGCAAGTGGAGACGGATGCGGTCACTGGAGTGCCGTTTGTGGAGCTCAAGACGGCCATGACGACGAGTTTGAGCTTGAAACAAACGGAGAAGGTCGTGATGGGCTTGAAGTCGTGCTATTACAAGAGATATGTGAGTATTTTATTTTTATTAGTGTTGAAACTGGGACTAATTTTTTTATTTTAGCGGAAATATCTGACAGAGTTGGGGATGAAGAAAGAGAGTGAGTATGAACTACGAGATGAGGAAATGGCGGTGGCAATGAGCTCCTTGTCACTGTCGCGGTCGCACGAAGAAGAGAACCGCCTCGTTCTCACGTTCTCTACGCTGTCGTGCGACCACCCGACGGATTCCGGACTGCGTTTCCGTGAAGAAGGTTTTGTGTTGGTGACGAAGTCGCCGCTTGACCCTCAGGCTGGTACTGTCATTCAGTCGTACTATCGCCTCACCCCTGAAATTAGCGCTGGAGCAGTATCGCCTGCGTCTTCTGGAGTGGCCACTCAAGACGCTACCAAGATGTTTGTGCTGCAGAATTTGGGCAAGAGGATGTGGTCGAATCTTCAGACAATACAAGCAAATTGTATTGAGGCACAACTGAACCCTGCTGCGATCCCAGCGACCTGCTAAAAAAAAATAAAGTGGAAGATTGAGAAAACCTTTTTCTTTAACGAAACTACTTCTCAACTTTCCTTTACGTGAACGAGAGTATCGTTTATTGTTACTTGTAAGTACTAAGTATTGGG
>NW_008648990.1:1720715-1755808 GCF_000247585.1 Phytophthora nicotianae INRA-310 | reverse complement strand
GGGGGGGGCTATTTTTAGCGGTCCAACTTTGACCTCCAAACGAAAGAGGGTGGCACATAATCACAAGAACCGCATAATCAACCATCCGTTTCATGTCTTTCCGGTATTTTACGCTCCAGTCTGATCGGGGTCCAAAACAAAAGTTTCTCCCCCGTTCATCATGAGCTTCCTGGCGACTGAAGAGGACAAGACAATTCTGAGCGAGGCATTCGCGTTCATCGCAGCGTGTGGCAGTGAAACTTCCTCTGTCAGCGTCGATACTACAGATGATAACAGTGGCTTGGATGACGTTCCCTTTCTCGATGACCTCATCGACAGCAACAGCCTCGAGTTACTAAATGGATCTGACATCAACGAACAAGACTCAACATCCTCCGTCGCGCCTGCAGTAAAAGCAAAGCCGCAGAAACCCAAGAAAAAATCAACGAAAAAGCGACGAGTGAGGAGTGCTGAGACGTCATCAACTGGGCTGCAGCGACGGAAAAGGGCGGAGTTAGCGAGTTTACGCGAGCAGGTGGAGGAGTTACAAGGCGTTCTTGATCAGTTAAAGCGCGCTGGTCCTCTTGCTTTGCCACTCAGTAAAGATGGAGTCGATACGTTTGAGTCGGATAGGGGAACTCAATGGCACAGCCACGCAGTGGAGCAGTATCGACTGCGCTTACAGGCGGAGAAAGTCAACCGACAACTCAAAGCTATCATGAAGAACCACATCAAAGTTCGCGAATCATTAGGCGGTGTTTTACAGAAACGATCTGTGCTTTACGTGAGTATTTTTGTGCAGAAAATTTAGAAATGCACATTTCTAATCGTGATATGTGACTGATGTAGGGTATGGACTACTTGATGAATGACAATGCACCAAGGTGTAGCGCTGTTCTGCATGGAGCCAATCATGTCGATGCTTGGATGGCGCGTTTAGAGAATACAACCGAGCACCTTCGTCTACTTTCCAGGTCCAGATTCGAAACGAATCAGCATCTGGTGTTGGTAAACAATTCTGTACAGTGTAAATACGACGAGCGCCGCAAGACGAAGATTATCGAGTTTGAAACGACCACGCCTTTGAACTGCTCGCTCCAGGAAGCCAGCAGCTTCCTATGGACCGACTTCCAATCTGACAGGGTACGATTGTTGTTTAGTATTTTCTTACTTATTTTTATTTAACTGATTATTTTTTTTTTAGATTTTGGGGAACAAGCCCGACACGCTCATAAAGAAAGTGGTGTTGACGATGCCCAGCCGCAAGGGGACAATTGCAGCTGAAAAACTGCATTTTCTCCGCAAATACCAGAACGAGGATGAGATGGTGCTCACCTGGGCCGATATCATGGTTTTACCGACGAAAAGAGAGCTCCAGTTCAGGACAGAAGGCATTATCGTGCTCTCTCCTTCCACGACCAAACCCGACCAGACCACGTGTCGTTCATTTCTGAAATTGTATCTGGACACCAACGACATTGACTATCAACTACGACCAGAGGATGTTGCCTACGCCCAAGATATTGTTCTTGGTGCGATGACTATGAAGCTCCGACTGTACTGGCAGTCGTTTCAAAACATGTTGATTGAGGGGGCTACTCGAACACCATACACCTGTTAGCTACACTTTCTCGCTTTCAACTATCAGTTTCTTCTCCGCTTAGTGACAACAATGTACCATTTAAATTCCGACACAATATGCAGACTCACTAAGCTTCACGATGGTTCTTATCAACAAGAAGTATCCTCTGACGAGCTCATATTTGCGGATCATTCTTTGTACTGTCGCGTATATTCACCAAAAAGTTGGCAGGGGCTTACACAAAGGGCAGAAGAAAGCATGACCCATAGAAAAGAGAAACTGAAGACTCGCTTTTTTGGTACAAAAAAAGATTTTTTTGCTAGCACATTTCTGGACGGAGCAGCCGAGCTACAAATACAAGTGGATGGAATGGTCAAACCGACTGGTGTTTAAAAGTGGTAAGCCAAGAACAGCAGACTATCAATTTGGCGAAGGTTACGCACTGGACCACACAGCGACGTCACGAAGAAGAGTTCTACCGTTCTTAAATTGACCGAAATTGTATGAAATAGTACCAACATCTCGCGTTTTTTTCCCCTAGTGTTATGAATTACAGTAGTTGGGGCGATCAAATTGGAATTAACGTCCTTCCTCATTCTTAAACTAAAATAAGCTTGCTTTCAGTAAACCGGTAGTCAAAGGTGCTGCAAGGATCACTAGCACTGCGAGACACATTATCCCCCCCCCCCCCAATCACAAATGCCATCACTGCATCGCCGATCTTTAACCAATAGCCTCTAGAATCAGCGCTTGTTTTTATCCATCTACAGGTGAATACTCTTCGACTACCAGGCCAGGCATCTGGTTGACTGGAGTAATTGTAGTTAAACGTGCCGTGTTTATGGTTCCAGTAGGCGAGTAGGAGATTCTGAACATGGATGGCTCGCAGTTGTTTCAACCGTTTGTAGCAACCTGACACGTGAAAGTGGTAGGCGGTGCCGACTACGACTTGAGTCTCGATACTGTCGACGTTCTTGAGACAGAAACTAGCTCCTTTGAAACTTTGGTAAAGCACCTTAAAGATAACGTCTTTCAGCTTACTTGCACCAGGTAACATGTTGAGCGGGGTGGAAGTAACCACGAGAACCGTGCCAGCAAGAAGGGTGAGAATTGAACGAAGAAATAGCATAATTTATTTCGATGTAGGATCGTGTATCTGCTGGTGGTTGATGTTCGTCGGAGAGAATTGGGAAATGAGAAGCATTGTAGTACTTGCGTGCCTCCATGCGGAAGCATGATCCACGAGTCCGTATTCTTATCCACTGGGTTTGGATTCGGTTTGCCTACTTGCGGCTTTTGGTGGTGCCTCATACTGAGACTATCCTCTACACGTAGACGCATTTCATACTATTGTGCGTAAATCGACGAACGGATGACAAGCTTGCTGCCTAGACGCTGGTACACAACCGTACACGCGGACAGCTTCAAACAAAGGGGACGTCAAATGATTTCTTGTTGGTGAATGTGGTCATGCAGCCCCTAGGTCTGCCTTTGAGCTTAAATAGAAAATTACAGGTGGTTCATTCTCGCGTCACATCATTTAAGCCCATTGAGGTGTTAGAAACATAGATCCATACAGTAGTGCCTCATTTTTTACGAGTTGTATTTGATCGACAACCTTACAGACTCTGACGATGATACGGCAACACAACTCAACCAACATGTTGTGAACGACTGCCCGTACAGTCGAAGCTTGATAGCCATCGCACCGAGAGCAATATCTTGGACGTCGACTTAATGAATCTATGACTTGTTGAAAAAAAAAAAATCTCTCAAAATCACTGAAGGTAATTTTCACTACTGGCAAAAGGTTTTCCTGCATGACGGTGCGTCCTCTTGAGGAGAAAGCTAATCGAACACCATGTAATCAAGTAACTGCGTAAGTCTAACAACAATATATGAATTTATTTTCGATTGCATTGTTACCAATTTTCATCATGTTTAATAAAATAGTTGTATACCAAGTTGCAGCTTTACTTTATAAAACGTAACCATGGACAACACAACGCCGGCTATTTTCATAAGCTCCCACAACACATATGCAGTAAGAATTGCGAAGTCCAAAGTAGATCGAATAAATAAATACCTGTTCTAGAAAGATATCAACGATTTCGATGTACTGTTACAAACTACATAACTAGATCAGTTGTAACAGCCCTAGAATCATCACGAGAATCCAACTGGAACAGACAACACTAACTGGAAACACTACGAGTCGACCGTCAACAAGAAAGACAAAATATTGTTGCTTGGCGTTGGCTTGGAGCCACGATAATTTTAACTTAGGTCTACCACTCTTAGATACCTGTAGCAGCTACTCTATAACTCGGTCCCGGTCGCTTCTCACCGCACATCATTTCTTGCTCTTTACATTATAGAGTTCAACGGTGCGATGCTTGGCGAATATCTTCACCGACCTCTGCAGACGAAGTCTCAGTTCCTTCACCTTAGAAAACTACTCGCTCTTAAACCTGGGTTTGTAGGATGTAGCTTAATTTCTGAATGACATTACCGTTAGCTGTAAACTTGTTGCAGTTTAAAGGATCCAGCCGCGCTACGCAAAACAAAGAGGGCTACAGGATATAACAGACAAGCGTGTGAGAATGGCACATGGTCGGTATCCAGAATTGAGCAATAATCCGATGCTGTGTCGCTTTATACATCGTCGATGAAAAAGGTATTTGCATTCCAATTAATCCATCTGAGCCACTTCGACCTTAACAAAGTGTGTTCGATCTACTGCACGCGCTCATACGTAACTGTTTGCACTAAGCTCTGGTCCAGCGGTTTGTAGATAGTGAATTCATACTTGTCCGGCTCACAGTTGGTGCCGCACTGGCATAACACGGTGAACTTGTAGTTGGTACCGGCTACCACTTGCGTCTCGAGTTTGTCGACTTTTGGGTCGCAGCTAAGGTTAGACCTCTCAAATGCTTGGTTGAACATCTCCATGTCCTCCTCGGTGATTTCCTTCTCGTTAAAAGCACCGGGTAGGAAGGGTTGGGCAGAGGTAACCACAAGGGCCGTGCCAGTGAGAAGAGTGAGGATGGAGCGAAGGAATACCATAGTGATGGCGATGTAGTCCGGGAGAGTGTCGTTGCTGGTGGTTGGTCTTCGTGAGGAGAATTGCGAAATGAAAACCAATATGGCTCTCGTGAAGACATGGCTCTCCTTCATATCCACTTGAGTCGGTTTGACTGCTTTCGGATGTTGGCAGTGCCTATACGCTTGACGAACATCTCCATGTCTTTCAATTTGTCGTGCGGTCCATACTGCCTTGAGGCTATCATACACGCTGACGGAGGATGGTTTATGCGATACATCCCAACAATAAGGCAATCTACCGCGCTTGACGAGTGAGCGTGGGTACTATTACTTCTATTCTGTGGCAACCCCCACAGGCTAGCGATTATGGATTGTGTAGGCGCGTCTCACCTTACACTGCTCTCTCATTGTTGGAAAAAAATCTCACTCTCGTGCCACATATCATTTAAGTCTCACCAAGCACTGAATACATTAGGAGTATGGAGTAGTGTCTCAGTACAATTTCTAAATAAATTTGAATTTGATCAGCGACGTTACGATGCGAAGAACTCACACCCGAATTATGCCGGGTGTTGAAAAAGTATTGATTCCAATAAAGGATGCTCAATCGAGAGATGCGATCGCAGGTAATGTGAATGGTACACTAATGATGCTAGGCAAAACTCACCAACAAACTTGAGGTGATCAGGTAGTCCAGGAAATGTACACGATATCGCGCTTTCCACTAGAGAATCTTGTTCACCAAAATGAGGTGCCAAAGCAGCGAATTCATGACTACCAGGTGGTAAACCGGTGACTGTTCTACCAACATGCATGTCTCTGGCAGCTTCATACCGGAGGTAAGTGTTCTGGACTCCGTCTAGTGACCATCCTGTTCGAAAATGAACTGCTGTTGACGATAGGCAAGCCGTGGATCCTGATGCATAGTAGGTAGCGGCACCTTTGCGCATCGAATGCGTACCTAACTCGTCTTTACCAATTCCACGACGTCGTAATTCTTGTGATATATCTTCAGTTTCAAAAAGCCGATGCAAACATTTTCTAAAACGTTCGTACTGGTTTTTTCCCGGAAAAAGTCGATCAGTGTCGTCAAAAGATGATGTTGCCCAAAAGATTGCTAGCGCCATCACCGGACAGATAGAAGGCGTTAACGGGTTAGCGTAGACGTGCCTGGGATCTCGTGGTCTGTTACCTTCTTGGTCGTTTTTTTTGATGCGCGAAATAGATACACAACGCATCCCCGCTCCATTCCATGCGCCCAAGGCGAATGCCGAAAGCATTTGCCGACCGGCACATCAAATTCCAAGCAATGATCATATATGTACGCGCAAAAGCCATGTCCTTAGATGGATTCACGAGAAGCTTCTCACACAAGAAACTTTACAGCTCAAATGAAAAGGGATCCTTGCCAGTCTTTGCGCTAATTTCCCCTTGCGCAGCTGCTTTAACCATCTGCCGCTTTAACCCCTTAAAATACTTGTGAAGCTCTTTCTCCATTGTTGGTGGAATCTCTCGCCCATAATCCCGATAGAGATTGAAAAGCCCAACTTTGTGTGTGTTTAATGCTGCGTAGCTGAGGCAACCTCCGTCTGGTTTCTCCAGCGTGAACAGCCAAGCACCAAACACAGAGGTCTGTACATCATCAAATAGTAGTGTGCGTGTGTGTGTGTGTGTGTGTGGGGGGGGGGGGGGTTCTCTGGGTTACGGTCGAGCACGGCCTTCAGTCGCTTGCGAAGTTGCTTTACAGTGAGGATTGATACATCGCCGAGTTTCTCCGCAAACGTAGGTGGAATAAGGCGGGGTTTATAGCGAACCACCCATGCAATAAAGCGTCCATATGAATTCTCGTACACCGCGACCGTGCGCTCACCTTATTCCGCTGTATCTCCGTAACCTGCTTCTCGAGCACGTCAAAGTCGACATCCACCATGGTGGAGAGGCTTCTCTTATGTGACTGTTCAGCTTGATTACGGTGGCGATGCGGACAAGTGTCCTACGAACAAGTGAAAAACGACGATTTTCTGGCTAAAACTGAATCCTATACTAAAACTGGCTCGCTGCGATTTTCATTTGGAAAATCTAGGACCTAATGTCCGAGAAGGCATGGGTACATGTCCTGGAGAATGCTGGTTATCCGAGGATATAAAAACGCAAGCGCCGTAAAGCGATAAAGTTAAAGTCAACAACAAAATTCTGAATTGAAGTGGTTATTTTTTTTCTTCAAGACTTGTTTTTATCATTGAATTTGCAGCTTCCGCGTTCTATTTACAGCAGTGTTTAACGGGATGGATGAGTCTTCTGATCTTCTTCGCTTTGAATGTGGCCATCCGATATTCTTCTTGTTGGTGTTAAATGTCACCCAAATATCTTGCGTTTCACTGTTCAGTGTAAAGGAGTATATCGAATAGATCGTCGAGTTTTCTTCTCGGCTTTCACCACAAGTGATGCTGAAAATTATCTGTTTTTGTAGATCCGAATGGACATGAAGATACTTAATTGGTACTGCTCAGCGCACCATGTCCTCAGATGCGCTTCCTCGGTCTGGAGGCCGGCCTCTTCAGTTCACGCGACGTACAACGCGTCATCCCCCAATCTGCTGTGTCTGGATGAATGATGTCCAAGCTTCACCATGTTTGCTCTCGTCACCGCCGGGCGTTTCACCACAGTAGTATTGTCTCCTGGCCTAAGTCGATTCAAGATGTGACTTCGTGGTGTTGAGTGCCGCTGACTGAATGCTGAAACAGCAACAAAATCGATCAGTTTTATAATTCGGGTCGTCAGTAAATCACAACGCGACGACATAACACATATAATAATAGAGGTATTTAGCAAAACCGAAAAAAACGCTATTTCCAGTTTAATCATATGACTTTTCACCTAACCATAACCGAACAGTCCTAACTTTCGGTCGAACAATTCAAGTGAAACCGGACGAAACAGCGCTTTTTTACGGCATGGAGTGTTGCAACTAAAATCACTCCTCTTATAGCGTATTTTGACGCCTCGAGAAAGCTCAGCAGCAGCTTCACGTACACCATGAATGCAAACGAGGCCCACATGCTTGACAGTGAGTTGGCTTACTACGCTCGATCGCTAACAAGAGAAGTGATACGGAATTGTAAGGACGCATACCTGCTGCAACGCTGGATTGCTGCACAGAACACGAGCCGTCATGTCGAAGTATCAACTCTATTTGCGAGCTTTCGTCTCGATTCGTCCAGCAAATACGAGTGGGTACGACATTGAGGACTTCTTTTGGCGATCGTAGTGCGGTCTCTCAAACATTTTCTTGAACATTTTGAAGCTTATAGAGGATACTAAACTTGCGATGCTCTCTGTTTCACTCTCACTAATCCGTTCGTCCGAAGGCGAGTGTTCCGAGCCGTAGTTTGCACGTTGCAATCTTCGGAGATTGCTCTCGTTGGTGAGGGCAGCAGCACTGTTAGTTTGATCCTCTTGCTTCTTAGCCTTTGCCGATTCTTGGCCTTCTTCTCGTCTAAATACATGCGCTCGAGTTCAACGTAGTCACGGGCGAGTCCATTTAGATCGTTGTAGTGACATTGGATATTGACTGCATGAAGGTCTTCTTCTACACCACTGGCACGTGCGGATGATAGTTTGAATTTAGCCTTGAGCAGATTGAGACGATCGCAAACTTGCTTTATGTTGAGTTGAACCTGTATGGCACTAGATACTCCTTTGGCAACTTCCTTTAAGACATGTCCTGTCGTACCTCGCTTTGCTGAGAAGGGCTTGAGGCGGATGAGCTCCCGCATTAGCTCTTGGTCGTTACTTAGAGATAAATGGTGAAATACTGAGCAAGGCATGGTTCGAATTTGACTCCAAAATTGTGCCGCGTTAAAGGCGACTGTAATCTAACAACTCCTACCGCATCAGGCGCGCACCCTGACGCCACAAGCGCCTGTCCTCAGTGGCGCATGGGTGTGAACCCTTTGATCAAGTTTATATTGGCTTCGGGTGCAGACGATGGGTGCGCACCCATAGCACTGCATGAGTAGTTCGCTAGCCTAGGTAGTAGCCAGCAGAAGCCAGGATTTATCTCATTCAAATTCAATCAGTTCACATTTTACTTCGAAGGACTCAAGTAGCTACGGCATTTTGAAACGTTTCAAAACCAATCGACCCGGTTCACCCGTCGGCCAGCCTACAAAGATGAGCGACTCTGTCAAGAAAGATGACAAGGAGCGCTATCTTACGTACTCTATCACAGTACGCCCTGCGAATAAGGAGAAAGACATCACCGAAGAAGTTGTGACGAAGAAGATGCCGAAGTTCATCGACGGAGGCCCCAAGGATTTCCTTGAGTGGGTCTACCACTTCAAGCAGCTTGCTAGCCTCAAGCACTGGAGCGCTGAAGACACGTTTCTCAACGCTACTATTCTTCTTGAAGGAGATCTTCACGAGGCATTCGAGGATGCCGCCTTCAGTGACGACGACGTGCGTATGGACGAGGAGTTCAATCGTGCACTCTACAAGGCGTCTATTGTAGTTCTACCAGTTGACTACAACGAGAAAATCCAAGAAGAACTATGGGAAATCCGAAAGACACGAAGCGAGTCTTTAGCGGACTACAGTAAACGATTCCGTGCCTTGGTGCGCATGGAACACACGCTGGCAAGACTCTCGGAGAGCTCACCAATGAGTGACGATGCGTTGTGTCGTCTCTACAAGCGTGGTTTGCCGTACGAATGGTAGAACAAGTACGATGCAAGCGGACAGGTGTACTCTACAGTGGCTGCTCTTGTGCCGTTCTTTGAGCGGATTGAACAGGGCGAGCATCGACTGCATCGTGGTGATCGTAGTGGTACTGCTGAGAGACGTAACAGCAACCAGAGTAGCAGCAACCGCAACAATGGACGACGTCCTGCCAACAGCAATCGCAACAATCGTCAGCAACAGCCCCGAGGTGGAAATCGTGGCCGAAGTAACGGCAATGGTAATTCGAGCCACTCGACAAGCAATAAGTACTGCACCTTTCACCGGACCACGACCCACAATACGCAAGAGTGCCGTGCCCTCCGTCAAGACGCCCCTCAGGACGAGCACCAGCAAGCTGAGCACCGACGCGGCCCACGAGTTACTCAACAACAACAGCGAGGTCCGCAGACACGCGTGGAGCAACGCCAACCTGGGACAGGAACCTCAAGCGATGACGAGTATTTGTTCGTTGGAGTTCGCACGCCACCGACCGACAACACGCCGCCAATGCGTGTTATGATCAAGCTGGAGTCGGGCAAGGAGAGATACCAGGCTCTTCTGGACAGTGGAGCTTCTCGAAGCATTGTCAGTGCCGAATTCATGCGCATATTGAAAGCTAATGGATCAGAGCTTGAAAGCTCCGCTGTATCCTTCAAGTTGGTAAGTGGAGATACTGCGAGTTACGGATCAATTATGGTGCGCTTCCGGATTTCTCAATTGAAGCGCGACGCTGTGATTGTACACAAGTTTGAAGTGCTGAATTTGTTACCCGACGATATGACTATTGGTCGTGACTTGATGACTGCCCTTGGTCTCGTCATAGACTTTAAGAATGGCCGTATACAGTGGGATGGCAATGAGTTAGTGGTTCGCACGACGAGTGCTCCTCTTGCTGAACATGTCGACCCCAATGAAGAAGAAGTACGTGCAGATGCAGAAGAACTGCTTGCAGGAGATGAAGTGGACGTCTCGCCATCAGATCTGCTGCCTCCGCACTTGGAAACAGCGTTGCAACACTGCTATCTCAAGTTATTGGAGGAATATTACGATTTGTACAACGGGAGACTCGGACGTATACGACTGGATGATTATATCCTTCCTCTGCGTGCAGACTACACTCCTTCACACTCAAGACCGTACAGCGTACCTCGCAGTCAAGAGGAGTCTGCCAGACGACAAATACAAAGCCTAGTGGAACTCGACGTAATCGAGCAGATCTACGGGTCCGAAGCAGCAGCGCCTGCCTTCTTCTTGGTCAAGCCTAACGGCTCACTGCGACTGCTAGTTGACTTTCGACAGTTGAACAAGTTTTTACGTCGATCTCCGTATTACGTACCAAAGATACGCGAGATTTTACTACGACTTGGGAAGGCTAAGTGTATGAGTACCCTGGATGCCAATATGGGGTATTTCGCTCGGCGCCTAGCGCGCCAAAGTCGCCCTATTACTGCCTTTTGCCTTCCTTTCGGCAAATTCCAGTTCAAGAGACTTCCTATGGGCATTTCGACAGCTCCTGACGAGTATCAATCGAGTATGGAACGAATTCTTGGAGATCTCGCTTTCGTCATTGTCTATTTGGATGATATTCTTATCTTTTCGGAGAGCGCAGTGGATCACCTGAAGCACCTCCGCATTGTGTTCGAGCGCTTACGACAGTACGATGTGACTCTGAACGCGAAAAAGTGCCACATACTTCGAGAACAAGTAGATTATCTGGGCTTCACGCTGACCGCTGACGGTATTCAACCGCAGGCAAAGAAAGTCGAAGCCATTCAACAGATAGCAGAGCCTTGCAACAAGAAAGAATTACGAAGGTTTCTCGGGATGATCTCGTATTACCGCGAGATGGTGCCAAACAAGTCATCACTGACTTCAAGACTTAATAGGCTCACCTCAAAAAATGTTCCGTTTGTCTGGACTCCAGAGGATTCTGCTGCATTTCAAAGTATTAAGGCAGCACTCGCTCGTAACGTGTGGTTGGCATTTCCTGACTACGCACGTCCATTTCACGTCTTCGCGGACGCTTCGGGACGTCAAATAGGTGGCATTATTCTGCAGGGCAAGCGGATACTTGCCTGTTTCTCGAGATCGATGACTGAAACACAGCGGAGATACTCAACGATGGAATGGTAGCTACTGTCTGTCGTGGAAATACTGCGAGAGTATCGTACAATGCTTTTGGGGTTTCCTATCATCATCCATACAGACCACAAAAACCTGCTGTTCCCACGCGAGAACTCGCTCCGTGTCAAGCGCTGGAAAATATTGCTGGAAGAGTACCGCCTCCAAGTCGAATATGTGCCTGGTGCACAAAACGTGGGTGCAGATGCATTTTCCAGACTTCGGTACGACTTCGTGAAGCAGGTTGCAGAGGAAGAATTATTTGCAGTGGACGAAGAAGAAGTTGCTATCGACGGAAATGTCCTGAAAAAGTACCAACTCGAAGATGCTACCTGCAAGGAGATATTTGCTCGTTTGGAAAAGAACTCTGCAGATCCCGATTATTCGCTTCGACCTGCTCTCGGTGTGGTGCTACTACATTACCGCAAACGCGTGGTAGTGCCCGACACTTTGCGCGATAGCTTGGTTGAACTTTATCACGATTATTTGTTGCATCCCGGCGCTGATAAACAGCATCAATCCATGGCTACGTTCTGGTGGCCAGGAATGGAGACTGCCGTCACCAAATTTGTGAAAGACTGCACAGACTGTAAGAAGGCGAAACTACACGGCGGAAAACAGAGCTACGGGCATTTACCACCAACTCCCGCTTCAAACACTGACCGTCCATTTGACGTTGTTCACGTCGACCTATTGGGGCCAATCGCAGAGGATTATTACTGTCTGACAGCAATTGAACAGCAATTTCGCTGGTTGGAGGTGATTATCCAGAAAGGAAAAACTTCTAGTACTACATCCATCAGCTTTGAGCGCGTCTGGCTTTGCCGTTATCCGCGACCGAAGTTTGTAGTGCACGACCAGGGAACAGAGTTCACCGGCAATGAATTTCAAGTGTTACTGCGGTCATTGGCAATCAAGAGCAAGAGAATTACGTCGAAGAATCCGCAGGCGAATGCCATTTGCGAGCGTGTGCATCTCGAGATAATGAATATCCTGCGCGTTCGTCCGGATTTGCACAACCAGCTGGAGGTGGCATTGGACTATGCAGCTTACGCGATTCGGGCCAGTTACCACTCAGTGCTTCGCGCATCCCCGGCTCAGCTACTGTTCGGCGAGGATATGATCACACGCCAATTGCATTTTTCAAACTGGAATTTCCTGTCAAAACAGCGCTTCATGGCCATCATGCAAGACAATGAACGAGAAAACATGAAGCGGCTACATCACTTTTACCGTGTGGGCGATCTCGTGATGCTTCGTATCCCGGCACGCGAAAGAAAGAAAACGGATCCCGTGTCTAGTGGCCCGTTCGTCATCAAGACAGTCTTCGACAACGGAAATGTTACACTTGATACCGGAACCACCGAGTATCGTGTCAATATTCGACGTATTTTCCCGTGCTGAAGCCGACAACCACCGAAATCCTGGCATGGGGGAGAATAACAACTCCTACCGCATCAGGCGCGCACCCTGACGCCACAAGCGCCTGTCCTCAGTGGCGCATGGGTGTGAACCCTTTGATCAAGTTTATATTGGCTTCGGGTGCAGACGATGGGTGCGCACCCATAGCACTGCATGAGTAGTTCGCTAGCCTAGGTAGTAGCCAGCAGAAGCCAGGATTTATCTCATTCAAATTCAATCAGTTCACATTTTACTTCGAAGGACTCAAGTAGCTACGGCAAATCGGCTACGAGCAACAGGAGTACCACCCCATGTAGCTATCCTCGGCAAGATAAAAAAACAGCGCTAGACACAGGTATGAAGACAATTGAACACGTCGACGAATCACGAGTAGCTACTGCGAGGGGAATAATGAATGAACTTGAGAAGCGAGCAGTTGGAGCTGGTGTAGTAACGTATGATGGACTACAAACAGCCCTCCTGCAGTGTCTCCAATCTACTGGGCTCACAAACCTTGCTGAAAAGCTAAGCAATGGTACCAAATCAACTGTAACAGTGGAAGACGACAATCAAAAGCGACTCAATGACGCGCGGTATCTCAGACCAGCATCGAAAGTGAAGCAAAGCGTACCGGGTTGTGGCAAGCCAATCCAACCCACGAAGACGCAGTAAAAATATTCACCAGTTGCGCAAGCATCGCCACAATTCCTAAACGAACTGCTCAACGTCGAGAGCGCAGATCCGGTCAACTGAGCTGGACCACCGTAGTAGCACTGCATCGCCGCTATAACAGACAGCAAAATCACGAATGATACGATTGGTTCATCCCTTCAGCATGGCCTGCTCCTCATTGGTTGAAATAATTGCTTTTGAGTGTCCTAGAAATGTCCTAAAAATTCCGTCTAACAAGCACTAACCTCGCGTAAGGAATTGTGCAAGCAAATGTTGGATAATCTGAGGTCTAAATCTTAGCAACAGCTTCGGACACTTCTAAAATTCACAAATGTAATCATCTTATCTATGTAGACTTTGATATGGTAGGCACAAAGCTATCATTCAAAAAGAATAATACTAGTTTTCTTTAGCTGTGAAAAGTTGCCCGTCTTGACCAAGATCGCAGTGATAAATCGTTAACAGTGTAAAGGATTACCGCGTGTTATAGTTGCGATATGACAATCTATAGGTGAGCCTCAATTTGCGAGTTTTGTACTTCGGCTACCGACGGCGAGGCGTTTAATTCGCGGCTGTAATCGACGTCACCTCTAGCGTGTTAGTCCATGGCTGTGAGTAGATGACAATGTCGTATTTGGACGAGTCGCAGTTGAGGTTACTGCACGCGCCCAGCTCATTGTCCGAGTTGACGTTGCAAGCTGAGACGTGGAACTTGTAGTTGGTGCCAGATACGACTTGCTCCTCGAGGCTGTCGACATGGAGATAGCAGATGCGGGCAGTGACGTCGGGTTTGTATGTGCTCGAATTGCCCTGAGCTTTCTGAAGCAACTCCATGTCCTCCTCGGTGACTTCTTTCTTCGAGTATGCCCCGTCCATTTGGGCAGATATGGTCACGAGAGCCGTGCAGGCGAGAAGAGCGAGACAGGAGCGAAGAGCTGCCATGATGAGGGCGAGGTCGGGTACGGTGTGTAGGCGTTCTCCAGGGAAAATTAGGAAATGAAGAATATGATGGCCTCTTTGCAATGGCGAAAAGGGTGCCGTGTGCAATCTTATCCACTGGTATTGTTTGATTACCAACACATGTAAGCAGGACTATCCTCGGCCTGTTTCAGACTATCTGCCAACGGATGGCAACGAGAGTTCGTGTGTCCACGTGGTGGAATCCACAGCAAAGAAAAATATGAGCAAGAACGATACGTACAGAATCGTAGAAGAAAGAGTGACGAAGGACGACAATCCTTGATGCTAAGGGGCTTGATGATGCAGATGGTTAGCACGCTGTGTTCGAACTGAGCGTTTGCAGATGATCATACACGACTTTCTAGGTGTTAGGAATGAATGCATCATCCTTGCGTTCTCTCAACGTATTGTAGTAAGACTATAATCAAAGTAAGAGCACGAACACAACAACTACCGTAAACTTGACGAAACGTTGGTAAGATTGCTAAGGCCGGGCTCTAACCGCGTACCTTGGCGTCATGCGTGCCATATTTTTCACAACACGAAAATGAAGAATCGCTCGTACCGCACCTGGAATATGTACCCTTGCGAATCTATTCCTTGGGTAGCCATTGCGCCCACGTCAACTTCTCTTTTCCCCAAATGTTCTTATAATGGACATAACTTGCCGAACAACAATGGGATTCGTATCCTTCTCTCTCGTTCTTTTCGTCGGCACTGCTTAATTGCAATGACTGTAATGTTTTAACAGAAGTATGTATTACTAATTAGTCAGAGCAATATTGATTATAAAGGCTACTAATTTTGCATCGGATATCGTGCAGATTTTTTCTGCTCGTGTCCGCCTCTGCCCCAAAGATGATCTGGAGCTCAGGAGGTTCAAGCACGTACGCCCACGACGAGTGTGCACAGCACTGGAGTCCATTGCCGTCACTGGGCGGCAACACAGAGTTGAGAACCGGGGAAAACTGATAATTCAGCTGATGACACGTGTCAACGGTTGGAAAATTGGATTGCTGGTGAGTATATCGCCGCTATCGCTATCGGAGCAGCCACGGCACTCGAAGCCGATGACGATATCATGAAAATCGAATTGATGTAGAGCAAAACCTCGGATACAAGATATAGAGCTTGGGTTTAAGAAGAATCTAGTCGGCATATATATTGTTCAAGGAGCTCGTAAGCTTCTCAATAGAAGACGTAGCGGCGTAATTCGCCTGAAGACGCTTTCCCAGTTGGTCGGTAATATCTCGCGTATCTTCTGAGATGGAATCCTCCATCATCTGTTGGAAAGCCTTCACTGCTCGGTCGTTTGAATTCGTCGTGAGGAAGGATACCGGAATCAGTCGAGTACAAAATTCCAGCACTGTCCCGCTCCTTGGTCCGTCATTTAACGGGCGGATCGAGATCATTCCAGTTTCGTCCATGTCCATTCCACTGAAGATCCCTTCACCCTCCGAGAAAATCTTCCATACGATGGCAACTCGGTTACTTTTAATGAATCGTCGAGACACGACGTGCCTCATGATCGACACGGTGGAACCGTTGGACAGTCTCTTCTGTACGCGGAACCGGACGGCAACCGTGTTGTCTGGGTCGGACACGGCGTTGTAGCCTTCTCGATCGGTTTGTCGATTAGTTATGGTCGCCAGATCCCACATGACTCGACATGTTTCATCGAGCGAAAAAGGCTGCAGTACTCTATACCGATGCTGAAAGAACTGCAGCTCTCCACTGGGTTTGTATCTATAGGAAGAGTCGAACATTCCTACAGACAAGGATCCGACCTCAGAGTCTTGCAAGATCTGGTCGATTCGCGTATAACCACCGTCCACCTCCTGCAGATACGTCGTATACAGCGATGACACAGACGACTTCAACCGAAGCCATTTGTGGTCGTCAATACCGTCATGGCCACCGAGAGAAAGCGACCTTGACGGCGCACAAGATGCCATTCTTATGCTCTCGATGTAGACACTCTGCGCGTTAACGATCCTTAAAAGAGTCTGGTGTTCAGCTTCTGACCGAAGGCGCTGCTGTTTCTGCTCCATTGCGATATCTTTCCAGAACGACTTGGACAGCACGAGGTCGGTCCGTGCGGTGGTGTTCCTCCCTTCTCGCGCATCGATCATCTCTTGTATTTTTCTGGCCAACTCGCCGGCTTTTTGGCGCAAATCGTCGCGTTCATTCTTTGATTTCAGACGATATTTCTTCCGTCTTTCATCAAGAGCTTCGTTCCGACGTTTGTTTGCTTTACACGGTGATTTCTCGATCTCGCAGGTGTCGTTTTTGTCATTATCGACAGGAACTTCGGTAGGTGAGACGACTGCCCAAGTAGGTGCTGTTTCACCACGTTGACTTTGCTGGAATCGTCCCCCGAAAGACGTGCGTGGGGTGGATACGACTGCGTGAGCCTCTGTCTCCAAAAAGGCGGACACTGCGTCGAGAAACTCCAGGTCGGTTGCCATGACGGAGTTTTTATGAATGACGTGAATATGGCACTGCGAGGGTTTCTCACGCCATCAGTGATGACATGTAACAAGTGGGATAACGCATGCATGTGCTCCACTCAATGTTCAAAAGTACGATAGCTGTTTTAATACTGGACTCCAGTCTGGAATTCTAATAGAGAATTCGCCGTAGGTTTTTTTTGATCACGCCAAAATGTTTAGTCACGCGACTGTATTACGATGATAAAGCTGTAAACATACAACAAATTCTGGAATTTTTAATTTATGGTACTTCTGCATGCTATTTTTTTATAGTTTGGACTTGCACACGTCATTAACACTGGATGGGGTTCTGCATGCTTCGCGAGTGTTGTTGGTCATGAGATCACGCCTCTGTTACCTAGGCTTGAGGGTCACACCAAGAACCCTGACCGAGTGACCTATGTGTCGATCCTCAATCCTGGGAATGCTTAAATGGCGACGGTTCTCATGTACTTTTCTGCCTACAAGATTCATGTGCATACCTGCTCGGTGCTTTCATTTTATTTTGTGAAGTTCAAGCAGGCGTAAATTTTAATTAACCGCGTAACCATGCCCGTCGAGGTGACAGCCCCACACCTTACAGCTGAGTTGGTGCCTCCGTATAGAAAAGTTCCGCCGTTGTAGTGCAGCCATTATACAGTCAATAAACCGAGGCATGATGGCCACTTACAAAACAACTAATAAGTAGTGCCTGTTCCCATTGACCCCAAGCGGCCCAAATGCGGGCTTGTCATGAGCTTTTGAATTGGCTACTCGGAACTACCGGTTTAAGGAATGCAAGCTTATTTCTGTTTCTAAATTTGAAAAATTCTAAAAAGCGGGCTTGATTTACCAAGATCTCGCACTCCAAAATCTGCAGCCCCGACGTGCACGTCATTACTGACAAATGGGGTCCAGCACTGTACCCGTGTGTCGTTGGTCATGCGATCGTGAGTGAAGTGATGCTGGCTGGCTCCAGTGTCAATAACCTCCTCGTAAGCGACCGTGTCGGCGCTTAAGTCTGGGCGTGTTTGAACAGAACCGACTATGCTGATGATCAGGTCGCCGTATGCGACGAAACGGTGTTCACCTACTTTTCAGCCTACAAGGACGGCGCCAGTGGGTACGCCGACTACATCCGCTTGGACAGCAACTGCTCGTGTAAGATCCCTGACAACATTGTGTCGGACGTGTCGGCATCGTTACTGTGTCTGGCACGGCGGTATTCACTCCACTCAATCAAGAAGTACCGAAGCCTGGAGACGGCATCGGTGTCATCAGCGTGGAAGGATTGGAGGTACTTGACCATTCAGTTCATCCGTGTGCTTGGTTGGATCTATGCCTGTTGCTTTCTCCTGCTCTGCCGGCACAGAGAAGGAAATTCACGCCTTGGGAGCCGAAACGTTCTACGATCTCAGCGACCCAGAAGACCAGAAGAAGGCAGCGGCTGCGTTATCTTCATCATCTTGACCGCCAATGCCACCGACATGCCGCACAATTTACATCTGAGGCAAGCGAGGCGCGTTCATTATGGTGAGTATTCAAAAGACCAAGTCAGCGGTCCGTGTCCGGGGAAGTCAGGTCGGTAGCATCCCGGACATCAATAAGATATTGGAGCTGGCATCGAAGGAGAATTTTCGTCCAGACAGTTAGAAACTGCCGTTAGTCGAGGTGGACGAGGGTCTGGAAAAGACTCGCTAAGGCATCATGCGCTATTAATACAACGTTGGAAACCTAGGTAGGACGACTTTCAATGCACTACTCAACAGTTCAACGTAGCCTACACAATTGTCTCGTTTCTCCAGTCTTGAGGTTTCGGCAACAACGCAGAGTTCCACAGGTACGTGTTGAGAAAGCCACTGTACTCAGTACTCTCAAGAATCCTCACAATAGGTTAGCTCCTTCACTAACGGCGCAATATTCTCATGAGCGGGCACAATAATAGCCAGCGGCTGACCTAGAGCGATGTTGCTGGAGCCTCGTTAATCACTAATCCAGGAAACACCAGCGAAAACCAATGAAAATGTCAGTTTGCATAATGGCAGCTAATGATTATACAGTTGTACGGTGAATGTGCAGTACTCAACCTAGCCATCGTTGGTTTAAAAAAAATGGTGAGAACACCTCAACAGTACCAGAAGGTGATGCTTCCGTCTGGAATCAACATCACAGCCAACCCTCCTCAGTCAACTCCTGATGCATTTTCGAGTGGCTAGCGACCGGAAAAGGTGGCGTTATCCTAACCCGTTTACTCACCGACTTATTCTTGGACGAAAGTTGTCGTTTCGGAGATGGCGTGTACCGTATCGTCGTAGTAATAAGCGTCGTTAATTTCTAAGGATCAGTTGCAAAGGGTCCAATCAGAACCAGCTATATTTTGCAGATGGTTTCGTTAATTACTGAAAGAGCACGTTTATTTTTAGACTCAGTGCAGGTAAAACAACACACCACAATAAGTCAGACCTTAAAGCACGCTAGCCAACCAAGAGAATCATGGGTCGTCCTCGCATAAATGGCCAAGGCAAAAAAAGCCAAAGTCATATCAATGCACGACTGTGGAATTTGCTCACGACCGTAATGTTCTCAGCTACATTGAGGACGTCACACCCTTGATGAAACCCTTAAAGACTTCTATGGCGAGTTAAAGGGCAATGAAGGTCGGGCTAAAAACAAAAAAAAAAACCAGATCAATAAGTGGACGAAGCAGACAGCAGCAATTCGCGCTACATGTGAATTCGGCCGGGGACATCATATCAATCTGCCCAGTCTTGGCGACGCGACTGTACTGAGCAAGGATGCCGAAACTTCCATCGTTTTTTAGTCGAACTCTTTGAGGAAGGAAGGGCCCCAGCCTCCCGTGTCATGTTACAGCTCCACGCTAAAACATAGCGGCTGAGGTTGGACTTGAAGACAAATTCGCTGCAAGGTCGGCATGAATTAAGCTATTTCTTCGACGCCACAAACTTTCACGTTGGGCGTGTACATGACAGGGACAAACGATGCTAGATGACGCCTATGAGGCTGCAAAAGTGATTAGGGCGCAGGTTCTACAGGCAATTGTGGAGAAAAACTGCGTACAAGTTTACAATGCAGACCAAACGGGTGTGGATTTATTATTTTATTTCTTAAGCTATCATTTCTAAGCTTTTTTTTTTTTACTGATAATAATGTTTTTAGCGGTGAACTACGAGTATATTCCGAAACAAACTTTCCACATTTCACCCAGACAGTTTTAACTCCACGCTCGGATATAAAACTGTCTGGGTGAAATGTGAAAAAAAGAAGCACGAGCGACCGCCACGCTCTTAGCAGAATGGGAAGGTATCAAATTGCTAACTTTCTGGTGTTCAAGATTGCTCCGTCCACGGTTAAAAAAAAAAGCGTCGTGAATGACACGCAGCGTCACGGATTCGGTTCGACTATGGGAATCGCGAAATTCGGCCTTCGCAAAAGCGTCACAACTGCCAAATTTACGGTAACCAATGTGCTTGGTGGAATTCAGATTTATCCGTGGAATTTCTAAAATTTCATTTAGCCAAACTCCTGACGATAACATTCTATTGTTACGGGGCGACATCAGTGGTCCAGTGACCATTGAAGTCGAGCGATATGCACCATCTATCAATAATGTACTTCTTAAGATACATTATTGATAGATGTATGTCTGCCAGCCAGCAGACATATCGTGGAATAAGCCTCTAAAAGCTACTTTTCGAGCTCTGTGGATTAATCGCCGACATTGAAGTCGAGCGTCTTCTGACAAAGCATAAAGAGGAGCCGTTTACTTTAATGCCGCCGAGTCGAGCTGACATCGCCGAGTGGGTGTCGAGGCTCTCCCCAAGCAGAGCTCCGTTTTTCGGAGCTCTGCTTTTTGAAGAATGAAAAACAAAAAGCACTTTATTTAAAAATATATATTTGCTTCAACTCTCGACATAGGTACTCTTACTCCTCCTGCTGTGGGTGCCGCTGCACAGCCTGTACGAGTCCGCACATGAACTCACCGGGAGAGGCCATCGTTGGAAAAAACCACGACCTCCACATGTACTCGTCGATGTAGCCATCCAGGTACTGCAGCCGCGCATCGCCGTGATGTGACATTTGATGTGCATTTCCCACAACCCCTCAATAGTGTTCGTATGCGTACCCGAGACAGGGTCCACAAAATGGAGAGTGTGATTCACCCAACTGTGCTCGTAGTGCATACTCGCCAACGTGCGAGTCCTAGTAGTAAAAAGCACACTTAGTAATAATATTTATGAAATAGAGGTTTACGGTACTCACCGAGGTCTGATGAACTGCTTGATAATCGGCAGCAGAGTGGCCTTCGTACGCTTGTCGTACACGATGCGGCCGAATCACCGCCCTGTCGTTCTGTCGACACCTCCAAAGAGCCAAAATTCTTGGTAGGTGCGTCCGCGGCCGTACTTCGACTTTTTCTTTAGGCTTGTTTCATCAATCTCGACAATGTGCCCTTCACCTCCAATCTATACAGTAAAACATACAAAATTAGAGCAAAAACGGTTTAACAGCACAACAGTAAACTTACCTTAAACTCGCCACTCCAAAGCTCTTTGGAGCAGAGGACGCGACATGCAGCGTACCATGCTGGCGCCGTATTCTCGCTGACCTTGGCCATGTGCGCTGCTTGGGGCTGGGGTGCTCGCATGCACCACGCAAACATCAGCCGCAAGGCCTGGGAAAGCTCAAGCTTCATCTTCGAGAACCAAGAGTTCACGAAGATGCTAAACTGCTCTTGCTTCCCATCGGCGTGGCGGGTCTTCCTGCAGCACCGCCAGTAGCGATTGCGCGCGTTCAGCCGCATGGGCTGAGCGCACTGAGGGCAGAGCATCGACCGCCCCAGCAGCCCCACCTCCATGGCCCACACGACTGCCTTGGACTCGTCGGTGGTCGCCTCCATGAGGGTGTGAAGTCAAAGTGGCGGAGCTGCTGGAGGCTGTAGTTGTGGGCCATGGCTGGCAGATTCCCGAATGAGAGTAAAACTGTAACTGAGAGTAGCCTAATAAACGGAGTTGAAAAATCTTTATATTAGTAGTTTGTATTCAAAGCCCAAGTTGTGACGTGCGAAATGCGCGCGAAAACGGAGCTACCACGTACTCTAGGCGTGAACACAGAAGCAAAATGTGTCTTGGTGTACTCCACATTAAATACTGACAACAAGTAAAAAAAAATGTCTTTCAACAAGAAAACACTTTTTGTTTTGCTTTCTTGATAAAACGGAGCTCTGCTTGGGGAGAGCGAGTATCGAAATCGAGCGGGTAGATAGTTGCATTGCCGAGGAAATTGGAGAGCTGTAGCCTAACTGACGGAATTGTTGGCTCAGACGACGACATCGAAGCCAATGGCGACTTCGCCAGCGATAGCGAGTAAAATATAGCGAAATTGATAGTATCTTTCTAAAATCAAAACTGCGATTTGCACAGATGTTGCTTCCCATGATTTGAAATGCATGCTATTCAACTGACGCTAATGCCTACGACGATACGATATGTAGCTCGTTTAGGCGGTTCTCCGGATTGAGCATCTGATGAGCTGGCAGAAGAAGACCCAACCCGACGCTTACGAGAGGAACTTATTAGAGGTCTTTAGGCCCATTCTCAACCGGCCCATGAGGCCGCATGCGACCAAATAATGGCATCTGATTGGGTAATTGGTCATGCGGCGAGAAGGCAGCACGAGAGAGAGAGAGAGAGAGAGAGAGAGAGAGAGAGAGAGAGAGAGAGAGAGAGAGAGAGAGAGAGAGAGAGAGAGAGAGAGAGAGAGAGAGAGAGATATGAGGAAACACTAATGACAGTCTTGAAAGTTATAACTTCAAATTATGTTTTGAATTCGGAATAAACGTACATGCATCGTACTTTGAATTTAACTAGGCAAATGTTAATCTGAATCCAGCGGACCTAGTTTTTTTATAGGCATCTTTGTAGACGTCAGAGCAACACCCAGACCTCAGTTAGTTCACGAGTAGCAAAACAAGCAACATATACTACAATAGCTCCAATACACAAACAATTCCATTGAAGTTCTTGCTCGACTCCATCTGTAGCTGGCCGGGCAAACCGTCCAGATGCGACCACAATTCCATTCTCAACCGATGCGGCCGCATAGGACATCACTATGCGACGCGGTGTGGCCGGTTGAAATGAGTCTGAGAAGAAATCACACGGTTTAGCTAGGGTTAGTTAGGGGTGTCTTCTTGATGTTACAGTAGACCTTGCCGATTTGCAGCAGCGCTTTTGTGAGGTCTGAGCTTGTAGGATGGTTTTAGTGATCGCACGGTCTTAATTTAGTTAGTTTGAAGTGCAAATGCAATGAACGGTGGGAGGCCCAATAGGGTATTCAAAAGCATATAGCACCCGGTACAATCGAAAGCCACATATGGTTGAAACGCGGCATCTCGTAGGACTCTTATTGGGTGATCATAGGCGGACGTCCACGAGGTTGTGCTGCCCGACCAACTAAGAAATAGCCTTTGTACATACCACAGATTGTGGCATTCGCTAAACTGTTCGGCAACGACAGTTCCGATAGCACGAGATGCTTGTTCACTGTTCCCTGTTTGGACTTTATGAACAAATGTCGGTTCGGGGTATAGTCGCAGTCCGAAACGTTTAGATTTGTCGTTTTCATCCAATCTGTCCAAAATAACTATGCTAGGGGTGTTTACAGGTCTTCAACCAAGTCGCAAAACCCCGGCCTAAATTTCGAGTAGATACCCCGAATAAGGCATTTGTGCAAGCCGCTATTCAAGTGAAGCGAAGGTGGATTCTCGGACATACATCATCCAGAGGGCTCTACGAAGACTAGCGTGGTGCATTATCCGGAAAAGCGTATCTTCCAGCCAAATACTGTGGAGTCGCCGATGAGCGCGCTGATCACGACCCCTCCACCCGCGCACTGGTACAAGAACCCCGTCCGCAAAGTCAACTGGGCATCACCACAGCCAGCCGGCGATGTAGTCTGCGAACGCGCAGATGCTTTCGAGATGGAATACTCAAAAGGGGTCCCAGAAGACAGCGTCGGGAAGTCATGACCGAGGTGCTCAAACGAATGGTGCTGTACAAATTCATTGTTGTCCTTGGTGGGAACGTTGTGTTTATCGTGAGCGCTTGTCCTTTGCCTTGATCATGGTGTGCGGCAAAGATGGTAAGGGCCTAACCTGGTGATACTTGAACGCTCGATAGAGACGCGGACACCGACCCTGGAGCCAGTCTTGCCAGTATTCAGGAAAACACCTGTTCTTCAACATCCAAACAGCAATCTTGAGCTTCGCGTTCCAGCCGTGAAATGGTCGTCTTAGCGTCTTCCAACTAGCTTCCACGATCTCGAACAAGAATGCTGGTCCTATCTCCTAGCCGGAGAAGGCAAAATCCGGAATAGAGGTTTCTGGTCGAATTCAGCCTTAAAGCTTTTGTATTCTACCCGAAGTTCCCTGACTAGCTGCATGTGGTACTGCACGAAGCTCGTATGTTTACACTTGAAATCGTCGTAATCCGGCTGAAGCTCGGTCAATGCTCGGCTGACATCCCTATCTGCAGCCCTGCAGAGAGTCACTTGCTGATGGCTACGTGTGAGTACCCAATGGACTAATGACATAGTGTAGAACAGTTTTTCTGCAAACCGTTCAGGTGGGAATATATAATATGAAAGCCACCTGACAGCGCATCATCTGAGAATGAACTCGAGCTCGCCCAGAGAAAGCGAATCCTAGCCAACCTATAGACGCAGAATCTTGTCATGGAGCTGGTATCGCCGACCGACCAGGTCATCAAGTTCTCTACATCCTGACCGAAGATCATGGGTGAGTCGGACCTGGCGTAGACTCCCAGGATGTACGTTCCTGAATAGCACGACACCAAGTTGGCAGGAGCGTCGACAATAAATGTGGTGACATCGGAAAGCTCCTTCGGATGCGCGACATAGCTCTCACACAAGCTGTTGCGAATCCCACGGGAGCCGACGTGACTCTGTAGAATCACGCCGGCCTGCATTTGACCGTCTACATTTTTCTTCATGGGCCGACTTGCCGTAGCTCTTGTGACACTCGTCTTGTACTCGCGTGCGGCAGCAGAGGGCTGTAGAACAACACTTGAACGAACGGAGGTCTGCTGTTGACGAGGCCCCACTGCTCGTGGCCCCCCTAGTCCGTCTCCTTATGTTACTAGATAAATTCCAGTGATGCCCTCGGAATTGCCCGCGTTGTCGCTGCCGACTTCGCGTCATTTGTCCTAGTCCCAGCGGCTGCAGAGCCTGTTTTGGACGCCGAGCTGCCGCCGTTGTTGGCTGGATTCATCGTATACGCAGGTAATGGCTGATTAGCGATGACGAGGCGCAGGTGTCGTCGTTGCGTGACGTGGCTATCGTGTATGCTACGTGAGCCAGATCGCTCCGTTTCGCTGATGTGGATATGATGGAGAGAGCGCCAGCAACGAATCCGACTGGGAAAGTACCCCGAGAATTAACACAAGTGACGGAATCAGGCCCGTTGGGGAGATATCTGACTGAGATTCTGTCTACAATTATCCGCCTTGACATGATCGATCAATTCGGGGAAAAACTAAATAGGGTCATTTGGAAATAAGACCATTCCAGAAATAGGACGAGTTGTACGATTGTACCATCTGGTAGAATTTAAATCCGGATATCCAAATCTAAGATACTTGCATCAAACGGACAGAATGCAACTGCCAGTAAAAAAAAGGTTGAACTGATAGTTAAGCAGGATAAGGGTAAAAAACAGACAAATATAGTATAGGATATTTAATTGGACAAAATATTTAAGATTTATCTGGTAAATTAGTAAGTTTTAACGCAAAATTGGAGGCAATTTATTGTGCACCCAGAACGTAGTGTTCCCACGCTTGGATGGTTCTCTTGATGGTGGCCACCCTCTTCTTGCGTTCGCGCCGCCTCCCGCTCACTCATGCCTTCGGTGGCACGGAGTATCTCCCTTTTCTGCTTAAAGGTGTAGTGCTTACGCCGTTTCGAGGTGCTCGATGCGGCAGCACCAATTAGCGCTTCAACTGCATTAAGCAATGCGACGTCGCTTGCCTCGTCGGGGTCTGCGGTTGCCTCCATTTTACCTACTGAAAGGCTAAGAATTAATGTAGTTGGTCTATAATTTGATTGGCTAATATTTTGTTGACCGTACAGTTTTGCAGCGTTCGTTTTAGGATTTGACTGGCAGTTAGATGGCGGCAGTTGCATTCTGTCCGTAGCTGTATTCGCCATGTCTGTTGCACATCAGTGGGTCCGTTGCGATATAGCCATTCTTCAAATGGCATCCAAGCCATTCTCGTCCGTAGCAGATTCTGTTATGGATTGGCTGCTACTGTGGCTGTCGCAGATGCCTATTCCTGTGAGAGTGAAGGACTCTAGCTATCCTTACGCTTTTATGATGGAATATCCGTCTTACCCGAAACAACCATACATCCCCACATCTCGAATGCAATCAATCTAGCAATCAACCACATTACAACCCTCTCCAACCAACGCCAGCATCCTTTCAGCACTCATTCAATGACGCAGCTGAATTCATACTAGCTATGATCTACAACATGAATCTATCAAACCTGCTGTGTTGTCAGGTATGGATAGTTCAGTCCCGCCCGGTTGGCGAGAATGCGTCGTCTCCCAATAGGTTTGGGCAAGTAGTCCAACGTAGACGTTCGAGCGTCCAAGTAAATATTGAACAATTGCATTAGCTGCTTCTATCCCGACCGTTTTTGTAAGCCCTACCCTATTAGAAGCCGTTTGAAAATCGCACCGCACGCAAACGACCAGAGCCCACAGTGGTGTAGAGCACTTTGCCATCACCGGTACTTATGTACGCTACTGAGCGTTCTAGAATCCGTCTAATATAAAATTGCGTTCTCGGGTCCACTGTCAGTAAGGTGTCTCCACCACGAGTACTTTAAATTCCACCAACTACACGTGCCGTGTTTAACGCGTGGCCATTATTTCCTTAAAGCATTTTTCGGAATAGTGTCAAGTAATTCTGTTAGTTCATGCAGAGCTCCAGTTCTCCGGAAGCTATTCGCTCTTAACCGTGCTTGAAGTTTGCAGCCTCACAACGACAAACGCAAGACCGCGTAGCACGTGCTCGTACAATCAAAGTAGGGAAATTGCAATACCGCAAGGTTTCACTGCCATGTCCGATATTACACGGGTCTAATGCTCCTGGTGTTTGGTGCTATTGGAAAGAGCCGTTGAGCCCCATTGCGGCTTTTCGGACCGGGCGTAAATACTTCAGTCGACTTTTTACCTGTGTGATGAATTATTGAAGGTTTAGCCTATACTTAAGACGTCAATAAGGAGTATAAGGCCACTTGCTAGCGCTACAAACCAGATAAAAAAGTTCCGTTTTACGCTGTTTTCTAGTGTTCTGCATTGAAGGGGCGTTTTCTATGGAAATAAAACCGGGCCTCAGTTTAATAACGTTTACCTCAAACCCTATCTCCAAGAGACGCATTTAAACCCGAAACACCAGAGTCCAAATCGGGAATCGTTCTTCAACTCAAGTTTTTTTTTGGTAAAACTAGCCACCAGTACGCACGATTGTAAATTCTACCCCTAACCATTCTCAAAATTTATGGTTACAACCTGTAAGAACTAAATCAGAGCTTAAATAAGAGAAACACGATTATAGAGGGGGCTTCGCCCCAATTAGGAGTTTACTGCTCTATCTTTCGTACATCAATGATAAAATAGAGACGTGGAGTCTGTTTAGGACTTTAAATGGTTGGATCTATAATCAGATTAGACAATTGATGAGGTTTTTCACAATAATACCAGTACTTATTATTATTATTTTAGTAATTCTTTTTCAGTTTCTTTTTCGCTATGACTGCCACGCACGCCCAATAATCCCACATCCGGGACTAAACAATGTAACCTAGCTTTGTTTCACAAAATCTCAAGAATACCAACGTATATTATCGTGCCTCGTTGCAACAACGTAGCAGACGCAAGGAATAGTAGCAACTCATACTTGAATGCGAATAAATTACTTGCACAGTATCGATCTTCTTGTATGCTGTTTATGATTTTAGAACTGCGAACTTCCCGGGCTCTGCCATCCGAGACCCAATACATTATATAGTTGCCGTCATTAATCGTAACCGATTGTTCCATTTTTAATAGTAGACATTACAGGCCATGCTGCTGACGATCAGTCAAATACCCTTGAAAACATGTGATCAGCTTTTGAATCTTTTTACTCACAATATCACCGCCTTCTGTACCAGAGCTGCCTCAATCCGTAGACAACGGCCACGCGCACGCTCTTCACCTGCAAGTGGCAGTTGTTGTGGATGCATCAACTTGTTGACTCTGAGTATCGATGTGTCCAACTTTAAGTTAGCGAGATGTTGTCGTTGATTTACTCGGAAGGCAATTTGAACGGAGTACAGCTAATCATCTAGATACCCTACCACACTGTGCCAGGGGGCAGATGCAAGATTGGCAACCACTAAAGTCTTTACATCGAGCATAGACAACAGTTCATTGACTCCCAGCAAGGAATCGTTGTACTGTACAGCGTGTATGGTCCGAGGTCTTAAACCTCATCAGCCTCCTTGTCGTGTGATTGTTTTCCAATCTCATTCTTTCACCCGTATTGGAAAGTCCAACCTCTTCAATATGAGTTCTGTCATACACGAGCGTTTTGACAGGTAATACGATATAGTCAACTTGAATAATTAGCGCTTTATCATTACAATATAGATATGAAAGGATATCAGAATATAGAGGCTATTAAAAGGAGATGCACTGTGCAATATGCTACCGTCTGCTGTGGATCAGTCAGAAGTTCAATGTTTCCATGGAGCTCACGTCACCAACTGTTTCTTCCTGTTTACAGATGACCCAAGACACCCAGAGTTAAGTAAACAATACATGGTTTCACCATCTTACCGACAACAGATGTTGCTGCTGACCAAATTTGCTTCGACCCGTCGTGGCATAATCCAGTGCCACTTCCTCGATGAACGGAGACGACCTGATCACGTTGGATGAGGCCTTGGCGTTCATCGCCTCCTGGAACGAGGAAACTCATGGCGAGGACGCCAGGTCGAGTGCAAAAGTACACGATATCCATGACCCGTTCACGCTGGAAGAGATCGACGTTCTGCTTGACGCTGCAGTCAAGGGACAAGTCGCAAATGTGACCAAGACGCCGTCGCGGAGTTACAACTTGAGCTCATCTGAGCTACAATCTGCGTCGCCACCGAGGAAAAAGAGGCGTGTTCGAAGCGCCTCGAGTTCTTCAACTATAATGCAACGTCGCAAAAAGGTCGAGATCGAGACGCTTCGTGAGGAATCGATCAAGCTGGAGGCGTATTTAGCGCGTTTGAGTACAAGTGGAGGCCAGCAGAAGCCGCTAGCGTTAACAAATGTCGACGAGATACTGTCGGAATGGCATGGTCACGCACTCGTTCAGTATCAGCAACGACAACAGTCCGAACAAACCAATCGACAGCTCACGGAAAAGCTCGAGAAGCAGCAAAAACTCATCGACAAGCTTCGAGGTGTTCTTTTCAAGCGGAATGTGCTGGTTGTGAGTATTGGTGATTGTTTGATATTGGGAGGAAGTAATTCATTTGTGTTGCTGTATCGTGTAGGGAATGGAGTTCGTACGAACTTACGAGTCGCCGATCTTCGAAGACTCCTACTTCACAGTGGACCTCTCGACTCTGCTGATGAATCAACTGGAAGAAGAAGTGGACGGTGTCTATCGCAATTTCCATCGACTCTATCGACCGGAGCTAGCGCCAATCGACTATCCCGCTTCCGAGACGACGTACGGCGAGAAGTGCGAGTCAAATGTCATGGAATTCTCCACTACAACGCCGATGGAGTGGCCCATGCGGGCCGCATTCACTTATGTGTGGGACTTTCTCGACAGCACCTCGGTACGTCGTCGGCTAATGCTGGATAGTGGTAGCTTTAGCGTTGGTCTAAACTCTCGGTGTATATCCTCTAGGATCGAAGCCGCAAGCCCAACACGCTGGAGACAAGGGTCAATATTACTCTCCCTATAGCCAATCACGCCTCCTGTCACTTTTACAAGCTTCACTGCCTGCGCAAGTACGAGGAAGAAGACCGAGTCGTCATTATTTGGTCTGATCTCATGCAGATGACATCGAGGAATCTTCGGCTGCGCTCGATCGCCCATTCTGTCTTCACTCCGTCCAAGATCGATCCATCGAAAGCTAGTATCATGGAAACGTTCCTCAAGCTGTACGTAGAGCCAATAGGTGGCGAAAGCGTATCCCCTGAAGATATCCGATACGGACAAGAAGTTATTCTTGGGGCGTATGGCAGACTCATGCGAATCTTCTGGCAAGACCAGCAGAATCGATTGATAGAGGTGACTTCATGTTCGCTGTAAAGTAGCAAAATGCTGTTACAAGATGTCGATCTTTGACGTATTGATGAGATTATTTTGTGTGTGTTTTGAGGTTCGTAGTGAAGCACGTTGAGAGCAAACTCGTAATCTCCATAACCTCGTCAACACGTCCCCATACCGTCAGACCCGTCGAACTGTAAGGAATACACCATGCAACAGTCGCTAGCAGTCATTGATGACTTAATTAGTCATGACATTCACAGCGTCCCACTACCAAGGGTTTGGAATTCACCAGCCACTTAGTAGCATTGTCGACCGACTTCCAGCATGATAGCGTGATGCTATACATATACTTCTTTTGCTGCCATTGAGCTCTATACTGTAGTGCTAATACTTCTCCTTGAACTATTTACTTGGTACTGAGTAGAAATTATCAAGAACGCCCACACAAAAAGGCATGGCTTTCACCTGGTGCTACATACCCGGTACTAGTACCAAACACGTCTGGTATCCGGTTTAAAGTGGCTTACAACTGACTCTTACATGCCTGGGATCACGTCCTTTTCTTGATAGGCAAAACACATAATCCGCAAAATCTCGTCAACATGGCCCATTTGTGTCTACCGACAGTCTATCCCGTCTAAATCCCGAGCCCTTACGTGTCGAGTATTCATGCTATTTGAGAGGTTGTCGAGACGCTTATAACGTGTCAAGTGAGCACATTATTCATTGTGACAACAAGGAGTTTGAAGGCCATGGACGTCCTCGTAGCTGAAGATGACGCTCTCGTATCGCTCGAAGAAGCGCTGGCCTTTATCGACGGCTATGATATTAACGAGCAGAGCCTAACGGAGACGTTGGTGCACTGCTCTCCGGTCGATTTGTTCAGTCAGATCACCCCATCGGAGCTTCCCCCTCCCAAAACTCCAGTCACAACAAGGAAACACGCGAAGCCTCAGCGGAAGCTGTCGGAGTCTTCTTCGAGTCAAGAAGATAATCCAAACAAGAGGCGACGAGCCAGAAGCGCCGCGAGTTCTTCTACCAGACTGCAGCAAAAAAAACGTGCCGAGATTCAGGCGCTTCGAGAAGAGGCTCAAGAACTCGAGACGCAAGTGGAACTGCTCAAGAAGAACAAATTCCTACCTGGAGATATGGTACTAGAGCTCGATGACTCGGTGTTCGAAGTGAGTCAAGAGAAACAACCCTCGAACTGGCACGAAATGGCCATCGCGCAGTACCGTGAACGCCTCGTGTCAGAGAAGACAAACCGCAGACTCAAGTCCATTCTAGCCAACCAGGAGAAGGTCAATAGCGCACTCAGTGGACTCCTACAGAAGCGCTCGGTACTCAGCGGTATGGACTACGTGTTTACCGCTCAGTCTGGCGTGGACTCTGCGCTTCTGACTGGAGAAGATTCCAGCGATGCCCAGCCATCGGAAGTGAACAAAAAGGTCATGACGGAGCTGGAGCAAGCCGTTCAGCGGATGTACAAGGAGGCCAAGACTCATTCCAAGCATAACAAGTCGGTCTCAGCTATTACCTGCGATATGCGGATCAAACACGACGCTCGACGAGGAAAGGTGATTGAATTTGTCACCACAACGCCCATGTCCTGCTCGCTTGAGAGCGCCACGGAGATCGTATGGAAAGAGATATCCACGTACCGCGAATACCCCGACAAAGTGTACAACTGCGTACGTGTTTAATCTGGGATTCGAGGTTTAAAACGTTTCTGATCTAACTGGTTCTATTTTTGTTCTAGATTCGCGGGGAGAAGCCCAACACACAAGAGAAGACCTTCGTCATGAGTCTGAAAAGTCCGTCGGGTATGCTGGAGCTGAATGGTGTCCAGTACATGGAGAAGTTTGAGGAGCTCGACCAGACAATCTTTACTGCTGCGGAGAGCATGGTGCTGCCTGCAAAGGGCCTACAGTATCGCAACGAGTGCTGGATGACAGTCACGCCTTCAGCGTCGGAATCGAACGTTTCAATCGTCGAGATATTTTTTCAGCTTTACATGGAGCGGGACGACGGACTGATAGCCAGTACGGAAGACCTCGCGTATGCACAGAACATCGTCATGGGCAGCTTGAGCAACACATTGCGCAAGTTCTTCCAAACACAGCAGAACGCGTTGATGGAGAAGGCTGGTCGTATTATCGTTGCCCCGATTGCCTCTACTAAAGCAATTTTGTAGCAAGGTGTACTAAAGTAAAACATAATTAAGCTGTTGATTCAATGGCATTCATTATTGAGAATTTATATTTTGTCGATGAGCCTCATCGAGAATTGTAATATGTGGACACAGCATCGGATGTCGCTTTTCCAACGTTTTGTCGAGTGGGTTTACATATAGCATTTCTGGTACCATATTGTGGACTAACAAGCACTTCTATCGCTTGGAATCGCGTGTCTTGCCATAGTTCAGGTAAATTCAAGAGCGCTCGATCTGGGTACGAAAAAGTGTTGGCAACGCAGCCATTCAACCATCCAACATGCATCGCGCTGCGTACCTCCCAAAGGAAGATCATCAGAATTTTGTTTACACCATTCACAGGACTCTTCGATCTTGGGTAATCACCACGTGCTGCCTGTTCTCAAGAGGAAAATTTGAATTGGATGACGGTCAGGATGGGGCCAAGAACATTACTGCTCAGCTCATATTAATAAGTTGGACGATGGGGCCTATTACTCCACTGTACAAATGGCGTTGATACCGAGAGCATCCGGTGTCGATGCAGTCTATCGGCCACAGACCACGAATTTGCCATATGCTAATACCTCAGGTATTAATAGTTACGATCATCCTGCCACCTGATGATCGTTGTTGCCGTTAATGCTTCTACACAATCAGCCTATCGATAGTAAGATTTGCTCTTTGAGACTGGGGAAATAAAGAAGATTTATTGTATATAAAACTCGACACGTAGTGAGTTCTTCGTGTCACTATCCTCCGTTCGAACATGCAACTAAGTTGCAAATGAGTGGTATAGTCGATTTGACTGACAAAGGGTCCTTGCTTGCTGTATCCAATTACGCAGACAGTCTTTACAAATACTAGTGTTTAGTAGTTCTCAATTGATACATGTAACTCAGTGTCAACAGCGTTGAGAGATACAAAGACGTTGTTCCTATGACGACGTAATATGAAAAACAAACCTAGAATCGTCTCAAGATACGTACTCATTTAAGGCATCGCTATTCTCATTCCATGGTCACACGACGCCGCTTCATCAATCATAGCATCTTGAAGCAGCTGCCAATATTTCCGGATTTCTGAGCCTATAGCACCGATAGCAATGTCTTGTCCACGCCTAGAAGTGTCTCCACCTTTGCCGCAATCTAACCGAAGGACCAAATTCGATATCACCATACGTGACTTTGCAGTTAGCGGTGCAACTGTTGCCCAACCTTGAACACAAAGCCGAGTGTGAGCCGCTGGAAGCACAGTATTGTCTCCCCACACGAACACGACTCGATCAGCTTCCACGAATCGACGCAGATAGTGCTGTTTATCGAAATGAAGCGGGCCTGTGCGACTTTGCACGACAAACATGACTCGTTTCTCAAGCGAATCGGGCTTCAATCCTGGAATCTATAGGATCAAATGTTAGAAATGTTGAACCTGCGAGTACCGCCATGGGATGCTTGAACGTACTCTTTCCGATTGAAATGTCCTCCATAAGAAGGCACTTGCATCATTGACGGAGCACTCCAATGGTGTAGTGGAGTGGAACACGACACTTCTATATTGACGCTGCTCATCGTATCTTTTGGTCATTGAATTGACGAGAGCTAGCGGGCTGTTCTTCACTTGAAAATCATCACTGGAATTCAAGTAAAAGCTGTCCACACGCTGGAGAAGTAGGTCCATGGAAATGATGCTTTGGTCGAGCTCGAGGAGCGGTGGGCATTCTACTTGAGTTTGAGTTTTCAGCACAAACTCCATTCCCTAAACCAAAAAAAATGTCGTCAGTGCCATGTGTAGATCTCCATCACACACTTCACGAACACTTACTCTTTGTAGCGACCCCTCCTGCAAAACCTCACACAAAGACTCGTTGATTTTCATGTGCTTTTCCACAAGAGATTTGAGACGGCGGTTTGTGACTTCCACTTTGAGTCGCTCCCGGTATTGCTGTACGGCGTGATTGTACCATTCCTCTTGTCCTGTCCTTGGTTTTGTGTTCATGGCGGTGGGTCGCCTTTCTTCGGTAGGTTCCTGACCACTGTGAGAGGATTCAGCGGAGCAACTCGCACTAGCATACTTCATTTCAACCAGCAGGTCTTGCAACACATTCACTTGACTGCGAAGAGAATGCAGCTCTGCACGTTTTCGACGCTGCAAGGCTGTTGACGAACTGTGAGCTCCCCTCTGACGTTTCTTTGTCGACGACTTCGTGTTGATTCGTTTCGTAGTTGGCTTTGGGTTCTCCGGCGTCGTCTCTCCGGTGAGATCCGCCCCTGGTAGTTGCTGACTTTGTGTGAGAAGCTTGTCAACAATAGGGTGGAAGTTTCCGTCTCCACTATCGAAGGAACTGTCACTTGACTGAGCCAGCTCGTACGAGTCGATAAAAGCCAGAGCTTCGTCCAAAGTGGCGGTATGGTCTTCTTCGGCGAGGAAGTTCATCTTGATGTCGCTCTCGTGACTAATTGGTTAATGACTGGTGTCATGAGCGATTATGAGTGGGCGTTTTTGTAGCGCTGAGGTGCGTGTGTATGGGCACCGCTAAATGATGTAATCATTATGACGGCTGGCAACAACCTCTCACAGGGGGGG
>NW_008648990.1:1713372-1719095 GCF_000247585.1 Phytophthora nicotianae INRA-310 | reverse complement strand
GCATATTCAAGTCTTTCAAAGACAAGATGTCCGTGCTCATCGATGCGTGGAAGCGCTCAGACCAGGTGACTTACACTCGTGGTGGAAATCCTCGCCCTCCATCGATAGAAGTGGTCGTGTCGTGGGTGACCACAGCTTGGCGTCAGGTTCCGGACAGTGTCGTGCAGCGGAGTGTGGGTAAGTGTGGCTTCTTTGAAGACTCGAGCGACTGGTTTATCAGTAACCACGACGTGTACGGCTCGCAGTTCAATGCTGCCTGGGGCAGCCGCAGCGATGCGAGCTCTGCCTCCAGTATCGAGGACGACACTAACAGCACTTTTGATGAGTTGTGTGACACTCTCGACGAGATTGTGATCGATGAGTAGAAGATTCAAGTATCTTTAGCTCGTAACAACTGAATACATCTGCTGGCATTGATGGTTCATATCCGATTTCTACTGTTTGTGAGCAAATCAAATAAACCTCGGTCCTAATAAAACGCCCATCAAATATAACACCGCACTTGGCTTCGGACGGTGTTATACAACAATAGAACGCCGAGTACTATTCGGTATTATACGTTACTATGAACGTGCCGTGTGGAAAACAATGGGAGGAACTCAGGACTATCGATAGGCTCGAATGCGGCTGCCAGCTCATTTACAACATTCGAAGGCCCACTAAGTGACAGTTCCGTCCCCATGCAAATCGAAGAGAGTGAGCTTGCTACACTACAAACTAGCTTGAACGCTCGCTCAACCTACACGAAACGAAAATACGAAGGCTACCAGACAGAGTTTAAGGAGTAGTGCAGTCAGAAACACTTTCGACAGAACCACAGTCTCAAACGGCAGGTTACATCTCTTCTTCTCAGAACGATAGAGAGTTAAAAAGAAGAAGGCACTGTGATTGGAGGGCCTACGGTATGTGGATATGTCAACGCTCTCTTCGATCTCTACAACCAACAAGTCGCTCTTGGAGTTAACTCGAATCCCCTTCCTCGGTCTGTACAAGTGAAACCGCTTATAAAGTATGTACAATTTTAAACCACTGAAACAAGAAAAAAGAACTATTATCATCACGGCATTCGATTATTGCAGGACGGCTATCACTCTGAGGCTCAATTCCGTCATATTTGCGATACATTTTTTTCCTTTTGAATGCCATCAGAGGGCGAACTGCCTTTTTACTTTCGCACTACGGTTTATTACCTGGAAAAAATATTCGCGATCTAGAACTAGCAGATATGTTTTCCCAGGTTCTTGATGGGGGAAGGGTTTCAACCTTGTACCGCCCTCGCCTTCCTGATAAACACGGAAAAGCACTTTTGGGAAGCTTCAACACGTCGGTTACAGTCGTAAAAAAGACGTGCACTTATGCCCGTTTGGTGTTGTTGCTTCTTATTTGTTCAAGCGGTACCACATGAACTTGGGACCTTTTCCCATTTTCCGGCAATTTAAAGACTGGTATTATATCAAATTTTTGCATGGGCGCGATCGATTGAAGTCGATTTCCTACGAAACACACAAGTCCAAACGACTTGGATTAACCCTTTCGCGAGCCACTTCAGTAAACTATAGTATACAAACCTAGGATAGTCGGTATCAAAAGGAGGCATTTTGCCTCCTTAAAGGCGAGTGATGGACCACCTTCAAATCTTCAAAGTGTGATTTGCTTGGGTTCGCTATGCCCATAACGACCTGTTGTAAACGTACTTAATTATAAAAGGAGGCATTTTGCCTCCTTTAACATGGATACATCGTCGTACTTAGTTGAAAACCAGGAAAAGGGGGCATTTTGCTTCCTTTTATCGCGAAAGGGTTAACATTAAAAAAAAGAGCACAACCAATAGCCAACAGGGCATTCGACAGCTTCAGAGCGCCGATTTGGATGTCTCCCAAACTCGTCGCCATGGGAGGTAGGCCATGGTCACTGTAGAAGCGGTCTACTCTGCTCCGCTCATTTGGGAAGCCATTCATGCGATGTCTGGAACCCCCCCCCCCTCCACTTTCCCCATTGTATTATTTGGAACGATCCATATTAGATCGATCAGATTGCATGCAAACCCGAATTTTACCTGATCTCGTCACATACAAGAAGGAGAATTTAGATTGAACAAGGGAGAGAAATTTGGCAGCTCGAGGCTTTATTGAAATGATGGAGTGCTTTCGTGTTGTCCTCATCCAAGATTATGCCTTCATTTTGAGCAATTGTCACCTAGGATCCAAAATCATGCTATGTACGGGGATCAATTCCAACAGTATCGCACACAAGCTTTGGCTAGAGCGAAGACATCTTAACACCCCGGGGAGATGCAACTTCAAGTTGCTATGCCTCTACTCTCCCAACAAATCCACACGAAGGGCCCAGCAGTAATCGATGCGTCATCAGGAATAGTCCAGCTCATTAACGAGTCGAACAACCAGTTTTTAGCTTTCCTCCATGGTCAAATGGCCTTCCGCTTGATCCCTGCCTGCCAGCGATAGTTCTATAGCACAAGCACGATCACCTGCTAATCCTCGCACTGCCAGCACAATTCCAGAAAATACAGTACCCTCCAGCAATATTCAGCAATAAACATTTCAACCAGCACCACAATACTCAATGAGCCGTGGTGTACCCTCCATTAGTGAGCTGTGGATTGATTCACATTAAGGATTAGCTTACTCGCCTTCTGTTAAACATCCAGAGAAAACGTATGCAACCAAATGGAGATTGTAAACAAAAGAATCAAACTTTTTCTCCAGGCGATTATACGTCATCATAGTCTGGAGAAAGGCGGTCTATCCACCAAGGCAGCCATCGCAAAGGCTGATACAGACCGAGGCCATAGAAGCATTGATGGATTTTAAAAATTGCTGCTCAAAACCCAATGATAATATTACCATACAAAATATTATGCATGTTATCTAATGCACACAAACCAGTTCAGCAATAGTTCTGTTCTGCGATACGATAATAATCTCGATTTTATCGAGCACCGCGCTCTAAACCCATATACATTACACAGCGCAAGTCAGAATAATTGCATATCACCAGTCATTAATTATCACTGCGGTGATCGGCGCCGAATCTAGGTCACCCTCCTTGAAATGTTCTCACACTAGATTTATTCGTGCCTGTAGACCAAGAAACACGATACGTAAGAAATAGTCACACCTAGTGTCGGTAAAAACTAGTTGTACCTTCATTCGGAATAGTACGAGCGATTAGACTGGTTGGAACAGCCTAATGACGGAGTTGGTGCTAGTATGTAAGCCGTCTTACTTGCTTGGCCTAAAGGGGCGCCGTCATCCAGCCATTAGGTCGACAAAAAGCTCTAAAAGCGCCGAACGCTAGTAGAGCAAAGCTCGTCACCTATCACATCGGGGTACGTCTTAGGGCCGTTATTAGCGAGTGAAAAATGGTGGATTTGGCTCTAGTGGCCCAATAGAATCCCAGGGGATGCACATGTTGGTGGACACCGGATGGAGCCATCAAAACGGAATCAGATCCACGTCCACCGCCGAAAATTAGGGGTGGTGGCCGTGGACGGAGGGAATACACACCACGCTGGGGGTGAGCCACGTCAGAGGTAGAGATTGCAACGGGATAGAATAGTATATTTGCACGACACTATCGTGTTCACTCCATCTTTTCTACTCAAGAACACAACTGCCTCAGCTCGCCAGCGTACACTGTCTAATATGTCATCCAGCGCTGCAACTCAACAGGCCATGCCCAGCATCGCCGATATCCTTTTCGACGCGACTGTTACTTCTGAGGATGCTGAAGCAAAATTAACGACGTTTGGCGCCAAGCAGTTGCGGACTGAGTGCTACTTGCGGCAGCTTCGCATTGCTAAGAAGGGAATTGACTGTAATGACCACAAGATTGGGTACGTAGGGCTACTCATGCGGCAAAAGCGTGTATTCACTGAAAAGCAGAGACTTGGAGTTGAAGACGGTCCGTCGAAGATACTAGGTGCCGCTGGAATCAAACGACGTACTCGCCACTGTATGATACGCCTTCTGAACGTCATGTTTTCTGAGACTTTTGCGGACCGAGTGCATGAAATTGACGGCAAACCAACTCGTGCAGAGCTGGATTCTAACCAAACCCATGCCAGCTCCTCGTTTTGGACGTACATTCATGACGCCTATCTTAGCGATCAAGCTGAATTCGGCAAACTCAACTCGACGCTCGCCTTGTTTGCCAAGTGCAACCCAGCCATTGCTGTACCTCATGACGCAGCAAAACTTCGCGATATGTGGAAGGACGTCAGTAGTCGATACAATACTGCTCTAGCCAACTCCCGCGTGTCAGGTACACAGGACAACGATTTTTTCTCTTTTTGTTCCGGGAAGGTCGACGTTCTGTACATGCAGGAGTGGCTAAACATCAAGACTGGCGTATTGGTGACTGCAGAAGGCAAGCTTCCTAAACGCGCCCGGATGCAAACCATGGATACAAGCAGTGACAGCGAAAGCGAGAGTTTGAGAGAGTCCAAGAGGAAGTGCACCCGATCCAGGTCCAGCCCTAGCAAAGATGATATCGTGTCAGAAATTTTGGAGACGATCCGGAGTAGCAATAACTCTACTGAGGCATTAGAGATAGACTGCCGCTTTACTCAGCTTGTCTCCACGTTGAGCTCTCTGCTTTCACTACGAGAGCGAATTATGAACGTACCTGACGGCAGCTACACAAAATATGATCTTCAAGAAGCCAACGTTGATATTGAACATGTTCGTGCTAAGAAGAAAGCATTGTTAAAAGACCAGTCGGCCGAGTAGATGTACGTTCGAGCAAAACACGAAGGAGCTGTTAAAAGACTAATCGATCCAGTACATGTATACGAACTACTCAGCGTTGCGACTTTTGTTATACTGGGGTCTAACGGATTGATTAGCTTGAAGTGTTTCCACAATGAAGTCCCTCATATTGCTGCGCCTTCATCAACTCGAAGACCACTCGACATGTTACACATCAGATTGGCAACATCATTGAACTTTCGAGTTCGGCTTGGTATCCGAAGCGGCCGGATAGTCTCATCAAATATGCAATAGTCGTTGAGGGTGGTCATGCGCTTGTTGATAACGTAGTTGTGAAGCACCTTAGCGGTGTAAATTGCCTTCGTGGCGTTGACTAAGTTACGCTCTATTGGAAACTGAAAACTCTCCACTTCGTCGTTAGAAGTCCGAATGCCATCTCGATCCATATTCTCAACTGACTAGCGTGAAAGTTGAAGGAGTCATGATACTCATCCATTCTCTGGTTTTATATCCAGAGTTTTAGCAGATGTGCGAATCTGCCTAAAACTCTCTTTCTTTACATCTAATACTAAGAAAAAAGGTTTGTACTCTCTTTGTGTCGGCGTTTTACAGTATGACTCGATATGCCTGTGATATCAGCAAGTCACATGGATTTATTAAGCCAAAGTGGTGCTATTCCCTTTGAATTTTGGTGGACTGTCTAGAGATGTAATTGCTACACCATACAAAGGTTGTTATAATTACTTCCTATGCTAAATTTCCTCTAGACACTTAGAATTACCCAGGTGAATGTTGCTTGTGTCAGCCAGGAGCAACATTCATAACCCCATAACCCAGTGAATGTTACCCCAAATAATTAGGGCTAAATAAAAAATTGATTGACTCTCTGGGTTTTACAAGAATGGTCGGCGCACACGCAAACACCCCTCTGTATTTTGCATAAATGCTTGGTGCTTTGGGTACCACTGAGCTTCCCTCGTCAGTGACTGAAAC
>NW_008648990.1:1711649-1713272 GCF_000247585.1 Phytophthora nicotianae INRA-310 | reverse complement strand
TTCCGTTCGCAATGACTCGATCACATCGATCGACATTTAGCTGGTGCACAAAGTATATGTGCTTAAACCGTTACGTATATGCAAAGTGAGCTTGTTTATGTGGATCTAAAAACCTAAATTCAAATCTAGTCAACGAGGCACTACCGATGGTTACCATCTCCAGAAGGAAAAAATTAAAAACAGCGTAGATCCTAAAAAAAAACGAAATTTACAACACAATCGTATGGTAGTCCGATGCCCCTACATTTAGCGCATCTTTTTCGTTGGTGGTAGAGCAATGGGCGTCTCAATCTCTTCCGGATCTGCGGTCGCTTCGCTTTTGCTACCGTGAATTCTGGTCAATCACCTAGATATTTTCTTAAACTGTGGTGCTGGCACAATACGGAGTTGGTCCTCGTTACGACTGTGAATTCTGGCCATGCAATCATCCTACAGGAAATCCTAGCACCTAGATATTCATTAGCTGTGGTGCTGGCGTAATACGGAGTTGGTCCTCCATGTACTACAATAAAATGATATAGATAAAAATTAAAAATAATAATCTAAAGTTTCTGGTACATGTCATGCACTTATATGTAAAATCCAGGGCTTCACCGTGCTAGCACGGCATTAGCTTGCGAGAAAACGGCGTGGGTAAATGCTCACCTACAGAGTAAGAATTGTCTCGAATGATGTACATCCCAGTAGGAAGCATATTCAGTGCCCTGGAGACACCAGTGTCACGAAATGCACGGCATCATTGGTGCTACCTGGAAAACTAGTATCGACTGCAATAAACCTACACTGAGCATCACAAACGGCTTGTACTTTAATGCCAGGGCAAGAGTAATGGCCACTTTAGTAGCGACCCACACCGACTTCGCCAGCATCAGCAAGGATTGGTGTTTTTATACAACAAAGCCAACCATCAACGTAGCCAATGCATCCACTCATTACACCACCGCTGCTGATGTTCTTAAACGCCTCCATCACAACCTCTTTCTCCGAGTCCGAATTGGGGAAAGTTATCTGAAGCTCCTCAAGAGCAAGAATCGCATCCATTGTCAGATCGATCACACGATAGTACGAGGGCTCACTGATGCCAACCATACGACGTATATCAAGGTATGATCCCCCTGCCAGGTATCACGACGTCGTCATTAGCATCATCGAAGGCGAAATAGGTGCTTCGCCACTCGAATTAGTTGAGTGCCGCTCTAATATAGTGAAGGCTGGTGTAACTTTCCTCAGTAAATGACTAAAATTTTCCGCAGGCATGCGAAATGTCCGTTCAAACATGTTTTCATTTAATAACATCTCGACTTCATAGTCCACATCAACACGCTGCCGTGACACTCTCGGCTTCCTTGGTCGTCGACACGTCAGTGCAAAGAGAAGTAGTGCGAGGCGAATGTACTTTTGTTGTCGAAAACGTCGAGCGACGGAGATGACGTCTTGCGCGACCATGTCTGCGCTGTACGAGGTTTCGATTTCTGTCGTTGAAAGCGTCGAAGAGAAAGTGGACTTGCTGTAGCGCGCTTTTAGATCTAAACAGACGTCTTCAAATTAGATGTCAACCATCCCGCCCTCAACTGATCCACCTGGACCGTCCACTCAGTTTAGCTCCGTTCTTAGCGGAGGGGG
>NW_008648990.1:1696503-1711549 GCF_000247585.1 Phytophthora nicotianae INRA-310 | reverse complement strand
GGGGGGGGGGGGGGGGCATGGTTGGACATGCAAAAAAAGTGGGATCCTCCAAAGTGCTCGTCCACTAGCAAGTTTTCGCTAATAACGGCCCTTAGACGCTGGTGTCAGCGTGGATATTACGGGGGAGCCTAGTCAACTTGTCCTCAGCTAATCAGCGTGTTGTGTGGTCTGTGGAAGGCTGGGGGTACCAGGGATTAGCGTTTCATTAGCGTCAGTGCTGTGTCTCTCTTGGTGGTGGTGTTCAAATGCATGAGAGTCTCAAGTCTATGTCTAACCAATCCGAGCTCAGTATTCGGGTCTTAGACCTTTTCTTAACCCCTTGGACGCGGAGGGGTGACAGGGAGAGGCTAAAAAAAGCCTTATACCCTCCGGGAGGGTATATGTATTTCACTTAAATAAAGTATGCTATATTTTTGCGAAGAAATTAAATGCACCTTTTTCGGCGACTTTGTTGCTAAGCTCCACGGTGATTATTCCGGTATAGGGGCTTGGTATGATCTGCGGATAAAAATTCTCCAATGAACTGTTTGACCGTCTGTTTATGCAACTCCGATATTAAGAGACCAGAAGGAGAGGCCACGTATTCACCACCACATCAACACAGCACAAAGAGAACAAGAGTTGGCAGGACGGACAGCAAAGCGACCCAAGAGAGACAAACAGAGGCAGTGCCAACAACGTAGAAGGTGTTCTTAGTAAACGGAATGACTTATTTGTGCTACTGTATGTCTTAATTCAGCTATATGTATTTCCCTTACGGCTTAGCTAGGCTACGATCGCGAATGTGACTTGCTTTTGGGGTGAACAAGCCATTCTGCCACAGGATGTGCCATATCAGGGCACAAGTCATGCCCTCGTTCGCTTGGTGTCCACGCACCTTGTTGCAGAGTGTCACCTGCCCCCTTTTGCCTTCGGAGCACTTCACGCAATAGAACGTAGAAGTTCCACCCCTCTTCTTGTTTGCCGGTTTGTAGTAGGAGCAGACCTTGCATTGTCTTTGGCGCAAACGATGGATACCGTTGTTTAGACGGGTGTCAGTTGTTTGGACGAGGGAATGGTCACCTTGGATAGCGATAGGTTTTTCACGTACTCCAGCTGACGGCTCAGTCGACGTCCCTGCCTCCGTAACGGAGGACTCCGTCTCCTGAATGAGCTGTCTGTGTAAAGTTGTCAAGAAAGAGTAGTATGACATCTTCTTTCGTTCCTTCTCCCAGACGTAAGCGTGTACAATGTAGGCATTCACCACCGCCATGTCGACCACTCCAAGAAACAGGTTTTTGTAGTATTTCTGGAATCTGTTGTTCGCGACAGCATTAGACTTTTTTTCATAAGCTGACATGAACAGCACACCACTTACTTTGTCGCCAACTGCATTGAGTATGACTGAAGTCGCAACTGGTCGTGGCGATCGACACCACCCATGAAGCGTTGATATTCATCAACCAAACCAGGACACGGCACCGTTGACACCGCTCCACTCTTCTCCCTCCGTTGCACCGTTGTCGATGTTGCTGTCACTTGGGACGACAGGAAATACACCATACGGTTGTCAACCCAGCCTACAGCAGCCAGTCCTGGATTGCTTTTTGCTACAGCCAGCGTGAACGAGCCTCGCTTGTACGTGACTGGTCGCTTCTTGAACGAATACTCGACGGCTTTGCACCAGCCCTTTCGAATTGTCTGGATTGTGCCTACGAAGTTGAATCCCATGGTACGGAGCTGCTGTGCCAGGGGAATCGACGTGTAGAAGCGATCAGCAATGACCACGCGGCGTTCCTACTATGGGAGTCCCCTGAATACACATGCAACATTTCGTACAACTGCAGCTGGGCCGCTCTCTGTATCAATGGACTGTGCACCTTCGGCATCATGCTTCCTGCCGATATCAACTTCCACTCTAACACATTGACGTATCCACGACATGTCAGCATAAGATCGAAAACTAAAGATGACAGTGTCTGCTTACCTTTTGCAGTATCCTGATTCCGCGCAGCACGTCATCACACACTTGGTACCCCATTTGTGGGGTTTATCCTTCAAGTATTGACGAGGCGGATTCCGACGGTTCCATGATGGAAGCATACCATCGTCAATAGCCACACGAGAGCCTAGAACATAGCCTTCTTTGAATGTCTTCTCCACCGTTGACAAGATTGGTCTGATTTTCCAAGCACGACCACGAGCTGCTGCAGCTTCCTGATTGTCCGAGAAACGGAATAATCTCGTAATGTTTCGAAACCGATCTCGTGACATCACTTTGGCGAACGTTCCAGCGGGAATAAGACCGTCTTCCGCTGTAGACCAGTGCATCTCAAAACTCTTACGAGGGTTCAACGTGTGTCCAATACCAAACCAATCCATTGAACAATTTCATGGGGCGCAATCCTCTCAAAGCGCTCTAGCTTTCTGCGCAACTTGTCTCTACTCTTCTGTGGCCGATGGGTCACTTCAGTCTCTTTCACCAGCGCCTTTTTCAGGCCAGCGTCAAACGTCTGCTCCCAGTAGCGGTGTGTCTCGCGCGCAACATGCCTCCAGAATGCCCTCGGTAGGAAGTAGAAGAACAGGGAAAGTGATGATTTGGCCGATGCTAAGACATCTTTCGACGGTCCACAATAACCTTCGGACATTTTGTCAACTTCCGGATCGTCGACAATGTCCGCAACCTCATTTTCAGGGTACACGGCCCAGCCTCGAGCCGCCATATCTGCTAGTTGGTTGTCGTCAAAGACTTCGGATGACCCTGTCAGCGTAAATTCAGTTTAATAAGTTGACTCGGTCATCACAACGCACTACCTTTTTCAACATACCTTCCACTGCCATGTGTAGCCTTTCCAACTCGACTTCGTTCAACAAACCGGCGATCCAGCTAGTTTCGGCGACAACAGATTCTTCACAAAGGGACTCTGCTTCATCATCTGTGTCCAGCATATCTGCAACGCCGACAGAGTCTTCCCCTCTTCATCCGACTCAATGCTTTTCTCGATCTCACCGAGGACGAGATTGGCATCACTTGGCTCTGCGTCGGCATATCCAAGGGGCTCGAAATGGGTCTCCACAGTACCTGGATGCCGAAGCGAAGCGCCTTGCGTGTCCTCTCCACCCTGGTCATCCTCTCGATCATCACATTCGGCTACGGAATTCTCATCATCTGCATCGTCCACTTCAGATTCAGCAGCGTTTGGGTCGTCTTCGTATTCACTTTCCGATCCATCACCGGAGCGACTCTCTACATCATCGTGGATGTCAGCACAATCTGCGGGTTACATACATCCCCGTCAGCATATCTTTTCAAGTCAGCAGGCGGGGGATTGGTTTCGTCAGCATTACCTAAAAACCATTGTGTTCGCGGCAGCATCACATTCAAGTCCGCATAAACTAAAAATAACGTACCTTCCGTGTCAGCATTAATGTGGGGTTCTTGTTCGACTGGAGGTTGATTTGGAGCCTCTACCTCTCGACCGTCTCTGTCTGAATAATCATCAAGTTATAACCACTAGAAACACCAAACAACAACATATCAGCATAACTTGAGCATTAGCAGCACCCCAGATGTTTCCGAACGACGACAACTGGCGGCGTCTCTCTGTGGCTTCTTTTGCTTCTTGCTTCTTCGTTTTCTTTGTGTTGGGCGTTTGCTTCTTTTCGCTCTTTTTGTCTTCAGACTTGCGAGACCCTACCGTCTTTGCAAGCTTCTTCGGTGGCTGTTTCCCGACTGTAGGCTCTTGTCTCTTGCCCGAGGTACTTGGGACACTCGAGACCGAAGTTGGTAATGACTCTGCACCGAAAACACGCAACATGTCATCATGAAGCACGAAATATGTTTGAAGTGAACAAACTCTTACCGAGTGGGACTGCATTGGGGCGCACCATGATGTTGGTGAGATGGAGGCCGGTGCAGAGGTCTTTATCCGCTTTTTTGTGCGCAAGCAATGCGTCTTCGCCGTTGAAGTAGTCCACCTCGTGCTTGCCTCCCCGAAGCTTGCAGCCAGGCTTCAAATAGTTTGCACTACAGTAATATATAATCAGAGTTAGTACGAATAAACGCAGCAATATCATAACACTTACTGAATCTGTAACCCTTTTGCTGGTTTCCATGTCCACCCTTCCTTGCGCAGTAGCGGCCACACGACTTTGAAATCCACGACACTCTCCATTTTGCTTCTTGGGGCTCGGAATGTAGAATGAGTGGTGGCCACGGAAGGGGAACCGAAATTTGATTTTTCTGAAAATATATAGTCCGCCTCTTACCCGCGGTACTTCGGAACTTCAATCCGGCTGTAAATGTTATCCAATAGAATTAGTTGATTTAAAAACGTGGACCAATCAAAATCATCTAAATACGGGAAGACTTGAACAGGGTGTTTTGCGGGTTTCGAGCCATAGTGAAATCAAGTGTTTCTTACGCTGTTCTGAGCAGCATAAAACCGTATTGCAAGGCTCCGCGTCCAAGGGGTTAATATCAATGCTATCTAGATGAAACGAACTGATACCTTAGGATACCAGGTCTCAATGTCAGGACCTAGTCGCGACTTTCTCGTTTTTAAGTCAAAATAATAACGTTAACCCCTCTAGCCCCGCGTTTCTGGGCCCAAGTTAACCTGTATTGTACAGGATAACGAAATGACTTGTGTTAACTATTGCGGAGTTTTTTTCAGGATTGTGAAGATCACAATCTTTGATAGCTATCTACAGTGTGCGGTACAGTGTAATTTTCACACCAGTGATGCTGTATCCTGTATTCGCCGACAACAGCACATGTAATCGTAGAGAAAAAAGTCTAAATTTACATATATCATCATTCACAAGTATGCATGCATTCATTTGATTAGATCACTGCGGGCTCCACAATACCCTCAGCTGGCGATCCTCCATCACTACCCGACCTGGCACCCGAGCTAACACTGGAAACATCGTCGTGTCCGTCGGATACCTGTGCTCCTTGGTCTACTGGAGCACGCAGCCTGATCGACTTGAGCCCCGGTGGAATGTTAGCGCCACCTCCCCAGAGCTCGTGCCAAATTTGGCTGCAGGTGGCCGAGTTTGTCGCCGCAGTCGGATCGTGCTGTCGCACCTATTGAGAGAGATAGATCTTGCCCTTAGCACTTGAACTGTCATCGGGTGTCCCCGCCAATCTTGCCTCGGTACACTCGAAGCAATAGAAGGTAGTTTCCCACGGATTCTTGGCCGGTCGCAGTAATGAGCAGACCTTGCAGGCGTACTGTCGACGCTTTCTCGACTCCTTGCCGTTCTTTCCCCGCGTCGTACGGTACACTTCGACTTGCTTCGTTGAATGACTTGTCGATAGTCTGTATCTCGGTGTCGGGGACGGGGGTACAGGCGTGTCAGTGAGCGCGCGAACCGATAAGTCACCTTCAAAGTCGGATGCACCGACAGCCAGCAGCGACATCTGCATTACTCGCATAAAATGCGCATGGGTTGGTTGAGCTGGACCAGTTGTACGATCACCTTGCACGCGACGAAAGATGATAAAAGCGTTGATCAGAGCCATGTCAACAAGTCCAAGAAAGATGGTGTGGTAATATTTCCGCATTTTCATGGCGCCCTGTACAATACAGGATAAAAGTTACGTGTAGGTCAGTTGATCGTTGGATAATACCGGTTAAGAATAATAAGAGTAAAACAGACCTGAATTGAGTATCTCTGTAACCGCAACTGATCGTGTACGTCTGCTCCTCCCATGCCGTCCTGATACTCCTTCACAAGACGAGGTGCTGGGACATCAACAACTGCGGAGCCCTCACGCCTCGACAGAGTTGCTGTTTCGGTGCTACATCCAGTGGCGATGAAGTGTACGGGACGGTTGTCCATCCACGACACCGCAATCATGCTAGGTTCATCCTTGGACTGCGCAATACGGTAGGAGCCTCTTGCCATATTCTTGGGTCGCTTCGCACTCTTGTACGGAATAGCCTTGCAGTAGCCACGCCTGTTGGTTTGGATTGTGGATGGTGGCGGTTCCGACGCTCCATCAGCACCTGCAGCGTCGTCATACAGCACTACATCATCGTTAGCCTCATTTAAAGCTGTAAAATACGCGTTTAGGACGTACCATCTTCCGGTAAATGTTTCCATACTTCGTCAGGTCCTTCGTAGTAGTCGACAAGGTGGGTTGCGTTTGGACGTTTCTCCCAACCTGCAGGTGTAAAGTAGCGATTCTCAGTTGCAAGCCCTTTGGGGCGCTCAAACCTCCATCCAAGCTTCTTGAGTTTGGTCCATAGTTTTCCCCAAGTAAGCTTTTTGATGCGCTTGCGTTTTGCCATCCAATTTGGCTTCTGCTGTCCGTCCGTCCGAATCGCAAATGGCGCGAAAACTTGGACGCGCGCAAAATCTCTAAATGTCGAAAAACAGTGGCCACGAATAATACCCTCCGAGGTTAGCAACAAACGTCTGGCCTTCAAATCATTTTGTATTACTAGGCGTTTGTATACATGACTGAATTTGAGTATGGACGAATTCTTATCCTGTATAATACAGGATAAGATTTTGACTATCCTGTAGAATACAGGACCCGGGGCTAAAGGGGTTAACAAACCCACGGTCTTACGAATTAATTGTATTAATAATGCCACACAATCAACCATTAATTTAAGAGAATGGAGTATACTTTAAATATTTTGGGAATGAGGGGTCAATTTTACCCTTAATGTATCGCTTACCCGAAAGCAGCTTACACACATATAAGATGCTGCTAGTATACCTGCATAGAGACTTATAATTCCTATTAGACACTAGCTCTTTGCTAGAGGCAAATATGTTGGTCTCTTAGTGTTTCTACAAATCTTGTCAGGTCGCTTGGCGATTTCGCCTACACTTACAGCCAATGGATTATAGTATGTTGAAATCGAGTAAAAACAAAGTGTGGCTGATAAGAACGTATCTATCGTCACCTTTCGCAGTGTTCTAGTTACGTAAACTGGATTCTAGCTCTGTCAGTAGACAACAACTTGAGTCTGAAACGGCTCACCTACACTTAAAGACTAACTATACCATTTCGTGTAGGAGAGCTGTCAGCTACGCACTGGCACCTCGTTTGCTCGTAATATCGACCTCTACGGCATAAATCAGCTAAAGCTGTGTCTTGATATTGTTGAAGTCTCTATGGGCCGAGGTGGCATCGGGAACGCAGCTGGTTGAGCAACGGAGAGAAGGTCTACTAACGGTGCAGTTCCCTCCTCCATCACTTATTACTCTTTTGACAATTTATGATCACCACCGTCGGGGGTAGTGCATTTGAACCTTTGCTCAAGGAGAAAGACGGTTGGCGAAAAGCCCAAGATCCGCGTGATTATCCAGCGCACTATCGCGATTCGTGACTCGCAATCTGCTCCATTATCGATCCTTAGATTTCCCACAAATCTCGTCGAGAAATCACATATATGCACACCGTCACTCGTTTCGTGGTATGACCATTTGTTCTACGAGTTGAGGAGACTGCCAAGCACCTAGATTGGCAAAAGGCTACATTGGGTTGTTAGCTCCGGAATGACGAGACGAGTTGCCACGACAGTTGACCCTGCGTTCGTTTGGGTTGCACATCCTCTTCGTGAATAAGCTTTTGATAGTCCTCTTAACCACACAAAACGTCATTAGAGCAACACTGGCCCTGCCAACCGCAAGCAGAGCTTACCAATGTATCACCGATTATGGAATTAAGTTGTAGGGAAGATGGTGCAGTCCAAGAAACATAGTATTGCTGACACAAAGCAGAATAGTTGATGCCTTGTACTCTGATAAGAGTGGTATCTGACTGAAAGTATATCGTTTGCTTTTGGTATTAGGCGATCAAATCACACCTAGTCCCCGGGCCATGGGAGTGGTCGTGTAATGACCAACGAGGTGCTCGGCGAGCTCAGGATGTTGGGAGGTTTGTAGTCAACGACTGGTTTGGTGAGCTGGCGACACGCGAGGTGCTAATTGATAAGCAGGGGGATTGACTAAATACCACTGTCCCTATCGGATGCTCATAAAAAAACAAGAGTAGGATATTATCTTGTTGCAAACCGATCTGAAGACCTTAAAATCAAGACGCATAATCATCGACTATTCGTGTGAGCTACGGTAAACTAATGGTTTTCATCCCAGTTATCTGACAAAGAGGTCGTATTGCTAAGATCTCTATAGACATTTAGTTGGTATCATGTTCAGTGCCGAGTAAGTCATATTTTGCTTTATCGTGTCCGCATTCAACCAGTAGTCGAAGTCAAAACGACGCAATCGATGGTGGCCCGAGCCCAGCCAGACGTTTATGACCAAAACCATAGTGACAGCCCTTACTTTGAGACTGAATCTGGCCAATGGCCCCATTGTCCGAAATCCCCTAGCAAAACCATGTTTGGCCCTTTCTTGGCCGATACAAGATAATACTAATAGTGGCAACACTGATAAGAGATTGCAAGGAACAGGTTCTATTGACAAAAACCATTGTAGCCAATGGACAGAGCGATATCGCTCTTCACGTGGAATCACATTCTTTTACTTCGCGCAAGATCGGTGTATCGCTTTACCAGTTCATCGGCATTTTCAATACCACGGAGTTTCTCTAAAAGTTGGGCAGGATTCTCGTTCTTTGCAACCCATTTCATAACCAGCGCGTCTTCCAGTTCCGTGGCTAGCATCTTCGTGATTTGGTCTTTCTTTGCCGCATTAATAATCGCCAGGAGATTAACGTCGAAGTACTTAGACGAGAGGATATCAATCATCTTCTCTTTCTGGTCAGGAAACTTGCGGTTGTAGTCATTCAAACACTTGGTCCATAAACTGAATTTCCGACTGGACATAATCTCTTTGCCCGCTTTACCGAGTTTTAAGAATTTAAAGACCTCACTAGGATTGTGATTAGCTTCCAGCCATTGCTTCAGCATTGCAATTTCCACCTGTTTACCAATTTTCACTGTGTTCGGGTTGTTCATCGCAGTCTTGATGATCTTTTTGACGCCATACCATCCATAGTGTATACGTAGCGGATAAAACCAGGATTCTTGTTTATTCGGGTTTTCTCTGTTGAAAATCTTCACGTAGTCCATCCACTCCTTAAAAAGGGGGTTGCTGAGAATGGTATTTCCCTTGCCATCAAGTCCAAGAAGTCTGAATGCTTCTTTTGGTTGTTCTCTCCTTTCAAAAATTGCCCGGATTTTCTCCGTCTCAAGCTTGTCGACAGCCCTTTCGAGACTTCGGAATGGTTTTGCTGCTTCCAGGAATTGGATCGGTCGTCAAAGGTGGTTTTTAAATTTGAGAGCAAAATGGGTAGCATTGTCGGGCTTTCTGTGGTGATGACATTTAAGTACGAGACACACGCATTGAGTATCGGTGGCGAATTGCGGGAGCAGAAATCGTGATCTCTTCGACGAAGCCATAGTAGGTCGAAGACGTCGTCAACAGATTTGTCGTTGCTTCGCCACATTGTCAGTTGTGCAGATTCCAGTTGAGTTGCCATGGTTTTCGTCGTATCGATCGATTTCGCCTTATAAAGGATATGCGTGATATATTGATCACCAAACTTCCGTGTTAGAATCACGATCATTGTCCTTTTCTCGTTGGGGTACTTCGCGTTGAAGATACTCACGTACTTCGCCCAAGTTGTGAATAGCGAGTTCTCCAAAAGGGGAATGTTCATCTTGTCAATCCTCATCTCGTCTAGTACTGCGTCCGGTGTTTTCTTGCTGTTGCCCCAAATTTGAAGTAGATCATCCTCCACTTTGGGGGCGATGCTTTTGGTTCGCTCGGATTGCTTACCAACGCTGATCAAGCTGAGGAGACCTTCGTCGTCGATGTTAAAATACTTTTTCAGCGTTGGGATCGTCGTTACAGGTTGTTCGGGATGCTTGGCGTTCAAATCATCGACGTGCTTAACCCAATTGACGAATTTTGGAGTGCTCAGTACTGTTTGTTTCGCCTCGTCAAGCTTGTAGATAGGAAATACGTCGTCAGGACTCTTTCGAACAGCCACCCAGTATTGCATTTGCTCCCTTTCCAGTCTGTTTGCGAGGGTTTTAATCTTCGGGTCCAGCTTAGCTGATTCAATTAGTTTGTACAGTGCATCGTCTCCATACTGAGCAGTCAGAGTCGAAATTACTAACATCTCTTTCTTGGATGCCTTACTTAGATCGTCGGCGTACTGAACCCATGATCTAAACTGAGGTCTCTTCAACAGCATGTCCTTGGTCTTCGCGAGGTGCATCCTCGTGAACACTGAGTCTGCTGACTTCCCTTCACTGAGCCAGTTCCTGAGCTTATCTGGGGTCACCTCTGAAGACGTCACCAAGGCTTTTAGCGTATCTACGACGGGCGCTCTTTCCTCGACAGCATCGGGATCGATAGTTCTTAAGAATCTCGTGGAGTAAGCAGCAGTCTCGCTCATGTTCTGAGGTCGGAATCCGTTGTACAGTATTGTTGCCGCGATAACTGCAGCTAAAACGATGGTAGTCGCATCTAGAAGGACAGCTTACCCGGGCGCTCGCCCGGGGGAAATCGCAGTTCGTGGATGTTAAAGGAGTGGTATCAAATTGACCGCTCTTAAAATTGTTGTCATAAAACATGATACTTAATGAGTATCATCGTATCGTATTCTATTTCGTTTAAGGTTATTCTACGTAGAATTTTACGAGCCGTACCGTCTAGTCAAAGCCCTAGATCGGACGACCTTGGCGCTTGAGAGCATAGACGACATCGCGCATCGTTACAGTTCTTCTGTTAGCGTACTGTGTGTACACCACAGTGTCTTGTACGAGATTCACTACGAAACGCTTTAGTGCAGCCCGAGCCTCCTCGTATATCACAGCGGACATTCGGATCACCCCAGCTCGCCGAGCAAGCCGGCGAATGGACTTCTTCGAGATCGCGTCCAAGTTATTGTGTAGAAAATATGGCTGACGTTTGACACTACTCTTTGCCTTGTTTTGCTTTTGGTCTGGCATCTAGGCTGGGACATCAACCCATCAAAAAATGTCAACCCATCAATAAATGTTAGATGATTTTAAAACTTCTTAATTTCATCTAGTGATACCTTCGTGATGTAACCCTGCTAGTGGAATTTGCGAACTGTGGTCGCTATCGAAACAGGACTAATACACGCCTAATAAACATTAATTTTAAAAAGAGTCCGACGTTAAATAAAGCTCCATGGTCCTAATTCATAATGCAAAACGTATTAGCCTACTTATTGGCTGCTAATTGGTGGTCCAGTGGGTAAAGGTCCCACGAAGAATGCTGTTCGCGTTCAAATGCAACATCCAAGTATCCTAGCAAATCGTCTTCGTCCGACGTGGCACCGCCGCTATTTCTCTTCTTTGTTCCAGTTAGCATATTCTCCAGTAACAAATTCGCAGAATGACCACCGAAAGTCAGGTTTCCCACAAAAGTCAGTGGTAAAGTGTGCCCACTGTATTCCTTAATCTCCTGAACACAAACCCAACGCAGTAAGGCAACAGCCGCGGCACATGAAGCAAAATCAACCACACATGATCAATACGCCAGTATCCCGCCTACATACACTTCAGCACGTACCTCGGAATGTGTAGTGTCGACTTGGTGGCGCTGCCTCCGCTACTGTGTTACAACGGTTCTCAGCAACTGAGAAAAAGCATTTTAGAATGCGATAACTCGTACCTAGTACCGAGCAGCCTGTTACAATTAACGATTAAAACGACGAATGAGCCTGCAGGATCCAATGAAGCAAGCTTTAGTGTCGTCCATTATCTCACAGAAATGTCTGTGCCCATCCACACCTTATTCATCAATTAGTATAAGGAAGAGGAGGCTAACTGGCTTTGCCGAAGCTTGTATGACGCGTTGTATGGCGGCTTGGTCAATATTCAGGAAAAATTAGTCGAAAAGACGCGTGCGGTAAGTTCTAATGAAGCTACAGCGCGTCCATTATCTCACAGAAATGTGAGTCCTTATTCATCAATAAGCATGAGGAAGAGGAGACTAGATGATGGCTCTGTCAAAGCTTGTATGGCGCGTTGTATGGCACTTTAGCAAATTTTTCAGGGAAAAAAACATGTAGTGAAAGGCTGCGGTATCTGGCACTCTATGAAGACGCGATACAACCGCCAGAAGCCCGCACGCTGCTTCTATTCCATAAGTTGCCTTCAATGTTGCGTCCATTGGGTCATTGGGTTGGTGGTGTTTCTCGTGACGATCACAACTGGCAACGTCGGACGGCGGCAGTCTTATGCAAATTGTGCACTGCCAGAGTCAAGAACACTAACGTGGTCCACATTTATACGTAATAACTGCGGTGCAGGCTGCGCCGCAGCTACAACAATACCTAGCCAAATGACTACCGGTATTGGATATCTGCTTGTACCGCATACCTACTGGAAAACCGGTATTTTGGAATTAGTGTAAACCCTGTGTAATGCTTTCGTGCCTATTATTAGCTCGATACTAAAACTGTTCACTTTGTGTTTGTATACTTGACTTAGTTTTGTATTGCTGACTTGGCTTTTGTAAGAAAAACCGGTACAAAATACGGTTTGTGACAGCCAATCGGCGACAAACGACAGTTCTCCACTTCGTTACGAACTGCGAACACGGAAACGCATCTTCAATTGGGAAAATGCGGGGGAAATTGGATAGTAAAAAGTATTGACACACTACTGGAGAGAGAGCACTGAACAGGCTTACGAACCATTGTTGATTACGTACAAATTTACAGCAACTGGTTACTTAGTTGCATCAGCGAAGCAAGCACACTGACCCTAAAACGCCACATCAGAAGCTTCAAGCTTTCGATTCAGAAATCGAGCTTGTTATTTACTTGTGCCTCGCAAACAGTCTTTATAGGATGGCATGATCTCCTTCTAGTCGTTGTGCACGAAACGCTCTTTGAGAATCAGTCATACAAGGTCATTTGCTATTGCCTATACTATAATTGGTTTATAACAGCAAAAAAATTGAGACCAATTACAGTATCGGCAAAGGAATATGATTCTGAAATAATTCGCTGTACAATGGAAGGCCCGGGGTTATGTTCCCAGCTTGAGTACCAAAGCAGTGTTCCCTGGAATTATATCCAGCAGTATTACTGGCCGATTCCATTTCTGTCTATTGTACTGCAATATACTGCGTCGACGTTTACTGCCACCGTAACCTAATTAAACAAAAATGGAAAGTCATGGTGCCCAGGCTCACAACGCAACACGTAGTATGGTTCGTAAACAGATTCCCAGTGTCCGGTATGGTTCGCAAACAGATTCCAGTGTCCAGTGTCCGAAAACAATGGTTCGTAAACTGTAGTGCCGCGTGGTGGTGCTTATTATAATAGTCATTCTCAAAAACTCGAGTGCCCAGACATCAGTACATTTTGAAAGTACATGTATGATGCGCCTGAACGGCTTTGCTCTCGCGTTGATGCTCACTGTTGCTGCCTGCACCTACGCCGACGGTATCGCCAACCAGACCAAAACCGATCTCAACAACACGCTAGAAGATGACGGAGACCAGAAGCGAACAACTAGAGACGAAGCAGCGATACGTACTACTGATCGTGATGCAATGGACGAAGATGTCGAGGAACGATTACTCAGCTATCTTCCGACCCGGATGAAGTCATTTTTTCGGAAGAATTCTGGTGTCACGACGATTTCGGAGCATAATGGAGCGTTTGGGAAGATACTACAGACTAACCCTTCTGTCCGGAAGAGCGTCGAGAAATTACAGAGCAATGGTGCGCTGATGAAATCGTTGGAGCGAAACCCCGTTACCACCAAGCTTAGGGCGACACTGCAGAACAAACCTGTCAAACTGACTCCGAAGAACATTGAGAACATTGGACGCGCTGCGGCCAAGGAAGGCTCTTTCAAATTCCCTCACTTGAGATGGAATTACTTTTTACTGGGGATTGCGATCTTGGCTCCACTTTCGCTGATCTTCTTGATCAAACCGGAAACACACGCCCCGTATAATTACTCGAATAATACCACCGATAGTTAAGGTAGACCAACATTTTAAGAATACAAATGCTGGGATAGCTGGATGCTTAGTGTGTATATATACGTGTCGTGGGGGAATGTTTGATGACCAACAGCTCTAATGCGTGAAAACGCTGATGTTTGTAGCACCACTAATATTTGTATAATGTGCAGAACAAAGTATAACATGGTTGTTGGAGTCCTGAAGCAGTGATAGCGAGAATCGGGATTGTTATAAGTTGGCTATAATTGATGTTTTACCTTCTATACAGACAATAAAAGTGTAAGCAAAAATATATGAGACACATTCACTTAAGGGAAAAAAAGATAAGTTTAATAATCATAGAGTGAATCATTGGGTGACCGAAAAAGCGAATAATTTTGTCTTAAAAGTAAAAGCGTCAGATTCAGTGCACATTACCTCACGTCTTGTTCTTGGTCTGCTCCACTGTGTTAACGTGACGTCAAAGGCGGGCTTCCACTCCGAGGGCGGATCGTTGCTATGATTAAGTCACACCGACAGAACAACCAGATGTCTATGAGTGTAAGGTTCTGGTTGTGCTTGTTGTGTTGCGAGTAAAATGGAAACTGAATTGATGTCTTTGTCTGGTTGCTGCTATCCATCTACCCGAGGGCGCCCTCGTGGCGCTCGATTCTAAACATGAAGTGGTTGGCTGAGGCGTGCCGGAGCAGGAGCTGGCACAACCGGTGAGTATGCAGGCGACGACTTGGGCTCTCTGTATGCGGACTCAACTGATGATGCGGTTGTGTTCTACTCTTGCACGTGCAGATCATTACACTCCCCCCGACTTGAGCGAGTCCCGGCATCTTGAACGTTGAAGTCGCCGAAGTTGAAGTTGGTAGTACCGTAGACCCATGATATAAGGAACAGTACCGTGAAAACTCTGTTCAAGAGAATTCCACTAGGCCCGTGCCACTCGATTGCGTTGGCGGAGATCTTTTAGCAGCGCTTGCCAGTGGCTGACGTGTTTGATGTCGCGCTCGCGTTCTCACGTGTTCTCATGGTGAGGGAGCCCGTGCCACTTGACCAAGTACTCAGGTTGGCGGTTGAAGATGCGCTTCTTGATCAGAGCTTCGACAACGTGTAGAGT
>NW_008648990.1:1695483-1696378 GCF_000247585.1 Phytophthora nicotianae INRA-310 | reverse complement strand
GTGGCGTGTGAGATGTTCAGGTCCTGCGTCGACAGCAAGGCTAGATCACCGACCTTGAATGGGTTTGCTGCACGACGCCGGTCGTAGAACTTCTTTTGAGCCTCCTGCGCATCTAACAAATTCTTCCTAGCACGTTCGATCACCTCTTGACGATGCTGAACAAATCGAGACGCGTACTCCACGCGAGACTTCGCCACCGGCTGATCGCTCTCATCACTACCCAATGGGTTCTTAGGGTGACGGCCGGTGTCGACGAAGAAGGGCGATAGCTTTGACGAGCTGGACACCAGTGTTGCGTGCGCATACTCAATCATGGGCAGGTGCTCATTCCAGTCGTTGCCATGGTACGAGATAGAGCATCGCAACGAGTCCTCGAGAGTCCGATTCTGACGCTCAGTTTGGCCGTCGGCCTGCGCTCGGTGGGCAGTTGTCATCGCTGTCTTGATCTTCATCAGCTGCACAAGTGCTTTCCAGAACTTTGACGTGAACTTCGGGTCGCGGTCGGAGATGATGGTCGATGGGATTCCATAGTACCGGATGGCATTGTTGAAGAGCAGCTTGGCAGTGTCTTCTGCGGTCGCTGTGGTGTGCGTCGGGATGTAGACTGGACGCTTTGACAACTTGTCCACCACAACCATGATCGCATCAAAGCCGTCAGACACTGGCAAATGCGTGATGAAGTCAGTCGAGACAACATCCCAACAAGCTGCCGGTAACGGAATTGGTTGAAGCTTGCCTGACTTTCGCCCCGTGCTCGACTTGTACCTCATGCACGACTCACAACTCTGCACGTAGGCTTTGATATCCATGTCGATGCTCGGCCAGAAGTACCACTGGGCTGCAGCTAGCTGTGTGCGGCGGATCCCAGGGTGCGCCATGATGGCAGCATCGTGCG
>NW_008648990.1:1686012-1695103 GCF_000247585.1 Phytophthora nicotianae INRA-310 | reverse complement strand
GAGCTTGATCCCGGGACGGTATGCTTTGGAGCTTCGCCGTAGCCATGGTACGCCGCGAGACCACGTCGCGAATGTTCGTGCATGTGGTAGAGGTCAAATACGTTGTACACACAGCAATCGGCTCGGCCTTGGGCTCACAATCCTCCTGCCCCTCCCCCAGACTTGATGTAGTGTCGGGGGGACGCGACAACGCGTCCGCAACGACATTCAAAGCTCCTGGACGATGATGTAGAGTAAACTGGAAGGACGCAAAGAAGTCGAGTCAGCGGGCCAGGCGGCCAGATAGGCGTGGATGCTGCAAAAACCACTTGCACGCCGAGTTGTCTGTATACACTTCAAACGAGACTCCATGGAGGTAATGACGCCAACGTGTAAGCGCCTGCTTGATCGCAAAGAGCTCCTTCTCTTGAACAGGCCAGTTCAGCTCGTGAGGTCCCAGCTTCTTGCTGAAGAAAGCCACGGGGAGATCGTTGCCATCATGCATCTGAGAGAGAACTCCGCCAATGCACGCATGGCTGGCATCCGTTGTCACGATGAATGTTTTTTCAAAGTCTGGCAGACGAAGCACCGGTGCGTGCTGGAGCGCGAGCTTAATGGCATTGAACGCCTGGCGCTGGTGTTCATTCCATACCCAAGCAACATCCTTCTTGGCCAGAGAGCTCAGAGGCAGTACCAACGTTGCAAACTGGTGGATGAAGCGACGATAGTACCCGGCGAGGCCCAAGAAGCGTTGGAGGTCCTTAATGTTGCAAGGCTCGGTCCACTCTGCGATGGCTCGAGTCTTGCGAGCATCCACGTGCAACCCATCAGCAGAGATGGTGTGGCCCAGGAAGTCAACCGAGGGTTGCCCGAAGTCACACTTGTCAGGACGGGCGTAAAGCTTGTTAGCGCGAAGGACTTTGCAGACTTGCCGTAAGTGCTCAACGTGGTCAGCCATCGATCGCGAGAAGATACAGATGTCGTCAAGGGACACGACCACGAACAGTAGATGACTCAACAGCTTGCGCATCAGACGGGTCCACGTGCCTGGCATGCCGGCCAGACCCATGGGCGCCACGTTCCAATGATAGATCTCATGGTTCGTCCTGAATGCCGTGTACTGCTTTGACGTCGGAGACATGCGCATCTGATGGTATCCACTCGCTAGGTCGAGAATCGAGAAGACCACAGCACCCACCATGCGATCGAAGAGTTGTTCGATGTGCTGTAGCGGGATCTTAGCCACATCCGAGGAGGCATTCACCAAGCGATAGTCAATGACCCATCGAATCGGCATGTGTGGGTTGTTCGAGTGCAGCCACTCCAAGCGGGATGGGAACTTGCCCGTCGCGGGATCCTTTTTCGGCACACCGAAGATGTTCGATACCCAGGGTGAGTCCGACACTTCGATCCAGTTTTTCTTCAGCAGATCTGCCACAAAGATGTCCAATGCTTCCTGCTCAACCTTCGAGAGGTGGAAGGGAGCTCGGTTGCTTGGCGTCGCACCTGGTTTCAAGACCACTTCGTGCTCGATTGAACGGCTTGGCGGTAATCCAGGTGGCAGCTCTGCTGGAAAGACATCTCCGAACTCTTCAAGAACCGCTTGGAGCATCACTGGCACGGACTTCACCTTGGGCGACGTCTTCACCGTGACATGATACAGCTCGACGTACTCCTCATCCTTCACCTTCTTCTCGAACTCCGCAGCCGCAAGAACACTCAGCGACGACGCGTCTTTACCATCGTCACCGTCGTTGGCAAAGAGGCGTGGCAATGGTTGACATCCCAGCGCTGCTATTGAGCTCGGTCCCAACGGCATAGTGAAGTAGCCTGCCTTCACATGGTCATCGAGCTGCTGCCGCAGGTTCGGGGGAAGCGGGTGCTGAAGAAATTCGGGTTTCACTTTAACTGAAGCCAACGTCGGTCCCGCCACCTCAAGACTGCTGTTCACGGAACGGAAGTCATGTACTACACGCTGGTTATTGAAGCGCATCACTCCGGTTTGCCAATTGATGATCGGGTTGAACTGCACTAACCACGGGTGACCGAGAATCACGACTTGGTTTGAAGATACCTCCCATTCAATGAGAGAAACATCGTTGAAAGCTCTGCCAGCAAAGCAGACAGTCTCCAAGCATTGCTGTGCGGTACGCGCCGGGGTTATCGTGCCGTCAAAGCGCTCGGCCGTGACCTTGGCGGCCTCAACGTAGTGTTGCGCGAGGCCTGGACGCACAATGTTGCGCTCTGCACCACTGTCGATCAAGACGCGCACTGCTTGGCCGTTCATCGTTCCTTCAAACCTCAACAGTTCACGATTGGGTGACAACTTCGCGTCGAGAGATACCATGTTCAGTTGCAAACTGTCGATGACCTCGACGTGTTCGTCACGGTTGTCTGCGTAGTCATCCTCATCGTCGTCGGATACGTCGTCGTTTTCCACAATGCAGCGAAACGAACCCTGGTTTGCGCGGAAAGAACCGCGCCCTTGTGGAGGACGAGATGAGCCTCGGGGGTTGTTACGCGCTGGCCGCTTAGAACACGTAGCCAGGCGGTGTCCAGGCTCCTTGCAATAGAAACAAAGATTACTTCGCAGACACTCGTCACGAGAAACGAAGCGCGAACTCCCTATCTCCGTTGGAGTCGGTTCCTCGACGTGATGTGATGACTGCTGCAGGCGTTGTGGACCTTGGCCTCCGCGGTTCACGTTGGTTCGACGCGATCCTACAGCGTGTGTGCGGTCGTACATGATCGCAAACGCAATTGCGTCTGTCGTGTTCCTGAACTGGCGCTGCTTCACCTCTTGTCTGATCTCTACGACCAAGCCCTTCTGAAAATACATGACCTTGTCAATGTCTGACATGTCTTCCACCTTGCAGATGATGTGCCGGAAGGCCGACACGTAATCTTCAAGACAGGAGAAGTTGTTCTGGCGCAGGCGTAGAAGCTGGTCGCGCAGGTGCTCTTGTCGATCGGGGGTCGTGAACTCGCTGGTCAGCAGCTCCTCGAACTGTGTGACCGAGTGCAGGAAGTTCCCGTCATGGGAGACGTACTCGCGGTACCAAGCCGCTGCTGGTCCCTTCAAATTTGCGGCCAAGAGCGACAAGGGGCTCTGCTGCGGCGAGTCGGCACCGTACTGGATATTCTTCGACTCAAAGTAGAGCTTGGCGCTGAAGAGGTAGTCCGCGACGTCGTCGTCCTTGGTGCCGGAGAACTTCGGCATAGTGATGCCCTCGGCCCGGTACTCGCGCGTGTCTTGCGACGAAGAGTCCGGCACCGACTGTTGCTGCTGCTGCGAGGTGGATTGCTGCTGCTGTTGCTGTTGCAGTGTCGTCGCCATCTGGCGCTGCAACTCGGCTGTCTGTGCCATGAACTGCTGCTGCTCGCGCATCATCGCCGCGAGCGAGGCGAACATCTGCTGCATACTATCCGCGTGCTGCATCGCTGCTTCATCTATGGTTGCGCGTACGCTACACACGTCGTCAATAGATGGCTGGGGCGCGCAAGTTCCTCAGTCAAATCAATCAAAGTTTGAAGTCGCAGGCACTCCCTGGAGCGCTGCTTCCGGCAATGTCTGTAAGCCCCAACGAAGTCACAGAAGCTCGACCAGGAGCTCTGTTTCCGACAAGTACCAACGACTTGCTCCAGTGTCCCAAGGGAAGCAACTGGTGAAATTCCGATCGGCGCTAGTTCGGGCCCGCCTCGGAGCACAAAAACTCCTACTACTAGACTCGTAACGGCCACCGACGCAGATGTTACACTCGGCTGCGCACTGTTTGCAAGTGACAGCCGAGGCGATAACCGGAAGGTCGAGGTGGATGCCGCGTATGGACACGCGGAAGTGATTGGGCTAAATGCACCAATGAGATGTCGACACGAAGTGACGTGTGACAATGCGCGGCGCCACTCCTCCCCCAGAAAGAAAAGGAGCGAGCTCGGCGAAACTGGAGGCCCCTTCGGCGACGAGCGGAACGAGGCTATGGACGAGGTCACGCACGCGGCGCACCCGGAGAAGTTGAACGGCGAGAGGTACAGATGCAGCGCACCGAAGAACGTATGCGAGGAAGACGGCGTGCTCAACGGCAACGCGGGACGGACGAGGCTGGACAGCGGACACACCGTCAACGCATAGCGGCACTGGAACTGGAACTGGAACAAGGACTGGAACTGGAAGCGCGCGTCGGCTTCGCAAGTGCTACCAAGTGTAAGGTTCTGGTTGTGCTTGTTGTGTTGCGAGTAAAATGGAAACTGAATTGATGTCTTTGTCTGGTTGCTGCTATCCATCTACCCGAGGGCGCCCTCGTGGCGCTCGATCCTAAACATGAAGTGGTTGGCTGAGGCGTGCCGGAGCAGGAGCTGGCACAACCGGTGAGTATGCAGGCGACGACTTGGGCTCTCTGTATGCGGACTCAACTGATGATGCGGTTGTGTTCTGCTCTTGCACGTGCAGATCATTACAATGAGGCAGGTTGGTGTTCCGTTCCTGTATCATTGTTGAACAACAATTGTCAGGAACAGATTAAATATTGTTCGAAAAAACTAAAATAAAATATGCGCCAAGTATGCTTCTAATATAATATCATGCAGTTGATACGTGTTCGTTTGATAAAGTGTTTCTGAGAGTGAGGAGCAATAGTATAATAGTATTAACTGGCACTCACAAGAGGCCGTTGGCTTAGGCTGTTTCTGCAAAATGCCCCCCCCCCCCCCCCCACACACACACACACACACTTGTGCACCGTTATAAGACATCGACACGTACTGATCCCTGGAAACACCCCGGATTTTCAGAAAATGGAGCTACGAGCCTTGACGAGAAGTTATCCTTCGAGACCTGATCCATCAAAAAGCTTGATCGCTGGCAGTATTTGGTACTAGAATGTAAAATCTCAAACGATGGTTAGATAATGAAACGATTATTCTCAATATGCTAAAGACTAGTGTACCTCTAGCCCGAATAAATTGCTCATTTCTAGGGCGACCTTTTGTAAGAAAAAAAATAGTACGAGTAAAATTTCCTCCCTATTTCCTTTCCTCATAAAACTTTCGGTAAATGATCGATTTTTACGAAGATTTTTTTACTGCCCGTATTCTGCCCTGACTTGATTCTATACCCGGATCATTTAACTGGGTAAATCATCCGGCCATCTTAAACATCTCGGTAAATGAAGGTTGGTTAATATGTATATATGACACAGTAAAGTGACAGTCAAGTAGATTTATGCATTAGCTACGTAATGCATTGTCCCAGACTACTAAATACTATTAGTCGTCTATGTCACTCTACTCATCGTTGTCCTGATCGACGTCCCAGTCGAGCGAAAAGTCATTCGTATCCGCGTGCTCATCAATCTCATGGGCTAAGTCTTCAGCCGACACAGCGTCTCCAGGACTTTCGACATTCTCAAAAAAAAAATTAAAAAAAAAAAACTAGAGTCTTCGTCATCACTGCTGACTGATGCTGAAGATCCGTCGACCTGGTAAGCCACTTCGTCGTCATATTCGTCCTCGGAATCCGGAGGAATTTCAAAACTTGTCAAGTCTGGCGCTGTCGGGAGCTGAATGCGTGGAGCGCGCTGTTTTTTCGGCGAAGCCCACGCGTTATACTGCTCTGACGCTGCGCATACACCGGAGACATCCTAGCAATCGTCGCGACATACTGCCGCAGATTCGTATGATGCTTGAAGGCCGCACTCAGCTCCCTGTTGAACATCTCTAAAGGGTTATTCGTGCGTACCACAACTGGGTTTGCGATGCCAAACATTCCACTCCGTGATGAAGTATCGCTGGAGTCACGTTTTTCTGAAGTAAACCCAGAAGCTCCTCCATTGCTGACGTAAGTACACATACCCTTTAGCAACGCATCGTTGTTTATATCATGTTTGACCCAAGCGATGCCTTTTGGGTCAACCAGTCCTAGGTCGATGACTGTTAAGATGTCCGGAACACCGGGCTCGATTGCGATAGAAGCTTCCTCCTTCATAATACGCTTGTTTCTCATTCGTCGGTGCAACGCCTGTTTAAAGCGAAAGAAGAAAAACAAACTCCCCATGACATCAAGATTCGAAGCCTGATGCCGCACCGATGAAATGAGACTGAATTCGAACGCGATCTGCAGGAGTCATATTCTTGCCAGTATCGCGATTGATCAAGTGAAAAACATCGCCATATATACACTCCGTTTTGAAGGTGCATAGCACGAAGTACACTGGCGCGAACTCGTTGCGCACCGAATCGTCAACCATGACGATTAAATACTGATGAAATCCTCTCGGCACGCAGCGGAAAGTCCCGAAATGCAGAAATGCTATACCACAACAACAACAACCCCTTCAAGGCAGGGTGATCCCAGGCGAGGATTCGATTGGACGGCTCCTTCGGATCCGAGTGGGCTGTAACGAGGTGGAAGAGGAAAAACGGAATGGCCGAATCTTTGACTAAAGAGCACGGAGGAACTTCAACGACGCCATGGATATCACTACCGTAGTATCTACGACGGACACACCTGATGCGACCGAGGACTTGTTCTTCTGTTAACACTTCAAGAAGTTTTTCTCGGTCAGGCCCGTAGAAAGCAGCGCGCAATTGCTCCCAAAGAGCACCCTCTGGTAGCCCAGGATTCTCTGTGGCAATCCGATCTGTCATCTTCTTTATTGCGACCGTTTCATTAGCAAGTATACCATCCACCACGACGCCTTATGGACAACTGGGGTCACCCTCTACTCATCACTCCGCGGTCGGGGTGATCTTAAGCACTGCCTGGCAACCAGGGGTTCTTGATGTACTGCAGCGGTAGGCGATGTATTTTTGTAAAGTACCAGGACTTGCAGTAGTGAAAGCCCTTATAAATCTTGATTCTTTTCGCAGCGCGGTTCTTCTTAGGTCGACGTGCTGGCCGATGTAAAGCAGGTACCGGGGCCGTCACATCTTCACGAATTTGCTCAGGATCGATAGGATCTGGAAACAATAAGGCCTAAAATGCAAAAGAATGCCGCTGGAGGCATATGTGGCCTTACGGCGACCCGTACGTTTTTTTTCTTCGGTAAGGCTCGCGTGTGCTGACAAGTCATCTTGCGCAGTGTATTCTTCCGGAGAAAATGGTTCTTCTGGTCTTGAGCAGCGTGCAGAAAATTTAGAAGTGAGCCTAGAACTGACCATGGTGCAGCCTATGCGATCTTTCCATCTACACGAATACGTCGGTGTGAAGTTGACCTGAAAATAGATATCACTCTTTTGCTTTACTTCTGCAAATACATTTTGTCCTGGTGGTGCTCAGGGCACTGAGAGCATTGCGAAAAAAAATACTCCGGGTAAAATATCTGATCAGGCCAAAATACGGGTAGTAATAAAGCTTAACCATTTTTATGGGCCCCGCTACACCGCTGTCACACAAGGAAAAATTGTCACACTCATTTTAAAGAGAGATTTGATCATTGTCAACGACGGAGGGCTGGTCGTAACAAACATAGCACCGCGACATTAGCAGCGATGGGCTATGGAAGGCTAACTAGAACTCTGCCGTACTTGCGGCCGTGCGCCACGCTGTTGCATCAACTGTAGAGCACATATGCTCATTGGAGACGGTAACAGGCCCAGCTGCTTACACCAGCACGCGAACCACTGCTGTGTTGTCTCCAGAACTCCTTCGGCCTTCACTAACGCCGCTAGCACGCGTTCCAATTCTATTGTGCCAGCACCGAAACGTGTATCAGTATAACGATCGTGCATACATATCGCTCTCACTTCCGGTTGGGGCCTAGCCTAATAACCTTTGACTAATTTATAGTATCAAATTATGCGGCAAAGGAGAGGTCCACAGATCTTGGTCCGAATTTAGGCGCGGAAATCCACCCTGGCCTCTGGAAACGATAAAGCGAGGGTCGCTATGCGCGTACAAGACCACCACAACGACAGCTAGCTACAAGCATGGTGATGCATGTAGAGGTCAAGCTACACAAACATCGTAGGAGACACCTATCTCGTGTCTGGTCTCGGCGATTACGATAAGTTCATTGGATGTTACACGATGAACCCCATGCCGCTTTCCTACCTGCTAAACGTAATACTATCGAAGTACATTATATTCATTGCAAGATCTATCGGGTACAGTACCACGGTTACTGCAAGTAAAGACGAACTCTGTATTACGGCTGCGGTGCTGGTAACGCCGCCACAGCAGGTGTGACCAACAACGATACGACCTGCAATCTCAACTTCGGCGAGCATTCCAAGTGGACTATTACTGTTGCGACCGGCCTATTCACTTTATACGAACAGCTCATTCGTATTCGGTATTGTAGCAGCCACGATGTTGCGATTGCAATCTTTTACTGGAATTTTTATGGAAAGAGGTCATTTGTTGTTTGTTTGAGTCATTGAAGTGAGCTGAATAGCTGCATGCCGTTGATCCTAAGTGGACAACTGACCATGACCATAGTATACTGCAGCGATTACGCACGGATTCCTACCTTACAGCAGTCTTAGTGAGAGTTGAACGGCAATTCAGCATAGTGGTTAAAACTAGATCACTATTATATCGACTCAAATACCTCCGGTATTGACACGCGTGCGATCAACTTCAATTATCCTTTAATTGATGGAGCACATTTTAGGCCGATCCCAATTCGCAAGAATCGTCTCGAGTTTCTATTGGGTGGTTTTAATTAACCAATCAATGAGGTAACACAAAAATGGTGGCAACAATTGGCGCAAGGGACTATACGAAATGGCGCCAAAAGTTTGTCGCCAGTTTCGATGCCGTTTATCATTTTTCAATTGTCTTTCAACAAGCAACACCTACCTTGCCATCCCCATCCACCTTTGCGTTGTACAGGTGTTGCCGGCACCGACATTTTTTCCGTCACTGCTGAAACACCGTCCAATCCATCCCAAGATCGCATCGGTCGTTGCCACCTTCGCCACGGCGCTGTTGTTGCCGTCATCGCCGTTCATGCCGCTGCCGGTGAAGTTGCCGTTCGACTCACCTACCATTGCCATGTTGGTGGCATCGATATGGTTGAATATGATCATTTTTCCGACATTACTAGAATTTTGTATAAAGTGTAACAGCCAATAGAATTAAACTTGCCAATTTTAAACCAATCATTCGACGTTA
>NW_008648990.1:1684164-1685637 GCF_000247585.1 Phytophthora nicotianae INRA-310 | reverse complement strand
GTTAGCTCGAAACACTTCGATGCAGTACTACAGGCAAGCCAAGATTTGGCTCCTCGACCAGTTTCCTCAGCACCGAGCTTCCTTGGAAACTCGTCTGCTCAAAATGGGGAAGACTCTAGATAGTTTTTGTATGAAGCGTGACGGTGGTGGCTTCATCAGCAAGGCACCACCATGCACAAAAGTTGACTTAAAACGACTGCTTGTGTATTTGTACGTTAATGCTAGCTGCTCAAGCGACTACCAAGATGCCGCGCTGTTGTGTCTGCTTTGGCACCTCTTCGGAAGAGCCTCGGACCTCGCGCTCCTGAGGAAGCCCAACGTATCCATCGATGCTGGAAACGTGCTCTTCGTTCGCTTCATCAGGATGAAGACTTCCGAGGAACAAGGCTTGTCACTCTTCGCTGGGACAGAGTTTGAAACGTGCCCGATGCTTGCCATGGCGCTTGCTCTGCTGATGCAGACCGCGCCATCCCCAAGCGTCATTGACAACCTTCCGGAGACGCCCGACCAAGCTGCGATCTCCCTTTCTCCTGACGTGCCGCTCCTGGAGGTGCTCGACCACCCTGCAGACACGACCGGGCTTGGAGTGCCGTCAACAACTGGTGTGGCGACGACCCCTACGGTCTACTCCCACGTGAACCGCGTGCTGGACCGGATCACCGTAGCTGCAGGAGTCGACGCCCCGCTGACATCTCACTCATTCCGACGTGGTGGCGCGCAGCACGCTAATGGAAGCGGAGAGCTCACAGTGCGATGGATCTTCGACAGAGGAGCTTGGAACATGAGCACGACAAACAAGGGGTTCAACTACATCTTCAACACAAGCAAGGAAGACCACAAGGTTAGCAAGATACTCAGTGGCCACGATGCAGACGCGAAGGTGGTGCTCCAGAACTTGGTGTCGTTCGATTCGCATACTCGGTCTGTGATCTCCAGCTTTCAGCATCACCTGTTCAGCACCTGCCACAACCTCCAGGAAGCACGTCACAATGTTAATCAGGCGGTTCTAGATGTGCTCACCTCGACTGTCATTCGCCACTATCCGCTGCTGAAGAACCTGAACGCTGAAGCACCTGCCGTCAAACGTATTGACGCTTGTGTCGCCGAGGCTGGGTGTTCACTGGCAGAGTTGCTGGCTTGGTCGTCGCATCTGGCAAGTCCTGAACCCGTCTGCGAGGAACTCAAGCCACAATGCACAACGCAACCACCATCACAAGCATTGGCACGAAGCGCAGAACAGAAGATCATCGACCATCAAACTACTGTCATTAACCACTTTATCGAGCACGTCAAGCTTCAAGATTCTCGCATGGACGCACTCGAGGCTAAGCTGAACGATCCTACACAAGTTGCACGTAAACGACACAAACAAGAATCGAGCACGAGCGATGTCAGTCAAGCAAGAAAAAAAACAACGCAGAGGAGCAGCTACTCACCTTCATGCGACTTGGTACGCGTGGTACGCTCATGAAC
>NW_008648990.1:1643852-1683269 GCF_000247585.1 Phytophthora nicotianae INRA-310 | reverse complement strand
TGACCATACTTTCTTCTGTTAATATACTTGCTTTTGTATTACATACAAATCCACACACAGCGTCGGAAAAGTCGGAAGTCGGATAAATTTTGGTATGGTAGTAGTTACCAGCTTCGCCGTGGCACCGGCGTTGTCTGCAGCCGCCGCCCAATATACTACTTTTAACTACAGCAACATGTCTGTTTTTCCGTTCGCGGCTAGGGTTAAAAGGTTACGGAAATCACGACATTCTATTGGCTGCCCAGCCCGGCGGCCACCATTGGGTTTAAAACCTGTCAGAGCTGACGGCCCCATACGCCCACCCAGCGCGAATATTCGTTCTCATAGTTAACTTCGGCGTGGTAGACATAATACTTTGGAGTAGCATAGTTTCTGATATTTTCCCCGCATACCCTAGTATTGGAACTTGCTGTGAATTCCATCCAAAGGACGGTAGTAGCGTGATGTTCGACAGAAGATGACTCTGCAGTAAGACCTCGCTACAAAGGTACGTACCTTTGTCTTCGAGTTGGTTGCGGATGACGAATCATTCGTTCACGACATAGAACGCATAAAAGCTGCCGTCAACTCGGACAACTTCAGCATCTGCTGACATTCTTCATCAAAATCGTTCGAGTCCAGCCAACGCTCGAATGCACTCCTCAAGCCGCCATTCCAATCATTGTCAATGATCGAAAACCACGTCGTGTCGCGGTTGCGACCCTTATAAATAGTGGCTTGACGAAACAAGCCTTCGTACGTGAACCCGAGTCTAGGATTTCGTGATGGGAAGTTGCAGCTGTCACACTTCCACTCAAAGCGCCTGTACCCGAGCTGGAAGGCGTTGGCTGCCAATAGAGTTTTCCTCTGTCTTTTAAGCAAAGCAACATAATCTCAACCAAATATTGTAGAAATTATTTGCACGGTTTAGGACCATATTTTGGTATAGATTTCGTAAAAAGTTCCACACAATAAATGGGAGAGATTTCTATTTATTATATGAGGAAGTTCTTAAGAGAGTGGTCGCTAGCGTAACATCGCGTGTACGAACTGAGCCGTAAGTTCAGACAACCTTAACTTCTGCTGGCCATCTGCATCAAAATTGCTTCGCTCCAACCATTTCTCAAAGGCCTTTTTTAGCCCCCCCCCCCCCCCCTATTCCAGTCGACGTCAATGATGGAGAACCAAGAGGTGTCGCGGTTGCGCCTCTTGTACACGACGAGTTGGAGGAATGTGCCTTCGTACGTAAAGTCAAGTCGTGCGGCAGCGTTGCGTGATGGTTGGTTGAGGCTATCGCACTTCCACTCGTAGCGTCGGTAGCCGAGCTTAAAGCGTTGTCAGCAATCAGATACATTGTAGTGCATGCAACATTAGACCCAGCCAGCTCCAGCTATAAGTTGAAGCTGCAGACTACAGATCTCAGGAACAATCAACAATGCTGTTTACACGTTCGTCATCCTGGATGACAGGATCCCCGTAACGCCACACGTGATGACAGGCCTCGCGTCCAACCACTGCGGCTGCAGCGCAGCTACTACAACCACTACCATGTAGACTAGTAGCTCTCACTTCGCTATTTACTATCCAATACACCAACGGCTAAAACTTCCTGGGAGAACTGCCGGCTCCCCATCGTGTGTTTTCAGTTCCTGATTCACCACAAAAAATTCTTTAGCGGTGCTTTCGCTACTACACGACCATGACCAAGACGCGATCGACCTCGACTAACGCAGCGGACGACGACGGCCGCGACGCGATGCCAATCTTCACGCCGGTGCTACCACCACGCCTCTAGAGTACTTCTCATGCTTCGCTCGTCCAATGGCGCAAAGAACGCCGCGAGTATGAGAAGACCGTCCGTAACCGTGCCAAGGGCGGTGCCGAGGACAAAATCGTCCCCATTAGGACGACTTTCGACGAGGGTCTGCCTCGGATATGGTGTCGCCTACGTTGGCAGATTTCGATCGATGATGTCACGGATTAAGGGATCTTCACCGAGATTGACACGATCATCTCCAGTGTCAAGAACAACAACGTTCTTGATGGGGATGATGAAATGCGTGAAATGCTGCGCATGGATCTATCTGAAAGCGATGTGAGTGAGCGAATTATACAGTATTTCAAGCGCTGCCACGACATCATCGATGACCATGGCGGGCAGCAATTCTTTAGTGGGGACGATGGTAAACAACAGCTGTGCCGTGTCCTCATTGCCTCGTTAGAGCCTCGAGCTCTGTGAGAAGAAGTGGAACGTACAGTACGTTTCTAGGGTCGAGCTGTAAAATCCGACGAGGTTATCCTCCATCACTTAGTGTTGGAAAAGGCGCTCGACCAAGAAAAAACTACCAGAACCAACGACGCACCAAGCGCGATCGGAGTGATGGTGATTCGGGACGTGCGCCAAAGCGCGGACCGAGTAAATCTTCTTCCAAGAAACCCCGCCTAACCACTGAACGGAGCACTTCGAGCTCCAAACTACCTACGAAGAAGACATTTTCGGAACGAGCTCAAGTGCCACCCACTCCTTGTCCACATTGTGATGAGATGCACTGGTTGTCAGAGTGCCCAACGGCCGCTGATGATTAGAAAGTTGAAATCCGTCGTAGCTCTGCGAACAAAGAGCTAACGACGGAAATAAACGTGTGGTGGCAAGAATGAAGCGACTTCGTGAGTGTATCCCATCTCAAGAGAAGACTGTTCTTTTGAACGAAGAGGTTGTTGTTCCGTACTGTGCGGATGCTGGTGCGGACAGGACCGCCAAAAGCAAGCAACACGTGACCCAACTAATTCGTAGCGACACATCTATTAAGGTGACTCCACTCGATACTCCAATAGTGCACGTAGCTGTAGGCGACCATGAGGTCACTTCCACGCACTTCGTGCGACTGCGGCTGCGACTCAACACTGCTGCCGGACCAGTCGGCTTGCAGGAACCTGTTGATTGTCTGATAATTGAATGTGACGAACCCGAGTTCATCCTCAGTCAGGATGTTCTCAAATCGCTGGGGATCGACATCGACCAACAATTAGAGCAACTCGCAGGACGAGATGAAGGTGCAGACGAAAGTGAAGAAGATCTACAAGACGACCTACCGTCCCTCTCGCTGAGCTCAACCGTTCAAGATGCTCTTGAACGGATGGTTTCCTCAGCACTCGAGCAAGGATTCCCGAGCCACCTCGAGCAGCCGCTCCGGGCTATTGTGTTCAAGCACGACATATGGCGCCTAGAGCTAGGAAACGATCCTCCTGCCAATGTCGAGGCACTACGGATCCGACTCAAGGATGGAGCACGTGCTGTCGAGAGCAAGCCGCGGCCTTACCCACCAGCGGTACGTGCGTTCTTGCACGAGTTTAACGATAAACTTGTTGAACTTGGGTGGGTGTACGAAAACCCAGGCAGCCGCTGGGCTAGTTCAGTACTCCAGGTGCGCAAGCAAGGCGTGACCGGCCCTGAGTACAGACAAACATGCGACTACCGTCTAGTAAACGACCTCACCGAGGCACTCATTAGCACGATGCCTCATATGGCAACACTACTCGAGCACACTCGAGGCAAGAAACACTTCGGTTTGTTTGACCTATTGAAGGGCTTCTGGCAGCTACCTCTAGAGGAATCTAGCTAAGAATTCCTGGCGTACATAACTGACAACAAAATATACACTCCTCGTCGAGTTCCTCAGGGATGCTGTGATGCCGCAGTGCATTTCCAGCAGACGATGGAGCAGTGCTTCCAGTCGCTATTGTACCATTGCTTAGTTGTTTGGATCGATGATCTACTTCTATTTGCTGACGACGTAGACACCTACGTTTCGAAGTTAGAGAAATTCTTCGACTTGATTGCGGCTTTCAGGCTCAAGCTCAGTGCCAAAAAGAGCAGAATCTACCAACAATCGGTAAAGTGGTGTGGGCGTATCATCACATCTGATGGTATCGCTCACGACCCAGCACGCACCAATGCTTTACGTAGCATGCCATATCCAACGACCGCAGACCAACTACAGCAATTCTTATGTGCTGCCAATTGGATGCGCGAGTCGATGGCGGACTACGCTCGAACAGCTGACCCGCTGCAAAGCGACTTGATGCCGCGCTCAAAGGCAGCAAGCGCACGAAACGTGTTGCAGCCGGCATATCTATTGAATTGACGGACACTGAGCGTACTGCATACGACAAGATGAAGCAACTGCCCTCCACTTCAGCTACACTAGCACTACCCGACGACGACGCTACTACTGTCGTTTGCTCAGACGCATCCGATTGTGGTTGGTCGGTCATTATCACCCAGGTGAAGGACTTTGATCCTCGGAAACCAGTTACTACACAACAACACAAATTGCTCACGTGCCTCAGTGGTACGTTTAAAGGCTCACAGCTTAACTGGACTGTGATTGAAAAGGAAGCATACTAGCTTGACTACCTACTAATGCGGGTGCGACCATTCCGCCTCTACTGCGACCATCGTAACTTAATCCACGTCTTCGCTCCACATACGAGTATGAAGAAGCGCATTAGAGGCAAGTTGCTTCGATGGGCATTGAAGCTGATGCCCTACCGTTATATCATCGAGCATGTCGATGGTGTAGCAAATGTGTGGGCAGATATGCTCTCTCGGTGGGCAGGGCAATCAATGACTACAGTGAAACTGAAGCGATTTACCAAGAAGAGAAGCAAGAAGCAGAAGAACCCGACCAAGCCACATACAAGACAGATTCTTCGACCCCCTGGACGACGCTGAATTCGTCTGGCCATCACTGGACGAGATCCGAAGCGTCCGGCGACAGTACGAAGCACCTGTGGGGTCGACGCAAAACACAGACAAGGTTCTCAGAGTTGACCAGAGAATTTGGATTCCTACAGCATGTACTGAGCTCACACAGCGACTCTGTATCATTGCTCACTGCGGACCCCAGGGTCACCGCGGGGAACAAGCAATGGCTAATCACCTACGACGGTGTTCCACATACCAAATCTCAGAGGTGTCGTACACGCTTTCATAGCGACCTGTCTACTGTGCCCACACGTCAAAGGTAGCCAAATCGTTCACCGGCCATGGAGCGAGTGATGAACGAAACGGAGGCCTCCATTGGGATTTTTTTGTCCATGGGCGAATCGTTTGGTGCTAGTAAATATATGCTAGTACTAAAAGACCATGCCACACATTTCTGTGAGCTGGTGGTCTGTGACTCAGCCGACAGTGCTGTAGCCACAGCCGCTCTGCTGGACTGGCACAGCCGTTTCGGTATACCTCCTCAATGGGTCAGTGACAACGATAGTCATTTTAAAAACGAAGTCACCAGCAGACTTTTACCCTGGCTTATAGTCCATGGATCAACGGATCAGTAGAGCGCCTCAATCGCGATATCCTACAGGTCTTCCGTGCAATGATCCTTGAGTAAAAAATCTCTACAAAGGATCGGGTTTACCGTTCCGTTGGCGTTTCGACCTGCCTGCCGTTCTGCCCACAAGACATACTCCTGCATGTACTTGTTCACCACCTTGCTGTCCTTGTTCCTCAGCGGATGCACAGTGACAAAACGCGAATAACCATCCATTATCACCAACACAGCCTCATATTGAGTTGCATTGTACTTGCCTGGAAACAAAAGATCTGTATACACTACTTGGTTGGGCCTCTTCAGTCCACGATCCAGCTTCTTCCTGTGTGGTATCATCTTCTGTTTTCCAATATGACAAGCATCGCACGTATCTTGCTGTCGCTGCGTCAACATCATTCCCTGCACCAGCTCCTTGTCGACCATAGTCTTCAAATACTGCGGGCAGATATGACACAGTCTCTCATGCCAAAGCTGCAGCGAACCAACACCTTGAGCCATAGTGTGATTACACAAATGCTGCTTCTTCTGGGATCACTCTTGCTCTCTGGGTCGGATTCGCTACCTGGAATCCCCAAGTTGCATCCTACAGCGTCGCAACAGCCACAGTCCTTCCCTCTCTCAAGATGTGAAATTTCTCGTTTCATTATCGAGTTCCAGGGTATAACCCTGCTCAAAGGCTAAACCCGGAGAAAACAAGCCATACTCAGCGTCCAAAATATATAGTACTCCATTGAGATAGCTCACTATTTGTTCTGCATTAACCTCTGTCGTAAATGCTACTGTTCCCATTCCAGCTATGCGGGAAGCAATTGTAGATGTAACTCCTCGGATATGTTGCAACTGCTCCGAGTCTGCCGTGTACGACACGAATTCAGCGAAATTCCCCGTGACGTGCCAGTTGGAAGCCGTATTCAGATACCGCCACCCGCCATTAGATCGTCCAGCTTCTTGATCACTGTCCTCCAGATGTGCCTCAACACTGTCTGCCTCAGCCTCACGTGCTGGGTCTTCGTCACTCACTACTTTGTCGTCGCTCACAATTCCAATATCATGTGCATCATCAGTGTGAAGGTCTTGACCTTCGACATGATCTTCAGCTTCTCGAACTGCCTCCCCATGCACAGATACATCCACTCCATGTGCTCCACCGTGTTCCCGAGGGACGTCATGTACTTCATGAGGCTGTGCAACCCCAGCTACAACACCCTCGTCCAGCTCATGGTTCATCTGCACTTGTCCAGTGGTTTCCTGCCGTAGCGTGCAGTTCCCGCGTGGCTTGCGCTTCTGTTCAGCGTCATCAGCCTTCTCCTGCACCTTCGACTTGTCAGGGCAATTTGACCGTATGTGATCTTCACTGCCACAAGAATAGCATTTCCGTACTTTCTTGGATCCACCAGTCTTGTCCTCCTGAGAGCCTCATTTGCCCTCACTGCCTTTGCAATGTCCTCCTCGCTGGTTACTCTCTTCTCACCGCGCTTGCCCCGGAACTCTTTTTGCCGAGCAGTCGCTGCAAGAATCAGCTCTCGAACCTTCTTAGGTGAGTATATACTTGGATCTGCACCATAGTATATTGAGGACTTCAGATTTTCAAACTCAGTTTGATCAGGCAAACTCTGCAGTAGCATGTCCACCATCGTGGTGTCCGCAACCGTATGATTTAAGTCGGCCAACTCAGTCTTGAGGTTAAACATCTTGCAAAGATGAAGGTTGGCGTCACCTCCAGGGGCGAGCTTCATGCTCCAAAGCTCGTTCTCTACGCGACGGATCGTGTACGCCTTAATGGCTTCACTCTGCTTTCCTTCGTATAAGTTGCAGAGCTCACTCCACATTTCCGATCCGGCCTTCTTGTCACGTATCTGATGCAGGACGTCTGCCGGTACCGAAGTACCAATCAAGCGCATGATCTTCAGCTGCTTCTTCTCGAACTCCTCTTTCTTCTCTGCACTTGCAGTAGTCAGCATCGCCTTGGTCAAATCACCAACCGCGATGTCCTTGAGGTCTTGTTCCTTGAAGACATGCATCAGCGCCCACTTGTACGTCTGCCAATCTTTGCCGTTCCAGTTTTTCAGCACTCCTTCACTTGAATACTTCAGTGGCTTCGTCTTTGGGCTCATAACCCTATTGGAACTCCGTTCCTAGTCAAGCAACACTTCGGACTCGTGAAGAAATATGAAGACTGACTTATTTAAGTGCTAGTCCTGCTCTTCCGGAGCTACTACCAACACTCACGGGTTCAACCCCGCTCCCGTACAATGACCTGGCCCAACTGATTCTCATCTCATGTGTCCATGTCCCGTTGTGCCTGGCCTCCAATATGAATTCCAACAGTTCTGGTTCAGGAACGTACCTGGCTCAAGTGCTCTAGCTCCTCTGCAGTGTATCGGTGTCCTCCGTATCCTCACGGAGGCGGGTACTGTGCGCTGATCTTCGTGGAAAGATGCTCTTTCCTCGCGTTTCTTCAAAAATATTTTCGCCCTTTCACAATAAATAGGTTCCACCTCAAAAAATACTGGTACGGCACCTATTTCTTTTGCCGATTTAAAAATCGGTAAATTGCCACCTCTTCTCCCTCCGTGCAACATTTACGAAAAAAAATAGGTTAAAAAAACTAGATCGGTTTTCTATTTGGACATCACTCTTATGGGCTATGAGGTCCCTGTTTCGGGAAATACCCTCTGTGCTATTCTCTCATCCGAAATTATCATAAGCTTATGTGCAGATTTGCTTGGAGATCTCGGAAATATACATTGAGTCAATGACTTGCTTGGTATTAATAAAAAAAAATTGCTTGAAAAAATAACTCTCGACCAGTTGGGTTGTCGTGTGATGACCAATGAGGTGCTCGGCGAGCTCAGTTTGAGTGAGAGGGCGCCTTGAGAGGTTTGTAGTCAAAGTCTGGGTGGCTGAACTGGCGATCCGGATTTATAAGCAGGTATTGACTACTAAGCTGGAGTGGTTTACTGAAAAACCATCAGAATTCCCGCGATACCATAGCTCACGCGTATAGTCGGTAGTTATGCATCTCAAAGGAACTTATTTCAAGGTCTTCAATCAATTTTCTCTCCTGCATCGAATCACCAGACCGGTTTGCAACAAGATCATACCCTGCTCTTGTTGTTTGGTGAGTATCAACACGGACAGTATTAGGTCTCTGACGACTTCGGTCACGCAATTGATCACGTGGAAAATACGCCCTGGCAAGCACTTGACAGGCCTTTAAGCACACCACGAAGCTCCATTTTTATTTTTTTAAATAATGCGTTCACTTTGGTCTTGATGACCTCTGCATCGTTGTTCCCATCTATTGCACATTTCTTCCTACCATCGATTCCTGGTGATTTATTCTTAAAGTCCCGGTACTTAACCCTCTACGCGATCTCTTGCTTGGCCCTATTTCCATTTATTACGCACTAGTAGTACTATGCTGGGTGCCTTGATTCTTACCCTTCATGGTGCGCTTAAAAGTGTGCCAACTGCTTGCCAAGGTTATTTTTCCACGGGACCAATGGCGAGACCAAAGTCGCCAGAGACCTAGTTTAATGATTACCGTGGTTTCTGCAAGTGAGGTCTAATTTGGCAGACCTCCGTAGACCTTTATTAAAGTATGCCGTACAGTGCTGCATCACCCATATTTGCTCTATCGTGCCCGTATCCAACCAGTATTCGAGGTCAAATGACGAAATTGATGATGGCTGAGGCCCATCCAGATGTTTATGACCAAAACAAAAAAAAGCTCACGTCAGTGCCAGCCCTTACTTTATTGTCACTTCACGTTAGCGTGTTTCAGTGGCAAGTCGGAAAGTACGCTTTACTTGAAGAGGATGATGAAACAGCAATTCTGAAAGACGCATTCGCGCTTATCGACGCCTGCGATGGGTTTACAAGTGAAGGAGATAGCAACAACGACAGCATGGCGTTGGGGGAAGTTGACAAATCCAAGCTACTCTGGAGGTCAAGAGGAAAACCGGGTCGATCGAAAAATAAAGTGTACAAACCAGTGACCAAAACGATGCGGATACGACGCCCAGAGACGTCTTCTACAGCATTCCAACGTCGCAAAAAGGCTGAGCTTGGTGCTCTGCGTGCTGAAGCGGCCGTACTGGAGATTCGCCTCAGTGGCCTAAAGCAGAAAAATCAAAACCTTATGGACCAAGGTTTGAATAGAAGCGAAACGGACACGAGGAGTGGACATTCTGACCGTCAAACGGTGGAGCTCAGTTGGCTCGAGGAAGCTGTGAAGCAGTACCGGTGTCGCCTGGCAGCTGAACAGTGTAACAGAACATTGAGAGATATTTTAGCGACCCAAAGCCGAATATCTTGCGAGCTTCGAGCGGTTTTATATCAGCGAGATGCTCTCAAGGTGAGTACGTATGCAATCGTGGCGATTCTTGCGTGATAATTGACTTTTTGACTTGATTCATTATTCTGAAGGGAATGGATGTCGTATTTGGAGATGCACAAAGATGATATACGAAGCCAGGTTACCAATAAAGTTGAGTTGAGTACGTAGGATAGGTTGGAGCGCTTGTGATTGATCGTTATCGCACGTTACCGACAAACAACTTTGGATATGTTGTTGGCCTCAGCTAATCCACAACACCTTAAAATGAAGGACAAGCAATGGGATCAAAGGTTAGCGCCTGGCTTGACACTATAATCAAGAACTTTCTTAATTGTCATTTACTATTTTAAGTGTTCAATACGTGGTATAGTTTTGTAAGTGCCTACTGTTGTCCACAGGGCGAAAATGTACCATCAATGTTGTCAGAAAGGACAAACACCAGTGAGTTTTGTCCATGATTTAGCAACAAAAAAATCCATTTAGCTTGAGTTCATAATACACTTTACAGATCTATTTGCCAGGAGTATCTGTTATAGGTGACATTTCGCAATTAAGCTGGAACGAATACAAACAAGTATTTTCTGGGCAAACATATTGTACTTAAGCTAGTTTTTTCTTGGACATAAATTGCTGGGATTGTCGGAGCATGCGCAGATATGTGCGCCGGTCGCCCTTCTTTCATCCCGCTGGATCTCCACAATTTTTAGGTATAGCGATCCTTGTTGGTGCAAAAAATATATATCGCGTTAATGACAGCAACGACAACAGTTGGGTTTGCATTACTGTAGGCTGAGCCTCATTTAAAGTGAGCAACCGAGAACCTAAAATCTCCTCGAATATAGAGGCGGTTTAAACTGTGGATCATGACGAACACGAATGGTTTAGAATGTGAATGCACTAATGTGCCAGCGATAGAGGTGGGATTGCTGTAGATGCAGTGATTGGAAGGGACCAGTTGAAGCGGCACACACGACAAAGCATGGGAGATACATGTACATGGAACTTTTACTACGCGACGGGCAGCTACGTACTACTTAATAGGGATCTTTCTGCAACTGCAATCGATCTGGACCCCGGGTGTTTATGCCGGGTTTTCCATCACATAAACATATATGCAAACACGGAATCCAAAACCGCTCACTTAAATATGTTTTTCCTGCCTTTCAAACAGGTATGTACTTTGACAATAGTGATATTAGTGTATGTATTGATTGAGAGTAAATGAACAGGCGTTGCGTGTTCGATACTGTACTGCATCAACTTGAGCACTCATACATACAAAACGCCCAGGTGAAACACGTGCACGTGCAATGGTAAAGAATCTTGCCTCACCGACCGTTACAAAAACGCCGAGGGTGCCGGTTTTTGGTTGGTATTCCTTTGCTGTGTCCACATGGCTTGTTGGCGTGTGATCGAGTGGAATTAGTTTGATTTTATTAAACTGTTGATTAGTGTTTTGCCGGAGTCACCATCCCTAGCTCCACTAAGGGGAGTGCCTCTTCTACTAGAGGAATGGCGAGTGGACTACAGATTTCCCCGGCAAATCCACAAAGGTGGGACCAATAAATCGTCCGAGTTTACAAAGTTTACACAGGAAATCTGATCCAGGAAAATGTATTGATTTATTAGAAGTTTTAGCAAGAATATGACGCTCTCGCCATTTTGCATACCTCGATCTTCTGCCCAATTGTGAGGCGGACGTACGTGCTCTTGGCCTCTTGTCTGTTCTTGGGTTGCGAGGGCATGGGGAAATTAGTAAATGGTGGCACCTTAGTACGTGTAGGTAGGCACTGCAATACATTATGTTCATCCTGAGCCTTTCATTTGCTCCTGTAATGCAGCAACTTGCACATGCATGGCATTTCCTGCGAGATGACCAATTTCCCGCCAAATTTAAATTAATTCAGTACGCGTCCTGTCTAGTGCTGCCCATCTCTCTTCGCGTCTGACCACTGACTGCACGAGGAATATCAACGACTGCAGTTGTGGATTTGCCGGGGAATTCTGTACTGCATACAGTACACTACACTGTAGTATTCTGCAAAGCAATGTTTACAAAGTGCTGACGAAGACACAGTACGTTTTCACAGCAACGCAGGTTGTAGTATGTATTTAACCCAGTAGATACCATGGGCGGGGTATATGACAGGGATGCTGAAGCTGCCTTGGGGTCAGTAGGCGTTGCACTACGGACGAGACTCACCGAGACGCACTTCTGAATTTGCACAACTAAGACCACGTGAAGGTACTTGTGCAATGGCCTTGCTGCCTCAAGACGACGAGATGGCGACAGTTGAGGAAGTTTTTGCGTTCATCGACTCGTTCCAGTGGGATGACGAACGGCCCGACCAGGTGAAAACCGCTGACCCACCTTTAGACTCCTCATTTGAGCCTCCAAATCCAAAAGACCGAGGGATGCCTATGCCGCTTAAATCGGTTGACAGTGACCCAAAACCAAAACCCAAGCGCAAAAGAATCCGAACTGGTTGGAGCTCGTCAACCGGACTTCAACGACGCAAGCGCGCAGAACTCGAGTTCCTTAGAGCACACGTCAAGGAACTTGAAGCCTACGTGGAGCAACTAAAGCGGGGTGACTCCAGGTCCAAGGTGACTTCAGTCAAAAAGGATCACCTTTCTGTCGACTGGCGAGAGGTGGCATTGGAGGAGTTTGACGAACGGAAGAAGTCCGAGGAGACCAACCGGGTCCTCAAATCAATCCTAAAACAACTGGAACTAGTAGGTCAGAACCTGAGTTACTAAGCGAGCGTATCCATTGCAGTTTTATTCACACGTAACCTTTATGATATGTATGTGTTGATCTAGTCGTGCCAGTCTTCGTGATCTGCCGTACACACTTCATTTTTAGTCACATAGATAAGATCCTCATAGTACAGAGTTTGCTCACGTAAGCTCAAGCTTACGGAAACACAGCAAGCCAATAAAACCGCTTATGACAGCACATTTTGATTTCTAAACTGTCAATACATAGTCATTCAGCAATATCGTGATCACAGCCTGCAAAATGGCGAAGCTTACCTAGGAAAAATCGTTATATACATGCAGTGGCTTTTTCAATCAGTTGACATAGCAATTCAAATGTGTGAGAAATGCACCGTTTTCGTATCCTCAAACCAGACACTTTGATCCAATTATTATTTACTTGATTCAAAACAATAATTGAATATATATTTAAATAAGTTTTATCCAATCACCGACGGAAAGACATTTCGTTGGTTAAAATGCGTACAATGATGGCTGATGATTACGCCTTGCAACGTTTGTGTTTGCCACTTAATCTAGCGGAATCGACCGTCATTCCTCAATTCCCAAAATGAGCAGCATTTTGGTCACTGATACCGACGAGTCTGCGACGCTGGAGGCGACTCTGGCCTTCCTAGACGCATGGGAGGCCCCCACCACAAAGCGCAGCTTCGATCCGACCGTCTCCAGCTTCCATACACCGGCTCGATGCCTCACGCCGCAGCAGAAGCAACAAGACCAACACTCTCGACGCAAGAAGCCTCGCCGCAAATACCCCAACAGCTCGTCCACTGTGCTGCAGCGCCGAAAGAAAGCGGAAATCCTGGCGCTACGGACACAAGTGGAGCAACTCGAGTTGCAGTTGACGCAACTTAAGCAAGTCCCAGCCGCCAAGTACGCTCTGAACGACGTTGAAGGCGCGCTCCTAGTAGAACCAAGTCATTCGCCGATAGGTTGGGCTGAGCAGGCTACGGTGCAGTATAGAGGCCGATTACAGTCTGAAAAGACCAATATTAAGCTGAAGAGCATTATGGCCAATCAGATCAAGGTCAGCGAAGCTCTGAGAACGCTGCTACAGAAGACGGCAGCGATGGAAGACATGGACTTCTTGCACCCAGATCCGTGCAAACCATTGGCTGATGGACTAAGCAGCATGGAACTGCTGGAAAAAAGGGTGGAGAGTCTCTATTTGGATGCTGATGCTGTTTTTAAGCCCGAGAGGATGAACTCGATCAGTGTGGAAGCGATGGTGAAGCAGAATCAATCTCTAGGCAAGACGGTGGAGATTATTTCCACTACACCAATGCTGTGTCCATTGAAGGTGGCGAGCGATACGCTTTGGAACTGGTTCTCTCTGGCCAAGGTACAGTATGCAACATTTTTTTTTTTAATGTTTTTACTTTTACTAAGATTTACTTCTTTTTTTTTTTACAATACAGCCCGTGCGAGAGCGGACAAACATTCTTGAGAGAAATTATACGCTTTTATTGGAGAGTCAGATCGGCACGTTGGAATTTAGGAAACAGAACTTTGTGCGGAGATTCGAGGAGACCGACCGCGTGGTGGTTATTTGGGCCGACATCTTACGGTTACCGAAGCACAAGTTGCAGTTTCGTAACCAGACATGGATGTTCATTACGCCGTCGGCGGACGCTCCCAACGACGCGTCGGTGCTTCGAACATTTCAGCAGCTGTTTGTCGACAACGATGAAAGTCATCAAGTGCAAGGCGCTTCCTTCGCTGAAAAATCGGCTTTCCAGGAACTCAGCAAACTCTACCGCCGCTTTCTACAGTCCCAGCAGAGAGTGATGCTGGAAGAGACTCGAGCCGGTGCAAATGCATTTGGAATTACTGTGTAGCGTAGCATTTGTGTGCATTTCGATAATTTCGCCCTCGATTAAGACAATTCCCATAAATTTTGAGCAACTCATAAAAAAAAACCAAATATGTTAGAAAGGTCAAATTGGTGCAACTGCCGTAGCTGACAAGCGAAGGCACAGGTGAGACCATGGGACTTGGAGAGTGTCCCTGAGGGAGTTGGCATGCGTCTCAGGAAGTGTCAGACTGAACTTTACTCACTTGGACCTCGCCAATCGCTGTCGTCAGCTCCATTCACGCCAGTTTTGGGGTCTTCATAATCATGTATGCGCATCAACATTTTGTCATCGTAATCATGTCAGTCAATGGACAGCACCACCCCATTGTACGATTAACGCTAGGACTGCTATTCTCCTCGCAGTTACCAAAGATGAGTTTTTCAGCCAAGGAGGAGGCTGCTATGCCGTCGCTGGAGGAGGTAGTGGCTTTCATTGACTCGTGGGATTCGGGGAACACCAGTCCGGGCGACGTCACAACCAGCGAGAGTGAGACCGACCGCTCTCCATTCAGTAAAGAAGACGTCGATTCTGTGCTGCTAGACTCGCAGGATGGTGTACTACAAGATGCAAGTTTTCTACCAAAGGAGACACTAGAACGCAACAGCAAGAAACCCATGAAGAAGAAGCGAAAGAAGACTCCAGGGGCGTCCACGCGACTGCAGCGGCGTAAAAGGGCAGAGATCTTGGCCTTGAGCGCTCTGAGCGAGCAACTGGAAGGGCGATTGGAGCAACTCAGACGCGATCAGGACGAATTTGACCCTTCAAGTATGTTATTGACTCAAGGTGGGTCTTCCTGGTCTGCGATAGCTGCAATTCAGTTCCAAGAACGACTCCAGTCCGAAGTGATTAACCAAAGACTGCGCGCTGTCCTCACGGAGCAAATGAAGATCAACAAGGCGCTATGTGACGTCTTCCGGGCGCAAACTTCTTTGGGCGTAAGTGAATTGTTTGGTATCATTGTGTTCGATCAGACTAACACATTATTTTTGTGTATTCAGAACTTGAATGTATTTTTCGGGGAACCAGGACCCCCGGTACAATATCCGGTAGCAGACAACTCTTGTGCTATGATCGGTGAGCTTGAAAAGAAGGTGGAAGGCTTGTATCTCGACTCGGCAGCGGTATTTCAGCCCCGTGGAGTCCCTTGCATCAATACTACTTTGCACGTTAAGCAAGAACAAGATCGCGGCAACGTTTTCGAGATCACTAGTACAACTTGCCTGCCGTGTTCAGTACAGGAAACAAGCGCAATGTTCTGGAGAGATTTCCTGACAATTCATCAGACCAACGACAAATCCTATCACTTCGTACGTAGTAGTTGCAGGGCTGCATCGTTAGTAATTTTTGTATTTAACTTTATTTTTTTTGTACAGCTTCGGCAGCGCAAACCGGCTTCTGTTGAGAAGAGTTTCAAGTGGGTACTTCGCAGTGAGGCGACAGTGAGGGAGATCAACGGGTTTGCGTTCGTGCGAAAGATTGAAGAGCCCAACCGTGTTGTTCTCGTCGAGGCAGATCGCTTTGTACTGCCGACGGAAGGTCTTCACTTTCGGATTCAACGCTGGACCATCATTACACGTTCCGAGGACGGATCAAGGCCCGGGTCAATTGTTCGTACGCTGATCCAGCTCCGCGCCGAGTACACTGAAGAGTTCGCACCCACGAAAAATGACCTTCAACAAGTGAAAGATTTAGTGCTAGGAACTCTGAGTTCGAGGTTGCGAGGATATCTCCAACAGCAACAAGGGAAATTTGAGAGGGAAGCTGAGCAGCTCCGCATGACCACAACTGCAAATTGAAAACTCATTAGTAAAATTGGAGATATAAGGTTAATTGCAAGTTATTGTCTTCTTATGCTTGAGCTAGCTTTGCGACCTGGATTGGACCCTTGAGATTCGGTCATGTTCCCATGCTGTAAGAAGTCACAGCTGCGTGTATCTTCCAGCGATTTGAGGCTGAGTGGTGGATCGTACGAGCTTAGATGGACTAGTGAAAATGGTGGTTCATCCGCTCCTTGAAGGGTTCACACGATGGTAGCCAGCCGCCCGTCGCCCGAGTTTGCATCTGTATGGTATGTTTATCGTTATTCGCTGGTCCATTCATTTATCTTGAAGAATCCAAGTAAAACAGTCTTTTACAAAATGTACAGTAAGAAACACTGGTGCATCAAGTGATTTATCGAGTTGCTGCAGCCGTCGTTTGCAGATCTCATCAACACTTTTCCTGTCGACACGATTGCCACGACAATGAACACGAAAATACAATTGGGTACATGTGCATTAATTACAATAGGTAATGTGTATCGGATACCGTAGATGTACCAATTCGCTCCTCCCGCTGTACAGGACCAGGAGTTGCTGGCACCGTCGTGAACTTTCGTTGTCCGCCTGCAACAGGACGCTTTCTGATGTGGCCAACTCTTTCAACAACCGACCAACTTGGTCGGTTGTAAAGATCGTAAGGATCCATCTCATATAGACATCGGCGAGCGAGCGCATCAACCTGATGAGCTTCTTGCTTGATGAAGAAGAGAAAATGGCGACCCTCGAGGAGCTCTTTGCATTTATCGATTGCTCGGATGGGCTCGCTCAACCTACTGAAAATGGAGCCTGCGCATGCATTACCGAAACCAGCGAATCCCCTATAGTTGTGGATGAAGAAAAGTCGATCCCAGCTTTGCACACCGATATGAGTGTGCAGAAGAAGACCCCGCGGCGACGTAGAAAAAGAATTGGATGGAGCTCATCTACAGGCTTGCAGAGGCGCAAGCGAGCCCAACTGCAGTTCCTCAGACAGCATGCTCAGAATCTGGAGACGTATCTGCAACAGCTTAAGACCTCTCTCAAACCACCTTTTGTCTGCCCCACGATGGCAACGCGAAGTCAGTGGAAAGAGCTTGCAACGGCCGAGTTTTCGGAGCGACTTCGTTCGGAGGAAGTCAACCGCTCACTGAAGACAATCATGAACAGCCAGTTAGAGATGAACAAAACGTTGAAAAGTGTTTTTGAAGAGGGTATCACGTCTTCAGTTGATTTCGAGGGATGAAGTTCGTGACTTGAGAGCAAAAAACAAAACACCCGCATGAGGATACTGCAGCAAGTGTTGCAAGACGTTTAAAAACTCGATTCGATCTTCATCAATCTTACATGTTAGTCGAGGCGATTTTTTTGAAGCCTTATGAAGTGAATCGACCTGCATGAGGCACTATTTGTATTCGATTACGATGATCACCGAGCTCAACATGAGAATGCTATGTGGCCTCGGAAGACAACAGCGTGGTCACGCTACACCTCGAGCTCTACATGTAAACATAAGTATACCTGACGTTAATCGATGGAGGTTCAAATGCAAGTTGTAGTGACAACCCCTTTGCTGCGCGATGGCTGGAGGATAGAGTTCCTGTATTCATGTAGTACCGTTTCCTGGAGCAAAGATGTACGTCAAGACGTCGCGATACATCGACAAATACAGTCAATCTACTTTACCGGTAGATCCAAGAGTCTGGGGCCAAGTGATTGCTTCGTACAGTCACTATACTATACTATAGTGTGGAACATGATCATATAGAATGCGTATGTACATGTGCGATCTGTTGATACGGCAAGGTAGACGAAGCGAGTTTGTGGTTGAAGTATTCCATTGCTGTGTCCACTAGTCGTCGTCAATCAGCATCGTAATCTGGTTTGTCCTCGTAAACATACCCGAAACTTTACCGATTGTGTCATTCCAAGTGATTGGACGCGTCCATTTTGTTTCGAGCGAAACGTGTAAACGTTATGGCTTACAAAGAGCGACTGGCGTGAGGAAGACGTGGTCGGAACGACAGGCCGCAATAACGATGCATGTAATACTCTGCTTGCGTCCATCTTCGCAAATCTGAGAGAATATAGCGCCCGAAAGAGTGCAACTTGGCAAGGTCCACAGCTCTTTCGACGGATCCGTATCTACACCTTACGGGATCTTTGGCAGGACCAACATATGCGTCGTGAGGCTGATGAACAAAATACCAATACATAGACGTGTGAACTAGAGAAATCGTCGTCATTTCTTCGGTGGTACATGGAAGCGGATGGTTGTGCCGAAGTGAAGGGTGTCCGTCGAACAGACCTTAGCAGTGGGAAGTTCCACTCACTTGAAAAAGCGCACGCTCAAGGACGGACCAGATGAGCAGCGAGGTACAAGAAGACGTGGAAATGGCGACGTTGGAGGAGCTCTTTGAGTTCATCGATTGCTGCGTGTGCCCCGACGTCTTCACCGAGAACATCGACACTTCTGATCCTTGGTGTGAGCACGCCATGCTGCCACCTCTCGAATTCTCGACAACTACTGCACAAGGCTCACCTACGACAATTGACCGAGCTTCTCGATCACCTGAGAGCAACGCGCCGGCCACTAAGCCGAAGCGTAGACGAAAGCGAACGGGCTGGAGCTCGTCGACGGGACTGCAGCGACGTAAGCGCGCGGAGCTGCAGTTCTTACGGGAACACGTCCGTGACCTCGAAGAGTACGCGGAACGACTCAAGAAACGAGTTGGGCTGACGAGTGTAGAAGATGAGCTAACGGTCAATTGGCAGGAAATTGCTGCAGTTGAGTACGCGGAACGCCAGAAAGCGGAGGATCTCAATCGGAATCTACGGAGAGTCATGGATAATCAACTGCAGCTTAGCGCGGCATTTAAACGTATGACAGACCAAAATGCGCTTGTTTGAATAATTGAAATACATAAATGACCATTTACCATGTCGTAGGCAATAATCGAAATTATTTGTTAGTATAATGACTGGACTTTTCTATGAACTTTGCACCACTTGGCCAGAGACAGATTTCATCAGGTAGTCGGTACCTCTACGACTACAGCGTTGTGTCGGTTCTATCGCGCAACTTTGGTGAAGCAGCTACTCTAAAATAAAGCACACTAAAAACCCAACAAAAAATGCCACAATTTTTAAGCGTCGTGTTTCCGAAAATGTTCGGTCCATCCTCCCTACTTTTGTGAACTCGCAATCATGTGGCCTGCATAATCATCAACATTTCAGCCAATCCAAACGTTTAACCAACATTCCATCCAATCACAGTGCGTGGATGCAGAGGACCCCATCATAATACCAACCCACTTCCAAATTCTCAATACACCGCATAGATGACTGACGTGCTGCTAGAACCCGAGGACATGGCCACCGTGGCCGAGGCTTTGGCCTTCATCGACGCCTGCGAGGGCCATGTAAGCCCCAGTGTCAGCGGCAACACAAGCAGCAGCGACAGCGGGGGCTCCCCACTGCCCGATAACCAGAGTTTGACTGTATCAACCGACTTTCCCAGCGATTTGAAGCCGCAAAAGCCCAAACGTAAGCGCCGATCAAAGAATCCCGCGGGGTATTCAACGCGATTTTTGCATCGTAAGAAGGCGGAGATGCAGCAGTTGAGGGACGAGGCAGTGCGGCTGGAAGCTCAGCTGGAAAAGCTGAGAAGCACACGAGTAGTGGGCGTTGGAGCCCTTGCGGCTCACGTCTCTCAGTTAAAGAAGAAGGCGAACTGTAAGTGGATGGAGGTGGCCATGATCGAGTTTCAGAGACGACAGAGCGCCGAATACACCAATAGGAAGCTCAGGGCGCTACTGGCGAATCAGATGAAAGTCGATGAAGCTTTACGTGGCGTTGTGATGAATAATTCGGTCCTGGAGGTACGTATTTGTCCGATTAAAACTGAGTTTTATGTGGCTAACGCAATTTTGTCTTTAAACAGGGAATGAACTTTCTGTATAACAAGCCACCGACGTCGCGACATCCGCTGGCAACAGTCGACAATAGTTCAGTGATCATGGCGGAGCTGGAGAAGAAAGTCTCGGAGATGTACTTGGAATCCTCGCTATTATTCGATGAGGAGACGGGGACTTTACGTCTTAAATGCGAAACGCAGCGCCGAGTCGATCCGCAACTTGGTCCGACAGTGGAAATCGTCACTAGTGCGCCTCTGTCGTGCTCTCTAGAAGCTGCAAGTTCTTCACTCTGGAAAGAGTTGACTACAATCCGCACGTATCCGGACAAATCGTTCCGTTACGTAAGTTTTATACAATTTTTTTTTTATTGTTTTGAACTGTTATCTAACGACTTTTACCTTGCAGATGCAAACGGGTACGCCGAATGTGATGGAGAAGAGCTTTGATCAGATTCTACGGGGAAATGACGGGGCGATGCCAGTAAATGGCTTGCAGTACATGAGGCAATTCAAGGAGGAGAACCGCGTTGTACTGGCCCGAGCGTACAGAATGCTCCTGCCCACCGACGGCTTGCAGCTTCGTGCAAACGCGTGGACTATTTTCTCTCGGTCCAAGACGAATCCTGCTGAAGCCTCGGAGCTGCGATCTTTCGTGCAGCTTTATATGGAGATCCAGCCAGGATTCGCAGCAATCCCCGAGGATGTTGCGTACTTGAAGGACGTCGCGTTCGAGTCGTGGAGTATGAAGATGCGAGGCCATGCTCAGTATTTACAGGAAGTGCTGATCGAAGCTGCGTCTGATGCCCCAGCGGGGACATCCCAACTACTGCTGAAATCGATTTGTTGACTTGGAAATCGACGTCTCGCCTTGTAATACAGTAGATGTCGACAACGTTCTATGATTTTTTTTTTTTTTTTTTGGCTAGAATATGTATTATTATTAATCGGATGAGTAAGAAAACTAAAGTCAGGGTCCACGAAATACGAAATACTACAAGTACGTTTACGGTCCCTGTTCTGGTACTAGAGATTCAAATCGTCTGCCTCATCGATCAGTCGGTTTTGTAGAAGCTGCGATTCCTCTCGCAGTTTCAAGCCCAGACTCTTCAGCACGGTAGCGTGTGAACTACAAGTGGTGTTCTTTGGATCCATGTAGATTTGCCCCCAACCTTGGACAACCGAGGTGTTTGGAGACGTCCCGGATCCAGTGATAACCATGTAACATTGGTCACGAAACTGCAGCTCGTCACTTGGCAGTGTCATAATACCAGATTTAATGATCACAACACGATCACGCTCTTCAAACTTTCTTAAAAACTGGAATCCCTGGACTTGCTTCCTTGCAGTCACTCCCTCGAGGACCACCACCCAGTTCTTCACGTACGAGTGCGATAGCCTTCCTTTCAGCTGTAAACAAGTGTAGCGAATTAGTGTTACCCTTGAAATATTTTGTTGGAATTACAGAAACTTACGCATCGCGCGGAAGCACTGTTTGTAGTCAACTCTTTCCAAACAAGACTAGCGGCTGACTCAATTGCACACGGCAAGGGAGTAGTCGATAGCATCTCAATGCTGTGTCCGTGCACATCGTCCCTCTTTGTCTTCATGCTCGCGCTTACTGTTGTTGATGGCACTGAAAGAATCTGCGACGCTAAGTTGTGGTACAACTTCGCTACTTCATGATCGAGTTCCGTGATTGTTGCTGTACAATATTTGGTGTCAGGACGTGGATCGTTCGCTTCCGTTGGAGTGGTAAACTCATTCTCCTGCAGCATGCAAACCAGGTTAGAATCTGGTCAGTTTTCCACGTAGAGTATTTTCTGAAATTTGTACCTGAGCAAGTATTTTTCTTCCCAGAATTCGACGTAGCGTTACGTCAAGCTTTTGTTGGTGTGAGATGATCGACTTCAGTTTGCGATTAATCTCCTCTGAACGTTGTCGCTCTTGATACTCGATCGCCGCTGCTTTTTGCCACACAGACTGAGCTGCTTCACTTACCATATTCATGCATCTTCCATCCCTAAAACTGGCTCGCCATTTCTTCAAACTCACAGCATAGACCTCAAGCTCTGCGATCCGACAGCGTAGAGCCTCTATCTCAGCTTTCCTCCCCTGTTGTACGCGTGTAGAGTATCCCAGCTTGTCGGCGCTCCGCTTCCTTTTGGAGCCTGTCACGCTTGATGTCTTGTCCTCGCTGTCACTGGATGCCGATGGAGGATCGTGATGGGCTTCATGGCTACGGTTTCTATTGGGCACGTCAAGGTCTTGGCCGGGGTCGAAGGAATCGATGAACGCTATCGCTTCAGATACCGCGCAGAGATCTTCAGTCGGAGTTTCCACGAAGTTCATTGCTGCGTTTGTAGGGGCGTTTCAAGAATGGCTTTGCTGTGAGTAAAGCATATAGGCGAGGCCTGGTTCTGCAAGGATTCGAGTATTATTAAGGCTCGTAAACAGAGTCTTTCATAATCTCCGTAATCATGGTGATACTTGAAAGCTTTACCGGCCGGAGTCAGCACTGCAACTCAGGATAGACTGTCCATTCATTAATCTACGGGATAATTTAAAAAACTGTCCCGTGAAATTTAGGACCAGGATCGGTAGTTGTGGAATTAATACTAGGAGTATAGTTGTACTTGTATAATATTGTAGTACAAAACTAACAAGTAAACTTGGAGCATTCGTGCCGACTCACTCGACAACACCATCCTGGATTCAATCCACGCCAGAGCTCCGCTTGCGTAGAAATGCACAGGGTGTAGAATTCTCTATATATCCGTTGAAGTTCGGGGCTTCCGTCCACGATGTTGTGTCAGTATTCACTACTGCGTTCACCCCCTCCTGCTGACTGTCGTATAAAAGCGGTTGGCGTACATACCAAAGCCAAGTAACTCGCAATGTCGTTAAGTGGTATTTATCATTTTCCAATCGATAATGGTACGGTGAAGTAGTAGCAATAGCAGTAGTAGTAGTAGCAGTAGTAGTATTAGTAGTAGTAGTAGTAGAAGTAGAAGTAGTAGATGCAATTGGTAGTGGTTGCGGCAAAGGCAGTTGCTTGTCACCGTAAACGTGTAGAATCATAATCAACCATTCGCGGTCCAGTTTCGCCACATTATCACTATGAGCTTCTGGGAGACAACGAGAGAGGATGAAGTGACCGTGACCGATGCGATCGCTTTCATCGATTCATTCGAGGCGAGTGTGGACGAGAGTGAGCACAACGGCGTCAGTGCTGATGTATCACCCCCCCGAGAGCAGCATCTCTAGTTCTCAGACGCGTCTGAATAGCATATCCAAGCCAAAACGAAAGAAAAAGCGCAACCCACCTGGGTACACAACGAGTTTGCAGCGACGCAAACGCGCAGAGCTACAGAATCTGCGTGATGAATCTCGAGCACTTGAGGATCGACTGGGCGAGCTCAAGCGATTGAAACCAGTGTCACTAACCTGACAAGAGCAGTCTGTAGTGACTACCCCTCGAAAAGCGCAATGGAAAGCTCTGGTTGAGTATGAACGGGATGCTCGTCGACAAGCCGAAGAGGCCAATTGCAGACTCAAAGAAATCCTTTCTCATCAGTTGGATACCAACAAGAAATTATGCCGCGCTCTGCAGAAACAATCGCTCTTGCAGGTGCGTTTATCATATATCTACCCTGTGAATCCTTCTGCTGTATCAACGCGGTATTTTGTGCGCAGGGGTTTGATTTCGTGTTTGGAACCACGCCAGTATCGCCTTACTCCTTCGCAGCTTTTGAGAACAGCAAGGCAATCACTGATCACCTGCAAGTTGTGGTAGATAATCTCTATCTCACGTCGGAGTCCTTGTTCGAGCCATTGGCGTCTTCATCTACCGGCTACAGTGTGCGCACCACATTTGACAAAGAACGCGGGAAAGTAGCCGAGATGAAGGCGACGACTCCTGTTGCATGCTCGATGGAAGAGACGGCCAAGTCGGTGTGGTTAGAGCAGAATGGTCACCAACCAGACCCACAGAAGTGGGCAAGACGGGTACGTTCTCGTGTCAAGTACGGTTAATGCAAAAGCCTGATAACTCTCTATGTTCCCTGTATAGATGCTCGGTCGTAAGCCTAATTCACAGGAGAAGAATTGGATCTTATCGGTCACGTACCAGTCCTACGTCAAGCACGTCAAAGGCATTCAGCTCCTTCAGAAATTTGAGGAGCCGATACGTCAAGCACGTCAAAGGCATTCAGCTCCTTCAGAAATTTGAGGAGCCGAACCGAATTGTGTTGGCAAGGACAGATCTCATGACACTCACAACTGAAGGATTGCAGTTCCGCGACAAGTGTGTGACTGTCATTACTAGATCGGATTCAGATCCATTGAAAGCGTCGATCGTTCGCATTTACGAGGAAATCTACATGGACCCTCAAGGAGGTTTTACAGCTCGAGCTGAAGACCTGACGTATGCACAGGATGTCGTCCTAAAAACGCTCAGTTGGAAGCTTCACAAGTACTCACTCCGACTTCAAGCCGTGCTGGTGAATCAACTTCCTTCAACCACTCAAAAACAGTGCTGATACGTCACAAACGAGTGACTTCGATTTCATCTGTATGGAAAATACATGTTGCTTACCTGCGTTTTGTATACAATAATCGTTTTGGAAGGACATCAAATTTATGAGGCTAAAATATTTTAAAATTCACAATTTGTATCACCAGAATTAACAGGGTATTTGAAAATATGTGGGTTGTTTGCTGTTACGACCTCCATAAACACCTGTCTCCATAATCTTCTGCCGCTCCCCACCCCGCACGTAAACGCCACAACTCACACAACATCTCTTCCATTTCCCAATTTGCAGTGTCCATCCAACCCAGCAACCAAGTCCCAACTCATGAGCCTATACTGCTCTAAGAACGAGGATTTCGTGACGGTGGAGGAAGCCATCGCCTTCATTGACTCGTTCGATCAACTCTTAGGCGACAGCGGCGACTCGGACGTGTCGAGTACAAAATCCATTACTCCACCTGCCAAAAGTGCTTCACGCAGAACAAACCCTCCCCGGAAACGCAAGTCGAACCCTCCAGGATACACAACCCGAATGCAGCAAAAGAAAAAAGTGGAACTTCAAGAGTTGAGGGACCAAGTTCGCGAACTCGAGGAACATGCCGAGCAACTCAAAAGACTGCGACCCAACAAGCCAACACAGAGAGTATTAGATCCTCAGATCGCAGAGCAACAGGCCAAGTGGGAGCAGATCGTCGCAACGGAGTATGTAGCTCGACGACAGTCCGAAGAGACCAATCGTAAGCTCCGGACGATCTTGGCTCACCAAGTCGAAGTGGACAAGAATTTGCGTCGTATTCTGCACAAACGTTCCCTATTACAGGGAATGGACTTTGTTTTCGGGAACGAACCCACATCGAGGTACTCGTTCACTGCGTTTGAGAACAACAAGTCGATCATAGATCACTTGGAACAGAAAGTGGCACAGCTTTACTTGGACTCGGAAACCGTGTTTCAAAGCGGACCACCGCCTTCTATCAGCTGCAGTATGCAGATGAAATACATCGAAGCTTTCGGCATGACAGCGGAGGCCCTGTCAACGACACCCGTACCGTGTTCGATGGAGGTGGCCGCTGATATTTGCTGGAAGGACTTGAGTATTCCTCGTCCTTGTCCGGAGAAATGGGCACGTTGTATGAAAAGCAGGCAACCGCATTCGCACGAGAAGAATTGGATCCTCGCGCTGCAGTGCCAGTCGTACGTGAAACAAGTCAAGGGCGTTCAGTTCCTGCGAAAGTACATTGAACCGAATCGTATCGTGATTATCAAGGCGGACATGATGACGCTCAATAACGAAGGACTGCAGTTTCGTGACCAGACGTGGACTATCATCTCTCGTGCTCAGACTAAACCGAACGCTGCTGTGGTGCGAGTGTGTGAGCAAATGTTCTTGGACCGAGAAGCCAGTGAAATAGCAACCTCACGTCCGGAAGATATTGACTATGCGCAGAATGTAGTGCTTAAGAATTTGAACTGGAAGCTGAGGGAGCACACCACACACCTACAGGACCAGCTGATTGAGGAGACGCAAAACTTTGGGATGGTACCGGCAGCGTAGAGAGGCTTAAGAGCACAGTGTAGCTGCAAAATGCAGTATAGTTCACTGCAGCACTTAGATTTACTTGATAATCTCTCCACGAACGCGGTCTTGGTGTAGACGATTTAACCTATTACGGCGTGGACTCTGAAAAAGTAACCCGCTACGTACTTTGTAATTTTTGCAACATTTCTTCGACGGTATTGTCATGTAAGATTTCGCGCAATAATTATATATGTATTGAAGAGTTGAACTTATAATTGTATGTATTGGAGGGTAGCATTTTTTTTTCGAAAACATTTACAATGGGACGAATACAGGATCAAATGAGAACTTGACAAGGAGCATTGGATCCACGCTAGCTCTGACACGTGTTTCAGAGAACAAAGCAGATCTTGTTACTTCAGCAAAAAAGAAAAAAAGACAAATCGAACAGACTTTGCCAAATTGCGGAGACTACATCCAGGTACGATACTTCTCGTAAAAAAGTAAATTTCCCTTGACGCTGAACTACTATCAGTACGTAGCCAATTTCAGCGAGTTCGTATATTGCCGTCGGGCGTAATTCTAGCGTTGCTGAACACGATCGAGGTATCCTCGAGAGTATCCAACTTTTCCATCAATACTGGTACCATGTCCACGTTGTGTTGGAGGCTAATGAGTTGTTCATCCTCCAAATCCCAAGTGAAACGAACTCAGCTCGGGAAAACGAAATGTTGGTCTCTTAATTGCGCAGCAATTTGGGCGGATCGACTTCCTTCTCTAGCAGAAAAGAGATGCGGAAACACAATCTGCATTGTCAGTGCTGAAATCGTGAAGCTGGTGGTGGAAAAGGCGATGAACGAGCGCTCCGCAGTCCTCTTCACCTGCTTTAACTCCATCCTTACAGCTGGAAACCACTGCGTGAAGAGATACCAGTTCGTCACCAGTGTATCAACGCCGCTTGAGGTGTTACTCAAAACATCAGGAGCCATCGTTGCATATAGAAAGCTCAGGTCCTTCGAATTGATAACATCACTATCGATGATACCACACTGAAAGGTACGGAAGTACTCGGCAACAACGACCCAGACCGTTAAAGTTCGAGGTGGCCAGAGTATGTATCGATCACGGTAGTGCTTGAGTTGAATAATTTCTGCACTCAATTGTCGATTCGAATTCTCGAGCTGTTCTTGGTATTTTCGTTTGCGCTCTCGATATTGTCGACTATAATCACGGTTGGTGAGCGTGGTGGTGAAATGTTGTTTCTTCTCCGTCTTCTTCGTCTGTCCTTGAGATGATTGGTGGTACCTACCGTCTCTACCATATTGGATGCAAGCATCCGGTTGCTTGAAATCTGAATATCGGCCGTTTTGGGTTTTGTGCTCCATGTCGGCCTTAGCGTACGGACAAAACGGTACGTATTGTTGTGTCTGATGCTGGCTGGTGTCTTCAACAATGCGGTACAGAGTAGAATAGAAAGATCGAGCCTCATCTCCGATTACTCTGTCGCTTGATGTTTGGACGCCTGGAGGTTGGAGTGTGATCTGCATGATCAGTTGGTTCAGCGACAACAAACGAAATGAAGACACGTTTGGAATATGTTGTTACTACAAGCAGCAAATTGAGAACTGAATTGTTGTGTTGCCAAGCTTCGCACCCGACCTCTTACCGAGTAATCCGAACTGCCCCATAAACTACTAAGCTGTGGACAGGAGAGGCGATTGGGTGTTTACGAAATGTGTTGAATACGGTGTTTTGGTTTTGTCCATCATATTACAATAAGTGGAAAGGCATAATGTTTATCGTAGGAGTCGACGACGTGGCAGTTTGTATTCAATTTATTTTCTTTTGTATTGCTCCATAAAAGAAAATAGGCTTTTTAAATTTATTTTATGTAGTAAGAAGTTGGTAACGAAAGACACAAAATACTTTTTTCACGGATTTAACGACTTTTAACTTGTTTTTTTTTACAACAATGAACGGACAAATAAAGGATACAGTTCTACCTCCTAGGACAGTTTCAATACCCTTTCTACGGACCGTAGATCTAGGCGGAGTTGGCGAGGGAAAAGACCTCGCTCAAGACGCTCCTTACGACCGTGAACGCTGATCAGATTTTAAGTGGGGTATTTTGTGTTTGTATAACTCCGTATTGTAAAGGTTAGCATTCAGAACGTGGAAGCTGCGTACTGAAGTGCGCGTTGGCTCCACTTTCAACTGATAAAGCCTATTCGCATCTGACAACTCATTTCGTACACGCCAGTAGTGTCGAAGATAAACGACACCTAAGAGGATAACCAGATGCTCACACGCCAACCCGCAACGGTCCGTCCAGGTGGTCTTTCCAGCAAAGACAACCGAAAGATCATGCCCAACCTCCGAATTCGAAGTTCCAGCTCTTCGGGATCCGATATTGCCCCAGCCGCAATATTCTCCCTGTTCTCTCCATCTGCCCTACAGACAGACGGTTACGCATACGGGAAAGTGGTGGACGGTGGCGTAGACGACGAAGGAATGATGCAAGTATCGCGATTGAACAATGGGCGATGGGCATCGCTACCAGTGCTGGCAACCTCACGGCCTCTAGCGGAGATCCAAGGCCGCGAAGTGACCGCAGATGAAGCCCACAGTGGCATCGGCACCTACGTCGGCTGCTGCGTGTGTATTGCTCGACTGCTACCTCAATCACCTCGGGTTTGGGATTATGGTGTCGTTACGGATTACACCTGGGATACCAACGCAGCCGCCGGCACCCTCCACATCACTTTCAGGTCGGAATCGGAGTCAATCCCCTTTCGTGAGGATGCAATCGAGGTTTTACCAATTCCTATTTACGCTCTGCGACCCTGTCTAGGCATTCCGGTTCTGACACTAATAGAAACGGATATGCGGAATCGACATGCTTCCGTCCTCAATCATTTCATGGGGACAGGTTGCAGAGCAACTCGCAACTCCTCCAACATTCTACGCAAAGTGGGCGCCGTACCAGTCGAGGAAGCGCAGCATATTCCTCTGTTTGACAGTTCTTCTAATTGCGTCCGTACCGTGTCAATTAAATACGCTCTGGACTTCTCATATTTCTCCGGAAATAATCGTCGTCGCCCCCAACGCGTCACACGGGGAGATACAATCTTCAGTGAACCTCAAGCTCCAACGGCAGCGGTACAAGAAGAGCCACCAACTCAGTCTGATGCTGCCGTTGTCGATTATCTTCCTGGCCAGCTCAGTGATTCCGACGACAGTGACAGTAGCCTATCCTCAGAACGTCGCGGACAGGAAGTGCCGCATCTGCGGGAGCCCAAGCGCGTCCGAGATGGATTTGGAACGGACAATGACGATATTCAGTCACTTAAGCGACTTAAAATGTCGTATCTCAATAACCCTTCAATGCTCCGCAGCATCGACCAGCTCATCGCTGTACGGGAATCGTCAGTTTCGTCGGCAACAACCAGTGATCTGGTGGGGTTTGCAACCAGCACTACCAGTGCTTCAGCTCAATTTCGCCCATCCGCTACGCAACGGACAGTTCACCGCCAGCTCGTTAACGGTACGTACGCTCTGATGGATGCTCAGTTACTCCTTGAGACTATTCAAGTGCAGCACGAGCAATTTTCGTTCTTGCTACACCCGTCTATCCTGCGCGCCATGTTCAGCTGGGAGTTTGGGCTTCGTAGATTGTCAATTATGCATTTTGCTCCAGTTACAGAATACTTTCGAAGAAATTACTCGTCCACTCACGACATGACGGATTTCTCCAGATCGTCGGCACTACCGCAGGCGTTAGTTCCTGCTCACCTTAGTGATGTTATCGATGCCCTAGACTGCTTAGGTCTCGCGGTGAATATGGTTTTTCTGCCGTATGTCTCTGACCTGGTGGATGCAGCACGGAAACTGGTAGTTCTACTCAAGTCACAGCAAGGATTTACGTCTGCCATTGGTAGGGGAGAGCTGGTTCACTGGATAAATGGGCGACTGGAACGGTTCCGTGGAAGACTTGCACTTCAACACTTGGAGGAGGCGAAGGCGGTTCGCCTCCAGTTCTCTGTCTCTGATCCGTCGTTTATACGGGTCACTCAGATTATTACGGCGGCTTGCGTACAAGATCTTCGAGCTCAGCAGGTTCTACCACAGCAGCTTACAGCCCCACCTCAGTCGCGAAAATCAACGAGGGGGAAAGCAGCGTTACCCAGTCAGCGCGTCCCAGTGCCACAGAGTGTGCTTGACGCTCTACCGACCCTAAATGGAAAGTCGCTGTGCATGCGCTACCTTTCGAAGTCGCCCTGCCCTAGCCGGTCGGAAGGCTGCTATGCCAAGAAACGCGGCCACTTCACTCCAGAATCACTACCTGACATCGTCTTCGATTTCATTCAACACAACTACGGAGGCCTAAAGGAAGAATTCGCTGCAGTAAAACGTGAGGACCGTGATATCTGAAGAAGCCAGGGAGTAAGACACGGCTTATTTACTCCCCGGCCAGAACCTAAGCCACCGGACGTAGTGCAACCTTCAACACAGGTACCTTTGGAGAGTATTCTATGTCGAGAGGAGCGTTCTTTCACGTCAATAGCAGAATCTGGTAACTATTCGGTCGATTTCCCCTCCACGGCACCGGAAGCAAGAGGGGTCGGAGCTGATGTGATGCCACAGGTGGACATCGGCGAAGCGAGATCGACAGTCATAGGAATACCAGCGCCTCTTGCGCAACATGGCCATGAGTACCAAGTCACTCATCGTGCTGGCAAGCATGCTCGTCAAAATGACGACACGCATTTAGATGCGTCCGAGTCACGACAACTGGAGATGGCAAAGGCGGCATTCCTCCAACGGGCTAATTGTAAGTACATGGCGACGTTCACGGCACGGCAACGATTGCTAGATCTGCATCGGGATCGCGTGGCGGCAGCGGTAGCTTCAGCGTTGCAGCACCACGGGATTCAGCTACCGTCAACCTCTCCACGAACAGTTACTTCTAACGGGACGATCACTCATCTTATCGACAGAGAGAAGCAACGCGCGTACAGTACATTTATACGGCGCTCGAAAATGCAACTTCCCGAGTTCGTGCGCCTCATACGCGGCGAAACCAGCGAGGACCCAAGACCTAATAAAGGGCTTGAAATTCCTTCGCACGTTGAGGGTTGGAGCTCGTCACTTGTGGGATGACATTGTGACGCACGGGGTCCGACCACGGTGGAATTCTCAATTTCAACAACAGCGTACACCACCGCGCAACCATGTTTCAGCTACTTCTTGCCTTAATGAGCTCGTGGAGAAGATACGGAAAGGACAGGACTCCGACAAGTACCTTGTACTGGATATTGATCTACTGGCGGAGCTAGAAGGGATCACTTGCAGCTTTTTTGGGGCGGTGGAAAAATCTTCTCCCGACACCTCACATCAAGTTCATGCAATTCACGATCTGTCCTATCCAGAACTTGCTTCGGTCAATGACAATACGGCTGTGGATGATTCCGTCATAGTGACCTACGACGGTCACCAAGCTTTGGCTCGTCGAATTTTGGAAGTCGAAGATGAATTCCCCGACGACGCGATGATATTGTCTGACAATGTCAGGTGCATTCAACCATATTCCAGTACATGAAGACCACGTAGGGCGTTTTTCGGGTACGGTTCCTGAGTTAGGCATCTTGGTGATCGATCTGTCCTGTCCATTTGGCTGGCGGCTCTCGCCGCAGCACTACTGGACGGCTGGAGCAGCAATTACGCACCTTTATGTGGCATCAGCACCAACATGGCCTCTCCAGCCTTCGGAAGCGGCAACACCGTTCGATTGTAAGACGTGGTGCGATGACCATAACCTTATTGAACCATACATTGGAACTCGGCTTGGAGAAGGCAATCTCGCTCTACGTGGGGCCATCGTCAGCATACTGGGTCCAGAAGCGATCAATGAGGAGAAGTTTACACTATGGTTCAAGCGAGGTAAAGCGCTTGGGTTGCTGTGGGATATCCCAAATGGTTCACTGGCAATGCCTAGAGACAAGGTTGCCAAGGCGCTTGGTCGAGTCAACGCACTACTGGAATCAACGGTGACTTCGCGATCGCAAGTGTATAAACTACTTGAAAGCTTACGGCACGTCGTCACGTGTGTTAGGTCCGGCACACCGTTCTTCCAGAGCTTAGCTGCGCTAACGTACTCCACGAGACGATCAGTTCAAATTCCTGTCACCGATGCAGTACGAGATGACTTGAATTGGTTCCGGATAATTCTCGGTGCTGCTGATTTGAACTCGATCCCGCTATCTCGTTTCACGAATTCGCAGCGGGTCGATTTCGATATCTATATGGACGCCAGCAATTATGGATTGTGTGCACTATTTCCTGCACGGCGGGAATTTCTTCAAGTGCAGTTCGACGAAATGGAACTCCAAAGCATCGAGGAATTTCGGTGCACCGGAAGCGGCGACCTTGGAATCAACCTACGAGAGCTCATGAGTGCGGCATTTGCGTCGATAGTCTGGTGTAAATATTGGACAGGGACTTCACGACATCATCTAAAACATGTCCGCTTCTGGATCGATAACAAGGCTGCTGTATCATGGAATAATCGCCGGAGCAGCAGGAACAAAACAGCTCAAACTGTACTGCGTATATTGAGCGTTCTCGAAACGATAAACTCGTTCTACACGACGGCTGAGCACATCTCGGGCGCTGACAACACTATGGCGGACGCGGATCGCGAGTGTGGCAAGCAAGTTCCTATTCCGACCAATTTACTAACCTTTCGTATGGGTGGAAACAGGTGCCGATCCCTCCTACATCAAGGAAACTTTGCAGAGTCTGGGAGCACTTCTGCGAGCAGGGGCCCTCGCCGAATCATCTCGCACGCACTACCAACGATACTGGAAGCAGTGGATCGACTGGTGTCGCTGGATGAGCTATCCTGAATGGCTCTCCGATCAAGACAATAACGGAAACGCTTCGCAGCTGGGATCCTTCGCTGTGTTCCTGTGGCGTTACGGAATGAACAAGTCTGCCCAAGGAAACACTTACTCTACCATCTGTGCAAAGCTTTGCGCAGTACGCTGGTATCACAAGAACAACTTGGGGTATGATCCCGGTGATAACGCCAGCCACTCCATCTTGTTACGTGGAATTCGCCGGTTTACCAAACCAGTCGCCAAGCAATATCCCCTGTCGGTCGACCTACTGAAAACGATTACCTCCAGTCTAAACCTCCAGGAAGCTCGCTCCCGCTTGCTCTGGGGTGGTATTTTGCTCGGCTACTTCTTCTTGCTTCGCAGATCCGAATATCTGTGTATCGGTAGCAAGCACCACGGCTATATCATACGACTCCAAGATATTTCATTATACGACAAAGCTGGGCGTATCTGTAGATCCCGGACAGCAACTCCAGTGGGTATCCGGCTGACTGGCGCGAAAAACAACCAATTCGGGCGCGAAGAGGTCAGATACCACGAAAAATCGGGTGACGCAACAATTTGCCCGGTCCTCGCAGCTCGGTGGATCTTCAAGGGTGCCAAGGAGTTTAACACGAGACCCGAGCAACCGGCACTCTCAATTAACCATAACACGGCAATTACGGCTAAGGAAGTCGCGAACGTGATCAAGAGAGCAGCAGAGGCACGTGGCATGGATTCTACTCGCTTCTTGACGCATTCAGTACGTATCGGCGGGGCCACGGCGCTACTCAACGCAGGAGCCGATAAACTCGCCATCAAATTACTAGGAAGGTGGATGTCCAGCGCCTACGAAGATTATCCGGTATTAACAGCTCAAGGAACACCAGGGATGTCGCGCCTAATGTGCTAAAACTACTCGCCGATCATCCTCCGCAGTCAAGAAGAGCTGGATGCAATCTGGGGTGCCACCACTCCTCGCCCGCTACAGATACAAATACTACCTATTTCCCCACTCGACTGCGATAGTTGGAAATGGGTAGTTTCGCAACGGACGAAGAAGCTCGAAGAGAATCAAGTCCTAGAGAGGCGTCCGTTTCCCGATCACACGAGAGGTAGTGAAGACTAGTCATTTCCAGTTTTTAGCTGTAGCTCTCACCCACCACTCCTCGCCCGCTACAGATACAAATACTACCTATTTCCCCACTCGACTGCGATAGTTGGAAAAGTCATAAATCATGATTAGTATCGTCGATTTCACTATGTAGTGGTATGTAAATGGATATTTTCATGCTCTGGCGGGAAAATAGCTTTTGAGACTACCGGTAGGAACGAGAAAGATGAAACCAACGCCGACCTCTAGGAAGCGTAGTAGCGTTAGTTTCAGATTTACACTGTTGAGCATAAGTCCTTCTGTTTCAAGCCAGCCAGCTTTCACCACTCCGGAACATAGTTCGACTAGTGCCCCGGCATTCCTTCACCTCTCACCAGAACTGGTGGGTGCTGAGTTTGACCATCCATTTTTTGCAAGGGTGACCCATGTCAATGAATCCGACGTCTGCTTTTAAAGTCTTGAAGGGGGGGGGGGGGGGGTGAAATAGTGTCACGAGAAGTTGCGTTGCCACATTTAGTGAAGGCGAGAGAGGTCAACGCAGTCGGAGAGCTCTCGCTCCTACGGCTTTCTGTGTCTGTCTCATCCGATGGACGCGTTATCTACGGTCAGCCGCTTCGACGGAAGGCCTTAACATGCTATAGATAGCGATGGACGTTAAGTCAGCGCGTTATCTACGGATCTGTCGACTCTGCCACTGATTGTGGCATTACTACTTCAACATGAAGAGTTTAGCTGTACTGATTGGAGTGATGAAGACTTGGAGGAGCTAAACACATCGATCCTAAACCGCGTACTTAGACACCATGGTTCAATGGCCTCGAATGACATTAGCCTTATTTTGGATGGCCTGAGGTGTACCGAGAGTTTACCTTCTGGATCGAAGATATGCCACTGGATCGACCCACAAACCGGAGAGGGAACCGAATTTTCACTTCAGCATGCCATCGACTGCGCATATTTTGTTGATGGCGGGATGGCGGAGAGCGTCGGTTCATCATTTTGCCGACCACCCGAAACCCAAGAAGAAAATGAACCAGAACCTCTTGAAGAAGGCAGTGCCTATTCTTATATGAAGCAGCAGAATTATTTGACCCATTTGTCGCGATCGAGGAGACAGAAAACGAAGTGGTGGCGCCGCGAACCGCCGATGATGAAGAAAACGAAGAACTTGCTCCTGCCAGTGTTGCCAAGCGCCAAGCCAAGCGCGCTCACAATCCTCAGGGACGGGGCTTTGGCGAGATAACCCTGGAAACCATGCAGAAGCGTCAGAGACGGATTTTCCAGGCGGCGTTTGACAAGGATGCCATGATTGTGGAGAGCCTCGGAGACGACTTGGAGCTGCTAGAACGTTTTCTTTCCATTCGCCAAACTAAGCATGCGCCGTATAACCCCGTAAGTGCGGCCATTTTTACCGCTCCAGCCGCTACTACACCCTTGGCCCCACCCAGAAGAGCTGAAACAACGTCCAAGTTTGCATTCACTCCTCACACAGAGCAAGAGTTCTTACACGATCAGATCACCTCGGTAAAACACAAAAGTAAGAACCCTAACCTGTATGTGAGTAGCTTGGTCCGGTCTGGTGCGGTGGAGTTTAAGGCGATTCCCGGTGTGTGCACGCGGCTGTACGACATTCGATTTGAGTCCAAGGGTCTATCCATCATGCATTTCGCTAAACTCTCTCAAGATGAGCGAATTTCTTGGCTACATTCCGGTGGTTCAAATTTTGACAATCTATCAGCCACTGTAGAATTTACGAAAGCCTCACCAGCAAGTTCCATCGATGATGTGGTAGCTGCAGTTCGAGTTTTGCTGGGGTATTCACGTGAGTTCTGCTGCAAAGCACTGATTAACCTCACCGAGAACATCCTGCGATTCTTGGATAGGACACTCAACCGAGTAACGTGGGATACAAGTGAACTTCCGTGCGTTGTATACTGGGTATATGATGTGCTAGAGGATTTTCGCGACGCTGTGGAAACTGTGGATGATCTTACGCTTCCAAGACTCCGGTGTTCGACAGATGATCGGCTACTTCCTGTTCTGATGTTTGTCAAATTTCATCGGCAGGTGGCCGAGATCAAACAACAACAGTACACTACGAAACCGTTACCGGTACCCTCGATCGATCCTAGAGTGCACTCGGTTTTGCAGACACAAGCGAGAGATAACGACAAGAATCGGCTTGGTCGCATACCGAAGCAAGTGTTGAAGCGTTTACACACACAGATTGACCCGGCGCCTGGCGAATCTCGTCCACTGTGCATGTGGTATCTATCAAATCTGGGCTGTACAAGTGGCAATGGTAGTTGCCCCAGTGAACGCGGCCACTTTGTGCCAAGCAGCTCCACGAGGTGGTAAAAACTGAACTTGATAGGCGACTTGGCGGCTTGAAGCCAGTGTATCAACAGCTATGACTCCTTACGGACGGATCTGCGGCGCGTTTGTCCTTGTATACTGAGTCAGCGCTGTGTGTAAATCAACGTGGAGTCACCACTTGACAACAGCACGGCGGGCGTCACAGTGACAGCGGTAACCCAACCGTGGTGGAAGACCAACCATCTCCAACCGGCAGCATTGTAGGCGAGGAGGGTACTGCCAGCGACATCTTCAAGATCACCAGTCATTCCGAGAACGAGAACAACGTAAGGGTGTTTCCCCAGTTAGCTATAGGCAATTCGACACGAAATGTGGAGTTTGCTGTGGGCCACGCGGACCGCGACGTATCGAATTCCGAAAGACAAGCAACTCTAGTACCTATGAATACGAGTAGCATGACGGTCTTTCCCCAGTTAACCAGAGGGCAATCCTTAGGTTCGACTGTGGGCCATGCGGACCATCGTTACTCAAGATTCACTCTCAGTCAAGTGACATCAACTTCTCAGAGCAACCTTGTCTCACTGTCATTACAATCGGCGAAGAAAGTCCGTGTTGCGTTGGAGGAGGAGCTACTACGGTTCGAATGTGAATTATCCAAGGTGCATCGACAAACTGGGTTCAAACGGTCTCCAGCTGAAATGGCTGTGCCGAACACAATCGACAAAATCGCAGTTGAATCCCTTTCAAAACTGATCCGTGACAACAACATGACCTTAGCGCAGCCAGCCAAATTCCTTCGGGGCGAAGATCTGAACGACGAAAGACCAAACAAGCACTTAATTCCGATCGCCTTCGAATGGTTTTGACTGGATGTCCTCATCTGGTGCTGCTCATTAAAATAGTCGAAGGTGGAATTGATGTGAAGTGGAAGCAAGAACCAAAACCCCGAAGACATCCACCTCAAAACCATGGATCGTGTCATCGATACCTGACAGCAGTCACTAAAGCGTTACGGGCGGGTCAGGACTCGAGACAGTACATGATAGTGGACGCAACCCTTTTAAATCAGTGGCGTGAAGTTGTGTGTAGCCCACTAGGTGCTGTGGAGAAGAAGGATGCTGATCCGAATGAAGAAGTTCGGGTTATCCATGACCTTTCCTTCCCTCGCGGCGATTCCGTCAATGACGCCTTTCTAGTTGAATCCGTTCCGAAGGTACGCTACGAGTCAGTGGTAATGATTGCACGGCGGATCGAATTTCTTGCGGAAAGCGGTTTTTTCGGGGCGGGTTAAAGTTCTAAAAGGCGACGTTAAGAGCGCCTTTCGACATCTTATGACTATGGCCAGCCAACTATTTCTAATGGCAGCGCTCGTCTCAGAACTTGAAATCCTCATCATCGATACACCGGCACCTTTTGGATGGTCAGGATCACCTCCTTGTTACGCTCTGTTTTTGGTCGAGCCATTTCATGGTTGGTTGGCAACAAGTCACCAGCTTCTGTATCCATATCCTCAGATGCTGAGCCATTTTTTGCTTTTAAGTGGGTTGATGATCACATTCTCGTTGAGCCCGACGTCGGGGACAGGCTCCAACTGGCTGAAGCTACCCTACGACACTCAATGCTGGCTGTTCTTGGCGCCAGATCAATTAACGAGTCCAAGTTCTCAACATGGAGTACGGAAATTGTAGTGCTGGGTCTTCAGGGGAATACCGATCGCAGGACAGTCTCCATCCCGGAAAATAAAGTTTTGAAGGCACATGGTCGGGTGCAAACCATGTTAAAACGCGGTTCTTCGGCAAAAACTGAATTTTTCAAGGTACTGGGATCGCTTCGATATGTTTCTAACTGTCTTCGTACAGCAAAACCCTTTTATCAACGTTAGCAGTCTCCGTGCACGGCTGCTCCTCGCTTTGGAAGGGTAAAATTGACGACGGGTGCACAAGCTGATCTTACGTGGTTTCAGCGTATCCTTAACCACGGGTGTTTAGCGGAGCTACCCTTGTCAATGTTCGGAGATTTGCCGACACCGGACGTGGAACGCTATATGGATGCATCAAACATCGGCCTAGCGGTGCTGGATCCAGGGTGTAATTCGTTTGACCAGATAAAATTTGACAAAGAGGAAGCGGCGCTGATTAATCAAGTAGAAGGAAAGGAAGCCGAATTCTCTATTAACGTTAGGGAGCATCTCAGTATTGCGGTTGCCTTTTGGACATGGGGGAGCAAGTGGCACCACCAAGCACAAGGGCGGGCGATTCATGTAAAGTGCTGGAGCGATAACTCAACTGCAGTCGCATGGTGCAATCGCCTTCATGCAGACAATGCATTCAGTCAGGAGATTAACCGCGCTATTGGTCTAGCTGAAGCATACTTCAACTTACGAGTTTCAGCCGAGCATTTGCCTGGATCGACTAACTGGATGGCTGACGCGGCTTCACGAGCCTGGACCGAACCTTATTTTTCACAGTGGACTAATTTTTCTTGTCGTTGGCTGCAGACACCGGTTCCTCCACAATGCCGGAAACTCTACACCAACTTCTCGAGTCACTTCAGTTTCAATCACTGGCCACAACATCAGCGACAAAATACTCGAGTACGTGGGAACAATGGACAAAATGGTGTGGCTGGCTCAACTTCTCAAAATGGCTACCAGAGGAACCACAAAAACATTCATACGAACTTGCCCTATTTGTGACTTTGTGACTTAATGTTGGCGATATGGATGGAACAACACCTGTTCCGGAAACTCTGCCTCCACCGTGCTCGCGAAAATCAGCCATACTGTGTGGTATTATTGGCGATCTCTCGGCTACACCGTCGAATTATTGCCGAACCACCAACTCGCCATCACCGGAATGCGGCGATCTGACCCTTCCACCAACCCAAAGTCACCGATCACGATAGAGATTCTCCAGTGCCTGCATTCCAGCCTCAACTTCAAGGAAACCCAGCACCGAGTCATTTGGGGGGCTTCGGTACTGGGTTCCTTCTTTCTACTAAGAAGATCTGAGTATTTAGCAGTGGGTTCGAATGTACTTCCTTACGCTATGGGG
>NW_008648990.1:1637699-1643752 GCF_000247585.1 Phytophthora nicotianae INRA-310 | reverse complement strand
CTTGGTGAGTCACCATAAAAAACCTTGGTGCAAAAGCGGGAACTCTCCTGTGCAAACTCGACCTGAAGCGCGATCTTCAAGTACGAGACGTGGTCAACGCCATCAAAGCCGCCGCCCAAGCCGTCGGAGAAGATCCTAACAACTACGGGTCTCATTCTCTGCGAAGTGGAGGAGCTACAGCACTTTCTAACGCTGGATTTGATGGTCTAGCGGTCAAACTATTTGGACGATGGAAATCTGATGCCGTGGAACGATACACAAGAATAAGTGGACAACTATCGACAAGAATGGCACAAGCAATGATGAAGACTGCACATCAACTCTCTTGAAGGGGGTATCCACACGCCACGCCACACCCTGGCAGTGGAAGCTACAATGCAATCTTCTTCATTGTGCCGTCATCGGCATGCCCCCGTAAATCGACTAAGTTACGATGGTTGAAATGAATATTTTCATGCTCTGGCGGGATAGCTTTTGAGACTAGGAACGAGAAAGATGAAACCAACGCCGACCTCTTGGAAGCGTAGTAGCGTTAGTTTCAGATTTACGCTGTTGAGTATAACCCGCTACGCCACACCCTGGCAGTGGAAACTACAATGCAATCTTCTTCATTGTGCTGTCATCGGCACGCCCCCGTAAATCGACTAAGTGACGACGGATGGAACGGATTTGGTACCATCGGTTGGCCTGATTATAGTAATAGATCAAGTTGAATGGATATAGATTGGGCTCAAGCTGAATATAACAATCACGCTCCAGCCCATTTGAAATTATCCTGCATCCGGACTGACTCGTAAACTATTGAGAGCAAGGGACATGTTAGACGTCGTCGTGATGACGAAAATCTGCGATCATACCTCCACTTATTTTTAATTTGCCGAGTTTTACGAAGGACTTGACCCCTTCGATAATCTGACGGCTGGATCATGGAGGACTGATTTGCAAGTTTCGTAGGTACATATTCTCGTCGGACTTCTGTCTGGGGCCCAACAAACCAGTTGCAGACAGGAGGAAGGCATCCGTACCAGAACCGTGGAGGCGCCCAGAGAAAGAGATGCGTGTACAGTACGGTAAACTTATCTCTAAATTTTATACCCAAAATTCTAGGAGGCAAGTCATTCTAACCCCAAAAAACTGTAGAAATTTATACTTAGGAGCCCAAAGGACTCAATTTACTCAAACCATGCAAATAATTCCAGCTGTATATCGAAAAATTCACATCAGAGCCTCTGTATGTGGTCGTAAACGAGATCGAAAATATAAGAACAGCTTTAGTGGAACCATTTGCTTCTTTCCCAGCTTAGTTTCAACTCTATTGGGAACAAGCGTGCAGCAACACCGACAAATACGGTAAACCAAGTAGAATTTCCTGCGCTACTTGAATGAAGATTTGTCCAAACCACCAGACATTTGCTCGTTCTGAAGTAGATAGAGTAGGAAGTTGAACGCTGTCTAGCGGGGCCTCAGCTACGGGATCTTGTTTGCAGTGCTTGGCAAGGAGAAGGAGAATCCACAAGTGATAAATTCTCTCCTTGCCGTCAAGCCCTGCAGCTGCATCGATCCTAAATATATTATATAAGAGTTGTACACTACTTCAACATCTTATCTACTGGGATCCTTCAGCTGACGTGAGCATAAGACTCACTGAGTCAGAGGTGATCTTCAACACTCTCCCTTGCTTCATGTAGCCCGTCTCAACCTGCATACCCGACTAGTAGCTCTGTAGACGTTATTCAGCTGACGAACATCGTAGCTACTAAACCAATTGCGCATGACCTTCGTACAGCAATGCCACGCGATCATCGCGCCAACAGCTCGTACATGAACATCAGTACTGTTGTCAAACCACCAACGCAACATCGTTGATCGCCGACCTAGAGATACCATCTCCACCCGGGTACCACCACCAATTAGCTTGAGTTTGACTGGAACATCACCACCATGCTCGCAGCATAAATACCATCGTCCTGGGTAGACGCGCCCTTCGCTCCCCCTACCTCAGCACGACAAACAACACCAAGTAAATTTCGGAAATACTCGAACTTGACTCTAACCAGTGGCTTAGTAAAGATGTCCGCTGTCATATCGTTAGTTCCGCAATGCTGCACTGCTACCAGCTCTCTATCTTCGAGGTTTTGGACGTAGTGGAACCGGTTTTCGATGTGTTTACTGCCATTGTGCTTCCAAGGCTTCTTCGACAAAGCAATAGCTGCTGTGTTGTCACACCAAAGTGTTGGCAGGTCGTAATTCCACTTGAGTTCATCACAGAAACCCCGCAGCCACATAATGTCCCTCGCGCCTTCATCCATCGCAGTATATTCAGCTTCCATGGTACATTTAACCCCTGTTTCCTTGAGCCGTACGAAATGACACTGCCGTTCAGCATAGTGACGTATCCACTGACCGACTGACGGTCAATCTTGTCATTGGAGTAGTCTGCATCGCTGTAGGCCTCGATCCGTTGCAAATCGACCTTGGTTGAGCTCGATGCTACCATACTGAGGCCAAAGTCCTTCGGGGCTTGCATGTACCGAAGTTTACGCTTGACTTGTGCAGAGTGAGCCGCACTGAAGCACGACATGTACTGTCCAAGACGACGGTCAACGTGAGCAATATCTAGCCGAGATCCCGAGACGAGATACTGGAAAGCTCCAACAGCTTCTCGATACGGCAAATCACTCATTTCAGTAGTCGATTCTTCAGTTGCAGTGTCAGCTGCTGTTGCCTCCGGTGTCGCGACGCCATGGCAGTCGTGCATATGAAACCGAAGGAGCACTTTCTCAACGTAGTTGAGTTGGCTGAAAAAAAAACTACCATTTGCAGGATCGATGCTCACTTCTACCCCCAACAGGTACTTGACTGGTCCAAGCTCCACTAATTCAAAGTTAGCAGCTAATTTTCGGGCAATAGCTTCGCATCGAGCAGTCAAATTTCCCCCATAAGCAGCAAGTCATCCACGTGAACGGTCAGGAGCATGACTACCTCCCCCTTCTCGATGAGAGAATAAATGCAATGGTCACTCTCCAAACGGTTAAATCCAATAGCAACGAGATGCCTATGCAACATCTTATTCCAGACGTACGAAGCCTGTTTCAAGCCGTACAACGGCTGGATCAGTTGACAGACCTGTTGGTTTCCAAGTGAACCGCAGTTTTGAGGTAGTTCCATGAAGACGAGCTCAGCTAGTGCTCCATGGAGGAAAACTGTTCTAACATCCTATTCAAGAACAACCCACTGCCGTTGAACTACAGAATCAATTGCCACTCGAATAGTATCAAAACGAATGACGGGGGCGAAAGTCTCGTTGCAGTTGACACCACATTTCTGCTTAAATCCATGACTGACAAGCCGAACCTTGAACCTCTTCACGAACCCTGGCTTGTCCTTCTTCACAGCATACACCCACCTGTTAGTGATAACCTGTGCGCCTCCAGCTTTCGAGCGCTCCACGACAATCCACACACCATGCCTGCGCAGCAAATCAAGCTCTTTAGCCATGGCTGCCTGCCGTCGCGTAAGCGAATTTTGAGCGGATGGCCTGCTTGTAAGTGGCTGGAATAGGTACATCTCGAGAATGCAAATTCGATTCCCTAATTGGTCGTAACTCGCTCTGTAAAATCTTCAACACTTTGTTTGCCGCTAGATGAAGCTCGAAATCAATTAAACGTGAACTTCTCTTCCGCTTTCTTACAAACCGTGACACTTTATGCCGAGCAACAGTGTCACCTTCAGGAACATTTTCAACGGGAGTACTCACTGGAATTTCCTGTTGAAGTACATTGGTAGCGGATTGATCAACGACAGAAGCAGGGTTAGTCGCACCAGGCAAGTCCACGACAACTTGAGTTTGGTCGAGCTGCACGAGAATAACATCCTCCAGTTGCTTCTGCATAGGCACAAGCGATGCTTTCGCCGGTAGATCGTGGTCTCCATGGTCGTATGCGTTACTCAACGACATGTCCAAGTAAGCACGCGCCACTGTATAGCCTTCAGCAAAGGTTAAGTTTCCACCACGGTGAGTCAACACAGCATCACTCGAGAGATCCAAAACCTTATACCCATGAGTAGCAGCAGAATACACGATAAGAATTGAAGTACCAACTCTAGACGACAGCTTCTTCTTCTTGGACCGCTCTCCACTAGCAATGTGGTAGTAGGTCAAGCACCCCCACGACCTCAAGCACTTGACATCAGGTGGTTCACCAGAGAATTTCTCGTGAGGTGTCACTCCTTGTAGGACTCGCGTCGCCATAACATTTAACGTGTAGACAATGTGCTGCGCTGCTTCTCCCCATAACAACTCCGGTAAAATTGTCACGTGAAGTAGAGCTCGAACCTTGGACAAAACAATTTCATTCGCACGCTCGACAATTCCGTTCTTTTGCGGAGTATAGCCATTGGTCGTAATGACCACAATCGATAAAGACCACCTACTTTTACGAACTTGAGGGGCATTCCTTCTTTATCCAAGAAGCAGAACGACTGATCCGCAGACATGGAGAGGTAATAGTTCAGTTGTATCTGCATATAGTCCTGCGAGAGCAAGTTTGCGGGTGCATCTGGCACATAGTAGACATCAGACAGAAGCCGCTTCTCCTGGCACCCTGTCAGCTCGTTAGCGATCAAAAAACCCACTACCAGCATGATTAATAACTACAGTACTTCCATTTGCGCACAGCATTTCAAGACCCTCACCAATTGCTGAAATCTCAGTGAACCGAGAGCGATCGTTGCAGATGATCGTTGCAGATGTTTGTCGTTGCAGCGCTGTCCAAACACCACTCCATGACATCAGGACCTCCAACCGACAGAACTCCGCCGACATTTGCCATAAACGACTTGGGTCCAGACTTGCCATGCCGACCACCACCTCGACCATCACCTTGACCAGACGACCGTCGACCGCCATTGTTCTTCTGGTGGTTGCCTGTGTTCTGATCGACTTTCTGCCAGCAATCTCGATACCAGTGGCCTAGTTTACCACATTTCGCACACGGTCGTCGTTGCATGGCTTCCTTCACTGACTGGTGACGACTCTGGTTCCCCCTGCCTTGATTCTGGTTGTATCTGTTCCCGTTATTTCGTTCAATAGAAATTTGGAAAACTGCATGTGTAGTGGATTGACCACGTTGAGAACCTATAGCGTTACCACCGATCTGAGACACATTACCTCCGGCCGAAAGTCGCATATTCTCCCCCTGTTCTCGTGCCAATAGTCGTCCACGTACTTGACCGACGTCAAACTCTCTCGCTTTCATTCTTCCTCCAACCAACTCCGTACTTAGGTCCGGAAATACTTCTAGGGCATTAGTGAGAAGAAGTCAAGCAAGTTCAGCATCTTCAAGAGGGTTTCCAAGCGTCTCTTCAAATAACTGCACAGGATCGCAGTTTACAAGCAGCCGCCTGTACCGACCGGCTAGACGCGGCCCGAGCGAGCCGGTGATGATAGCTTGAGCCTTCTGCCACCGCTCATTCCAGCGTCGCTTCTTGGCAGAGCTCCAGGAGCTGCCTTGGACCACTTCTTTGGCCACTAAAGACCACAGGTTTTGTACCTTGAGTTTTAACTCGATCATTGTCCTCCATAGTTCATAGTCGTCAGCACCTGTGAACTTGGGCACTTCAAGGCTTGGCATGTCCCTCGTTGTGGACCGGTCGCGCTTCTTCTTGCTAGCACGTTTTCGCTTAGAGCCGCTTTGCCGTTCCGAGCTATTTGTACTCGACTCAGGCGCACTCCTATCAGACGAAGAGTCCGAACGCACCGAGCTCACAGAACCGCTGATTGAGACAGCATCCTCAGACGATGGTGACGACGGTGGCGACCTTGACGGTTCCGAAGACGCTTTACTGGCGTTGTACTGTTGCCTTTGCGACCATTCGGTTCAGGTTGAACCAACCTTCTCGATGATCCTTGAACACGAAGAGATACCCTGTTTGAGCTCATAACCTGACGTTTGCTCATTCTGAAGTAGATAGAGTAGGAAGTTGAACGCTGTCTAGCGGGGCCTCAGCTACGGGATCTTGTTTGCAGTGCTTGGCAAGGAGAAGGAGAATCC
>NW_008648990.1:1630419-1637599 GCF_000247585.1 Phytophthora nicotianae INRA-310 | reverse complement strand
CTGCATCGATCCTAAATATATTATATAAGAGTTGTACACTACTTCAACATCTTATCTACTGGGATCCTTCAGCTGACGTGAGCATAAGACTCACTTAGTCAGAGGTGATGTTCAACTCCACCGACGAAGTATATCTATTTTAAAGGATATTACCTATATTTTCTAATGAAGAGCGCAAACAAAATCGCAACGATCTAGTTGGTGTGTTGCAAAATTTACAAATCTGTGGAGTACACTAGCAGTGGAAGCTTATTCTTACTGTAAGTAGTCCTCGTCAATATTCGACAGGAAGCATTTACGAGTTGTTGCTTGGACTGCAAAAAAACCAACAGTAACTCGAATGAAAATCCAGAGGTTCCCCGTATAAACATGGCATAATATTTATATTCGTCGAGTAAGCTACTCTAAGTTCATCAATTATCCATTTGCTGTCGGCTATACGCTAGATTGCATAATATATATCGACGATCTCGTGTGCTTCAAGTCCTCCGAAAGACCCTCTCACGATCTCAAAGCCCGAATGCCGAAAATATTGCCGCAATTCGGACTTACGACGCTTTGTAATACCTATTAAATAAGCCAGTGCTGTCTTCGGACTTGAAATGCATCCCCTTCACTGTACTAATTCTTTGTGAGTGCCCCGGATAGAAAACCTAACCTCTTCTAGGAAAGATGCGGTTTTCCACGTCAGATTCGCCAAAAATACATTCCACATTTGCTCTTACTTATGGGCCGCCCAGGATCACGAGTTTGATAGGCAAACTGGCGCATAATCGCGAAAGCCCCGTCATCACAGCCACAGCATAGAAACTGTTCTACAACATTACCGCAATCAAAAAGGACAGTTTTATAATATGGGAAATGGGTTTATCTCCCGAAAGCCATTTGGACGTTCACAGCGATAAACAGTACGCTTCTGTAGCATGAAGAAGTCAGTAGTGTACAGGTGAGGTTTATATTTGGATGTTTTATGCACATAAATAGCCCAAAATCTAAAGTCGACTGATACCAGATCTTCTTGGAGCAAGTGCTGTGCCTACAGTTTACTGACGATACGAGGCCCAGAGAGCACAGTAAACAATCTAGTTGACGCCAACAAGGGTACTTACATCCCTTGTCAGTCACCCATCGACGAGTCCATTGGCATTTCTGCGATGCGTTTACAGACAGTAGACGACATGCTAACGCTAGATGAGGCCTTGGCTTTCATCGCGTTCTGTGATGATGAGATCCGTGACCCCATGCCAAAAGAAAGTATGCAAGGACTGTGTTCATCTTTCATGCTGGACGACATTGACGATCTGCTGGACCCAGTAGTCCAAGGAATGATCTCCGTGGAGTCAGGAAATACCCCGTCGCCGAAGCCCATCTCGAGTCTACCCCAGCTATTAACAGTATCGCCTACAAGACCGAGAAAACGAATTCGGAGTGTGATGAGCTCCTCAACTGTTCTACAACGACGAAAAAAAGCTGAAATCAAGAGGCTGCGTCAAGAATCAAAAATTCTGGAAATGTATCTTGCTCAAATTAGCAAAAGTACAGGGCAACACAAACCTTCAGCTATAACGAAGGGCGATGAATTGCGATCGGAATGGCATCATCACGCTTTCACTCAATATCAGCAACGGCATGGGTCTGAACAAACCAATCGAAACCACTGGACAAGCAAATAAGGGTCTCTAAGAAGCTACAACGCGTTCTTCTCAAGCGGAACGCGCTCGACGTGAGTATTTGTGGCAGTGATATTGCTGTGTTTGATACGCCTAATCAAATTGTGCTACTGCAAAGGGAATGGAATATGTGCGAACACTGGGGTCGCCCATTTTTGAAGGAGCTCATTTCGATGAGTTGATGAGTGATCTGGAAGGTGAAGTAGACGTTACCTATGCCAATTTTCATCGAATGTGTTTACCGCTTCAAGACACTATGCTCTACGGCAATTCTGAATTGTCGTATGGTGAAAGGTGTAAGGCCAATGGCATGGAATTTACGACCACGACGCCTTTGAGCTGGCCCATGACATCTGCATTCACACATGTGTGGAATATGCTCGAGAGCAGTTTGGTAGGTAGCTGGTCAACCTTCATGAGCATTAGAACCAAGCGAGGTATGACCATATTGTGGTGGTGTACAAACTTTAGGATCGAAGTCGCAATCCCAACACACTGGAGAGAAGGGTCAATCTTACGATTCCAATCCCCAATGGTACATCCTGCCATTTCCACAAGCTTCACTTCCTGCGCAAATTCGAGGAGAATGACCGGGTCATAATCATTTGGTCCGATCTCATGCAGATGACGACAAGGAATGTCAGGTTACGCTCGCTCGCCTATGCTGTCTTCACTCCATCCAAGATTGATCCATCACAAGCGTGTATTATGTACACATTTCTTAAGCTATATGTGGAACCAACCAGCTACGAAAGTGTGTCGCGCGACGACATACGATATGCGCATGAAGTCGTCATGAGTGCTTTTGGTAGACTCATGCGAACGTTCTGGCAAAACCACCAGAATCGATTGCTCGAGGTAACGTCTCGTCCAGATACGTACTAAACGTAGAGCGCCCAATCGTAGTATAAAGATCACTGAATCGTTCTTTGCTGTTGCTGTGTGATTTATTTACCATCGAAGCATCTCTAGAAGCTACATACGTCGTCATTTACATGACCTTATATTCACGCACGTTGTCCCTTCATGACGATACATCATCAGTAATGAGAGGCACAACGGTTTATATGTCCTCCAGGCGGGACGAAATGTAAAATGTTGTGCCCTGCCTTGCATTTCCCACTTGATAGTTTCCTTTCTGAACAGAAGAACAACAATAACCAACGTCGTGAATGCGTGCAAGCGTAGTTCTACTTGGAGCTGCACTTCTTTCGATCTCGGGGGTTGCGGTAGGAGCTACCGTGAATATTGATTTGCCCAGTATCAACAGGTCTCTACGTCACCATAAGCCAGACGAAGAGAGGTTCTCGGTTATGGAGAAGGTATTCGGCCGAAGTAAAAAAAATCGAGAAAATGCTGATCGACGATCTGGGCCAACTGGACAAATACTCGACAAAACAATTATCTCTAAGCTGAAGAACACGCACTACAAGGTAGAACTTCTGAATTATCTCAATCAACGGTCAGTAATAATTCCCAAGGCAGGTCGATCTACTTGATTGAATGATGCAACGTTGTGCATGCAAGTTGTCCCGTAGTTAGCCTGCACCACCAACTTTACTTCCCGAGATCAACACTAGTCGCTAAACACCGTCAAAATGTACTGAGGCTAACATGTTTCCTCTTTGTGTCTTTTCCTCTGCTTTTACTACTCCGTCTGTTGTAGTCTATGATTTAGGACTTTTTCATATCTCGTAAGGTTATGGATAGCTTTTTTAGTGTACGCATCTAATCTGAGTTACTAAACCATTTGTTGCTGGGAAGTATTGTAGAGGAATTAGAAGAGCGGAGGATGCCACACAGGTATATAGATATAAGATGAAGAGTTAATATAACACTTGAGTTCTTCATTTGTAAATGAGAAGTGTCATTTTGTTAGGCTAAAGCAAAAGCGCTTCTATTACTGGATTTCAGACGGATTATAGGACGCTGTGCGAAATTGAAGCGTGCTACTATAATCGTCTGGTTTAATCCACGCTATGTGATTATTCCTAAATCCTGCAACTATGGACTCAGCCCGAAAACTAATTGGAAGCACGGATGAATGCAAGCAAGTTGTCGAATTTGAGGAGCGACAATACCATTATGACGCAAGTCAATCCTACACTATTGCAGAGAGTGATGCCCGCCCAATAATTGATAAAAGTGTTTCTTCTACTAACTTGGCATCCGCTACTGATCTCGGGGAGATTCTAGTTTACTATTATCGTCGATTGATTGGGGATGTGTTTGGTTGTATTCGTAATGCATTGTACCCAATACGCCGACAAAAGACACTCCGTAATGGAAATTCTACTCGAATGCTTGAACCATAGTTGCGTTTCAAATTCTCGATATATATGCAGCCGTACCTGGCCCCTTACCAGTCGATCCGATGTTCGCAAGAGACATATATCCCGACTAAGTAACGCCACAATCGACAATTCCGTCTTCAGGACTTTCACGACCATGAATGGAGATGTAGTATTACCACAAAAGGTGTACTTCCTCTGTGCTGAAAAATTATTAGCAGTTGAATTTGTGCCGCCGTTACACACTCAATACTAACTCAATGTCTACGAATCAGAGTGCATATTAACCACTGTTGTCTGTGCTATTGGATGATATGCATTTTGCGTCCTAACCATCCAAATTGCGGTCACAACAGCCATTTAAAGCCTCCCCAAAAAGCAGTGCCTCGCCAAAACACCCGCCACACTTTCAATTCAGCGCCTACGGCGTTCAAACAATGGGTAGACGAAAGGTGGATGAAACGACGCGCTATGCAATCTTACACGAGCTCCTAAAGCGCCGTATTGACGGAGTTCTCCAGTACGGCTTGAAGACCTCCGTGGCGAAGCACTTCGACGTACACAGGGACACTGTGGCTGCTATTTGGAGCAAATACGAGGAGTCCGTAGCTGCAGGCAATATTGCTGGAGATATGCAGATACAAGGGCAGATCGGGTCGGAAGGGGTACAACAAGCAGGAGCTTGGGGCTAAAATCGCGGCCGTACCTGCCGAACGCCGCTCCACTATTCGCTCTACTGCATCCTGTGTAGGCGTCTCCTTCGGTGTCATTCAGCCCCTGCTTGCGAGCCACGGCTTAGTCGCCAAGACCACCACAATTAAGCCAATCCTCAAGACCACGCACCGCCAACGCCGGATGCAGTACGCCATGTCCTTCCTGGACGACAAGCCAGACGTCCACAGGGACAAAATTGGCCATCGATTTGACCCCATGCTCAATACTGTCCACGTGGACGAGAAGTGGTTTAACCACGACAAGAAGACAGGGTGGTACTATCTTCTTTCCGGCGAGGATCCCCCCGAGAGACACCGTCACAGCGCCCGCCATATCGAGAAGACCATGTTTTGGCCGCGGTTGCTCGACCAAGGTATACCTGTCAGTTTTGATACGTTAATAATTTTTTCGTACGCTTTGCAGATGGGACCCACATAGAAAAACGAACTTTGATGGGAAGCTGGGATTATGGTCGTTTGCTGAGGGGCACTTCCCACAGCGTAGGAGCCAATACCGCCCAAAAGGCACCATCTTACAGGGTAACATCGAGTCCGTTGATACGGCAGTGTATAAGCATTTCCTACTAACCTGTGTGTTTTCAGCAATCCGAGAAAGTGGCCAATATGTCACAGGGGGAAGATTATTTACGAGCAACAAGATAATGCCTCCCCTCACGTACTACCTGACGACGAGGATGTAGTTCGAGAAGGACAACGAGAGGGCTGGGACATCCGTCTTATTTTTCAGCCTTCTAACTCGTCCGATTTCAATGTGTTGGATTTAGGGTACTCGGCTATCCAGAATCTACAGTACCAAACGTATGTTGCGAGTACGCTAGAGCCTATTGAGGTCGTGCAGAATTTATTTCGTATTCTAGACAAGGTCACGTTGGACAATATTTTTCTGACTTTGCAACAAGTCATGGTATGTGTACTTGCCTGTGATGGAGACAACGAATACAAACTTCCTCATATGGGAAAGGCTAAACAACGCCGCAATGGCACTCTGAAGCAATGTGTTGTGTGTTCTAGCGAAGTGTACGCCAGCGCTTTTTCCAAGCTAAGGTTAGAGACTTTTTAGTAAAGTTTATTACCTTCGCGATCTAATAATGGTCTTGTCAGCATTCACTCTTCAACCAGTCGACATTCATTCTTAACTGCTGATATTTTTTTCAGCACAGAGGAAGTAAGAGATATCCCCAATCAATGTTTCGATCAAGTTGAAGGGAAAGCGACACATAACTCACGAAGATTGCGTGGCAGTAGAACAGCAGCATAAAGCAGATGAGAAACTCACAGTACATGGGATCAAGATGTATGGCGTCCAAGAAGATCGGAGACAACACGAGAATTTTGAAGCGAGCTCAGTTAAGGAAATCCTCAAGGCTGTATAAAATGAGGATTTAAGGTATTGGGAAATGAACGCAAGATTGAAACGCAACGGAACGTTATCAACTTCATCGCGCGAGAGGCAAGGCGAAATGCAGCAATGAAACTACAGCGAGCTCAACCATCAAAGATATTACCTGATAAAGAAGAACAGCGAGAAACGTGAGTCTGCAAAGGAACTCAATCGGTGCGATATCAACGCCACAAACGTTGCCCAGGTCCGAACACAATAACATTTGCTGGCATTTAGACATTGCTCAGTTATTACGGCACCAAATGGCTCTGGAAAGCCATCGGAAAAGTTAGCCAATTTGATTAGATTCAAAAATGGAGTATTTATTTCGTATATGTGAGCTTTTTAGAGGTCTGTGTCTTCATGATACGGACTATTACGTTGCAGCCGAGCTATAAACCTATAACAATGAGGTCAAGCTTGTTTGTGATACAAGTACAGCTTTATATATAATTTGGGTTATGCTTACAAACACTGTAAGAGTATCTAGCAAAATCTTTCCCATAACGTTTACTGCGCTGGCTTCGTTGATTTGATGATGCTGGTCTGATCCAGGGCGCTTACCGTAAGCTCTCTTTGTCACCGACACCGCTCAGAGCAATAGAGTAACAGCGCCTATCGTGATAACAATACTGAATATATATACGATGTTAACGATCTTTAGCCTTACGGCTATCATTACAAGATGGGTCTGTACAGCATAACAATTTATCTTAGTACCGTCAGTAACATTATTTAAAAAGTTCTCATGTATTTAGGTTGTGCTGGACGACCAATGCACCTTGTTGCCGATGGTGAAGTAAAGAGCCGCAGCAGCGCCTTCAGAACGCAGATGCCTTTTAGCTTATTTTTCTAAAAGAAGTTGAAGTCATTTCCATCAGAAAACGGGGTCTCGTTGTCTCGGGTATCTCCGCATGGTCCCAGTTCTGATAGATGTATTGTCATGGGAGGCGGTAATTTTTTTTTTTAAATTCAAATACTTCGTCTAAGTACGTTCCCCAGAGTCGAAACGTTTCTTCTGCACCCACCCAATCTACTATATCTTATCCACCATCATTTTCTAAACCTTTTGTACTAGGGGCTGATCGCAGCGGGATGGAGGGG
>NW_008648990.1:1615608-1630319 GCF_000247585.1 Phytophthora nicotianae INRA-310 | reverse complement strand
CAGTAGATTTACAGAATACAGATGAAGGGCAGTCGCTACAATCTAGAGTATCCCCACCGTTACAGTTTTGGCCTTACTTGGAATAAAAAAAACATTCTCACGCCACAAAGGTTTTGATTCAAAAATATGCCACTCACTAGTAAGCACCCTGATCGTTAGATACATGTGCTCCACGCATCAACGTATCGTCAGTAGTCATGAGATTACGAGGTATTACCGTCGATAAATGTAACACGTTCGCCATGTGCAACGATGTATTGCCAAAGCCACGTTGCTCTCTCCAGCTGAAAAAATTGTGGCGATTGATGGATGGCTGTCAAACCTGATTGGTACACCAGATATCAGATAAACTACGAATATTACACGAAAATTACGCGTAATTCTAACACGTGCTTAACTGTAATCTTCGCCAGCCTTCACGAATAATATAAATAATCAAAAGGTTAGCGGTTTCAAAAGCCAATAAATAGAGAACGGAGATGCATCCATGTCGTGTTGGGGCTAGGTCTCAAAAACCAAGGGGTTGCAACGTCGTCACAATCCCGCTCTGGACTGGATATAAAATCCAGAAAAGTAGATTTTGCACAGACTAAGGTTTCAAAATATTGGGAGCATACCTTGCGTCGCAAGGTTTATGGGAAGCTGTTCCACTGAAACCTTTGAATGCTTTTGGGCAATTTCAAGAGTTTACATGGGAACGGAAAGGGAGACTTGCAGAAACTCTCTAATATCACAAGACGTTGCTATAACGAGAGCACATCGAGGGCAGTGTGGAGGGCTGAGGAGCTAAGAATTCAGACGACGCCACCAGATCAACTACACCAGTGGCCAACATGTACCAGTCGCTCGCGATGATCATCTACCAACCCCCGTACGGCGCAATCAAGGATTCGGCTCCGAGTGAATAGCGCTGTGACAGCAAGGCTTCGAGGCAATGAACGAGGATGACAATGGAGGAGAGCAGACGCCTGCCGCCATAACTGGATTAGTCGGACTTTGGTTCAATTTCCCACAAGCAACTGGTGAAACGGCGACGGCAGTACGACGGCAGTACGTGCAGCAGCTAGTAAGTGGAGAGATGGTAAAATTTCGGATGGAGTGTTGCAAATCCATGTAATTTTAAACCAATAGAATCGTAGCCTGATGTAAAAGACACGCAATATTAAGTTTACGCCAAATCAGAATAATCTAGCCATCTGTACTCAATATTTGGTGTGGCTGGCCACTGCCATGCCAATGGCGAGCGACCACCACGTCACACACACTATCATTAATAATATCCCAAGCCCTCCATTCATCATCTTGTAACTCTTATTTTACGATGCATTCTAGATCATGGGCCATCGTAAAACGCCGTACCATGAACCTGCCTTTGGTAGTGAGTATGTTAGAGATCTTGCAAATCATAGGAGCCCAACACGTGCTCCCGCGCGATATTTGCCACACACCCGAAAGAAACTTGATAAACCATCCACTGAATTCCTGCCTTTTTTGCTTCTCTGTTTCGATGTTATCACTGAGTGGTGTATGTATTTTCACGATACAGTAGGGAAGGGCGTTTTGAAGGGATCACGTGTGGATCGACGAGCGCGCCAGGTGGACACGGGTGAAAAGAACAACGAGGCGAAGACGGCGAATATCTTGTAAAGGGCCAAGGACGGCGAGTACAGAAGGTGTTAGTGAGCAAAGTGTTACCACACACACGTCAGTGTGTAGTAGGTGCATGTGGTGAACGGCAATTGGGTCGGTGTATGAAGTGGCGGTCAATGAGACGGAAGATGGGTACAAGGGCAAGACGTCATCGGTTGACAGGACCGGTTAAAGCGCGGATGGCTAGTGAACGATCCTGCTGGAAGGTCGCTACAGCCGCACTATCGCAACTGGCGAAGAAGAAAGTCTAGTGGAAAGAGCGGTCAATGTGAGATTTGCGCCGACGAGGCCACTGCCGAATGCGTGAGCAAGGGCAGTGAACTGTGAAGCAATCCGTCACCAGAAGGGCGCTATTGCTGGTCTGGTGATAGCGTAGAAGACAGACAACCTAACACAAAGTCAATAAGCCGAAGTTGCCACTCGAGTGCCTTAGAGTCAATAAGGACAGAACTGTGAAATCGTCGCTACTTTTCGATCAGAGTAGGAAGAGAGTATCGATCTTGCCCAAAAAGCGCACCGCTTATAATATCCACACCCAGTACTCGTTTTGGTGGAAGATAGGCAGAGATACCGGGGCGCAAATACCCTAACAGCGCTACTGGCAAGGTTTCTCAATCAATCATTCCGGTAGAAAGTTTCCTACCGGAAACAATGTCCAAAGGTTCTAGTTCCAGTTATAGCGTGTTTTGAAAATCGTCGACAGGTTCTTGTTTTATGTTGCGGGTTGTGGCGTTTTGTGGCGTGGGGTGGTTTTTAATGAGAACAACCGCGTGTTTCCTCACTACTTTGGTTGTCTATGAGAACTTGGACTCAAACCTTAACTATGACGGGGTCAGACAGCACCTTGCGCTGAGGAAGCAGGCTTCCAAGAGTATACAAACTGTAAGTGAACCACAGTTCAGGTGTCACTGGTCGGAGGGAGCGAAGTATTCAGTTAGGGGTACGTTTAAAACTGAATGGATTTATAGGTAAGCTTAGCTTGGTTTCTACTACAAAGTATAAGTCACCTATAGTAAAACTATGTAGATATGCAATGACTGGCTTCTGGTACCATGTACCAGGTATTACAAGAGTGACAGGCCACTCTTCATGTAACTTCGGTACGCTTGTGTTCGTACTCCATTACAATAATTGTCATTTTCGCGTAGTTGAGACCTACCCTTGATCTTTAATAAGAACTACATTTTTGTGGAACATAATTGTACTCACAGCCTACAAGAGTTCTGGAGGGTCAAGCTGGGTGTGTATCCCGTAGGCAGTTACACAGTGTTTTCATGTGTAGTACCTGTAGCACCACAGCTTTCTGGGATGTTCTCGCTTTTGCGAAAGTCCTCTCGTTCGGGATGGATGGCCGAATCATTATTGAAATGCTTAGGCTTAGCAACAACGAGCCACCAACAAACGATGGATGCTCTAAACCCCTCAGACTACGCCTGAACCAGCACGGCAAGCAAGGGTGGCCTCAACAGTGATACCGCCAGTACGGCCACTACTCCAGAACGAATACAACAGCAAGGGCAGCTTGGACAGCGGTAAGGCCAGCTTCAACGACACGAGCGGCTTCTACAGCGACAGCTCCAGCAACTTACAGACCCAACGCACTTGCACCAGCGCGGCCGGCAATGGAGGCTACTGATGTGACAAGGGGTGGCAGAAGCGGCCCAATTTGAAGCATTAAATGAGGAACGATCAAACTTTTACGAAAAGAGATACTATACCGTATATACAAGCAATACACTACCGGCTTTCCCAGCATACTAGACATAGGCGCTCCAAAGTAAAGTAGTGTTCTGTTCAATTTGAGGTGAAGCCTGACGTTTGTACACCCACCGAGTAGAACAAACAGATATTAGGTTGTAATAATAAAAAGACAGAAAAAAACGTCATGATAACTGGAGCAAGATATCTGCATTTAAGGGGTATATACCAGAAACGTATTGACCACGCAAAATGCGTCACTACCAGGCCAACTTCTCTTGTTAGTTTTCGAGAGTTCATGTAACCATCGCTAAGTACGATTATTTATCCTGATTCCATGATGAGCTTCTCGTTAAAAAAACAACGGAGGATGAAGAGATCGTGACTAATACGATGTCTTTGCTTCGATTCAATCGAAGCGAACGTTTACCAGAGTGATCTCAATGGCGTCAGTAGTACTCAGGTTGGTTGCCCCAAGAACGTTCCCAGACCCGCCAAAACTGTATTTTTGGCAGTCTCATGCTCAAAGGGAAGCCACCCCATCAGAATGCAACGCGTGTATAGTGATGTAAACGCGCGGAGCTGCAGAGTCTTACCATGACTACCAGACACTTGATCTCATACTCTCTAGCCAGACAAGAGTAGTCTGCGTTGGAAACCCTTAGTAAAGCGCAATGCGCAAACGCAAGTCAACACCTCTAGTCTTCGCGACCCGAATGCTACTGACGAAAAAGGCGACACTTCAACGATTGGAGGACCAAAGCTCCGGGCGATCTTGGCTCACCAAGTCGAAGTGGACAAGAATTTACGCCGCATTCTGCACAAACGTTCCCTATTACAGGGAATGGACTTTGTTTTCGGGAACGAACCCACATCGAGGTACTCGTTCACTGCGTTTGAGAACAACAAGTCGATCATAGATCACTTGGAACAGAAAGTGGCACAGCTTTACTTGGACTCGGAAACCGTGTTTCAAAGCGGACCACCGCCTTCTATCAGCTGCAGTATGCAGATGAAATACATCGAAGCTTTCGGCATGACAGCGGAGGCCCTGTCAACGACACCCGTACCGTGTTCGATGGAGGTGGCCGCTGATATTTGCTGGAAGGACTTGAGTATTCCTCGTCCTTGTCCGGAGAAATGGGCACGTTGTATGAAAAGCAGGCAACCGCATTCGCACGAGAAGAATTGGATCCTCGCGCTGCAGTGCCAGTCGTACGTGAAACAAGTCAAGGGCGTTCAGTTCCTGCGAAAGTACATTGAACCGAATCGTATCGTGATTATCAAGGCGGACATGATGACGCTCAATAACGAAGGACTGCAGTTTCGTGACCAGACGTGGACTATCATCTCTCGTGCTCAGACTAAACCGAACGCTGCTGTGGTGCGAGTGTGTGAGCAAATGTTCTTGGACCGAGAAGCCAGTGAAATAGCAACCTCACGTCCGGAAGATATTGACTATGCGCAGAATGTAGTGCTTAAGAATTTGAACTGGAAGCTGAGGGAGCACACCACACACCTACAGGACCAGCTGATTGAGGAGACGCAAAACTTTGGGATGGTACCGGCAGCGTAGAGAGGCTTAAGAGCACAGTGTAGCTGCAAAATGCAGTATAGTTCACTGCAGCACTTAGATTTACTTGATAATCTCTCCACGAACGCGGTCTTGGTGTAGACGATTTAACCTATTACGGCGTGGACTCTGAAAAAGTAACCCGCTACGTACTTTGTAATTTTTGCAACATTTCTTCGACGGTATTGTCATGTAAGATTTCGCGCAATAATTATATATGTATTGAAGAGTTGAACTTATAATTGTATGTATTGGAGGGTAGCATTTTTTTTTCGAAAACATTTACAATGGGACGAATACAGGATCAAATGAGAACTTGACAAGGAGCATTGGATCCACGCTAGCTCTGACACGTGTTTCAGAGAACAAAGCAGATCTTGTTACTTCAGCAAAAAAGAAAAAAAGACAAATCGAACAGACTTTGCCAAATTGCGGAGACTACATCCAGGTACGATACTTCTCGTAAAAAAGTAAATTTCCCTTGACGCTGAACTACTATCAGTACGTAGCCAATTTCAGCGAGTTCGTATATTGCCGTCGGGCGTAATTCTAGCGTTGCTGAACACGATCGAGGTATCCTCGAGAGTATCCAACTTTTCCATCAATACTGGTACCATGTCCACGTTGTGTTGGAGGCTAATGAGTTGTTCATCCTCCAAATCCCAAGTGAAACGAACTCAGCTCGGGAAAACGAAATGTTGGTCTCTTAATTGCGCAGCAATTTGGGCGGATCGACTTCCTTCTCTAGCAGAAAAGAGATGCGGAAACACAATCTGCATTGTCAGTGCTGAAATCGTGAAGCTGGTGGTGGAAAAGGCGATGAACGAGCGCTCCGCAGTCCTCTTCACCTGCTTTAACTCCATCCTTACAGCTGGAAACCACTGCGTGAAGAGATACCAGTTCGTCACCAGTGTATCAACGCCGCTTGAGGTGTTACTCAAAACATCAGGAGCCATCGTTGCATATAGAAAGCTCAGGTCCTTCGAATTGATAACATCACTATCGATGATACCACACCGAAAGATACGAAAGTACTCGGCAACAACGACCCAGACCGTTAAAGTTCGAGGTGACCAGAGTATGTATCGATCACGGTAGTGCTTGAGTTGAGTAATTTGTGCACTCAATTGTCGATTCGAATTCTCGAGCTGTTCTTGGTATTTTCGCTTGCGCTCTCGATATCGTAGACTATAATCACGGTTGGTGAGCGTGGTGGTGAAATGTTGTTTCATCTCCGTCTTCTTCGTCTGTCCTTGAGATGACCGTTGCCACTTAGCGTCTCTAACATATTGGACGCAGGTAGCTCTCGACGCTTGCTTCAAACTATTTGAGTTTCTGCCGTTTGGGGTTCTGTGCTTTATGTCGATGTTATTGTACGTACGAAGCGGTACGTGCGGTTGTGTCTGATCCTGGCTGGTGGCATCGATAGTTGGGTACATACAAGACCAGAACGGTTGATTCACGATGACTTTGTCGCTTAGTACATGGACGCTAGGAGGTTGGATTGTGGTCTGCATGATCCGTTTGTCAAGTAAAAGGCGCGAAACGAAGAAAATATTTGTAAGAATGGAGTAGATTCCCGCAGCAAATTGAGTATTGTTGCCATACATCGTTCATGAGTTCATGCCCAGTTATCTTGGACCTTTGGCACAGAGTAATACGGTAAAACAAGGTGCTTAGGTGTTTACGATAAACTTTAGTGACGGGTTTTGTGTTGCTAGCCTTTTGTCAATGAATGGAAAGGCGCGAGGCTAATAGCAATGTTTGATGACGTGGTTATTTTTATCAATTCTATCATAAAATATAAAAATTGATAAAAATAACTACGTCATCAAACCTTGCTGACATACAACATTCATGACCTGCAACTAATGGTCTGGCTGGCTATGGTGGATCCGTGGCATTTAGCATGCGTAAATTATGATACAGAGACACGTTTCAGTACTATAAACAATTTGTCAACCTTACTTCCTCCGTCCGGAATATAATAGGGGCATATATTTAAACCATGTCCGCAAGTGAATGCAAGATTACATTATTAGGGTTCTCACAATGCTTTCACAAGCAATTTCTTAAGAATGCCAAAGAATAATTCACTGTCCAGAAATGTTAACCGTTGCAACTTGTAACGTGCGATTCTACAATGCTATTCCATAACAGATATCTTCTCCAATCATAAGGATCGATCCACGCGGTAATTGTGGACGAATCAGCAATCAAATCCATTCAGCAATGATCTTCCCATTACGCACCACACGAGTAGAGCATGGGAGAGTGATTTTCATTCTACAAGAATGACTATTTTGACCAATAACGTCGCGCCCTTTGCTATTAAATGATTCTACAAGTGCTAAGTGAGAACCCTAATTTAGCAATACCTTTTCATTGCGACAATATATGCCCATTCAATGCTGTTGTTGCTAGTGACCGTTGCTGACCAGGCACTAAGACATTTTAAGCGCTGTATGTAGCTGGGTCAAAGAAGGCTCGCAAGTCTCACATCTCTACAAGGTTTTAGACCGGGATCAATATGAAGGAGACGATGACTTTTCTACTTCGACTTGAAAATTCCGTAGTAATGGGAGTAATTTAGACTGATCAGTTTCGTGTTAAAAGCCGACTAATGTAATGAATATGTGTCTACGAAGAGCGAGGCAATTTATCGAGCTGATACTATGTACTGAATTATCAAGTCGCGAGCAAGAAAAAGCGAGAATTTAAAAAAAACAAAGGGTTGGGTAATATGTTCCGTCCATCCATGACAACGACTACACTACACAGGCTTTGTGTTAGTCCGCAGAGGTTCTCTAGATCTCAGTGGCACACGTGCAAGACACTTTGAGCGCAACGGAAGCAAAATTGTATGGAGTTGGCCAAATCCTTGTGGAAATCTCCGACCACGTCATTTAAGATGGTAGGATTTTAGACCAATCGTCACTTTGCATAAAAAAATATAATAGACCAATATTCACATTGTATTATTAAGAAAAGTATATGCAGTGAATATTGGTCTATAGGTTATCATCAATTCCTTTCCATTTTTATCCTTTTCTAACCCGAGTTAGTCGTATCATCAGGCTCCGCGTTTTTTTTTGGCGTACTCAGATAGTAAATAACTAAAGGACGGTTTAGATACTGTATGGACCAAGAGAATGTTATTTTCTCCACTTCTATAATTTTAATACTTAAGTAAATAGTTTGAATCCAAAAAAAAATTGAATTTCAAATATGTCAGATCTTCTTGGAGCACACGTCAGCAACTGTTGTACCTAGCTACTGTTTACTGGAGACGTGAGATTCAGATAACTAAGTAAACAACCTACAAGTGTGCTCCTACCGCTTGTAAGGCACTCGTCAATGAGCTCATTGGCAATTCCGCGATGGGTTTAATAGTGACTGGAGACGATATGCTTAGACTGGACGAGGCCTTGGCATTCATTGCGTTCTGTGACGAGAGAATTCATGATCCTGTCTCCGCAGATAATCTGCATGGAACGCGAGCGTCTATCTTGCTGGAAGAAATTGACGATCTACTAGACCCAGAAGTCCAAGGATCAGTATCCGCTGAGTCAATCAAGACCTCTTCCACGAGTCATAATTTGAGTTTAATAGGGATACCATCAGTAACGCCTGCAAGGCAGAAGAAGCGAGTCCGAAGTGCGGGGAGTTCTTCAGCTGTGCTGCAACGCCGCAAAAAAGCTGAGATCGAAAGTCTGCGCGAGGAATCGAAGACCCTGGAAACATATCTATCTCACTTGAGAAGAACGGGAGGACCAGAAAAGGCAATGGCGATAACGAACGGCGATGAGTTGCGGTCAGAATGGCAACGCCACGCTTTCATTCAGTATCAACAACGGTACGCGTCTGAACAAACCAATCGACACCTGAAGGAATTGCTGAGCAAGCAACAGAGGCTCTCAAGGAAGCTACGACGCAATTTGTTCAAACGAAACGCGCTAGACGTGAGTATTTGGTTCTACGATTTTGTTGTAATTATTACAGCTCACTAGTTTGTGTTGCTGTGCTACAAAGGGAATCGAATTTGTGCGGACACTCGAATCGCCCACCTTCGATGAAGCCCCTTTCATTGTCAAGGGCTCGAATGTGCTGATGAGGCAACTGGAAGACGAAGTCAATAACATCTATTGCGATTTCAATCGAATCTGCCAACCTGTTGAAGACCGTAGCAGTTCTGAGGTGACGTATGGTGAAAAGTGTAAGGCCAACATCATGGAATTTACGACCACGACGCCTTTGAGCTGGCCCATGACATCTGCATTCACTCATGTGTGGAATATGCTCGAGAGCAGTTTGGTAGGTAGCTGGTCAACCTTCATGAGCATTAGAACCAAGCGAGGTATGACCATATTGTGGTGGTGTACAAACTTTAGGATCGAAGTCGCAATCCCAACACACTGGAGAGAAGGGTCAATCTTACGATTCCAATCGGCAATGGTACATCCTGCCATTTCCACAAGCTTCACTTCCTGCACAAATACGAGGAAGAAGACCGTATTATTGTCATTTGGTCCGATCTCATGCAGATGACGACAAGGACTGTCAAGTTACGTTCGCTCGCCTATGTTGTCTTCACTCCGTCCAAGAACGATCCATCACAAGCGTGTATCATTCACACATTTCTTTAACTCTATGTTGAACCCAGCGAAGATATCGTGTCCCAGCAGGATATACGATTTGGACGAGAAGTGCTATTGGGTGCTTTTGCTAGACTCATGCGCACGTTCTGGCAAGACCAACAGAACCGATTGCTAGAGGTAACATCTCGCTCTCATATGTAGGCGTTAAAAACAGTGTAAAGGTGAATGCTAAATGAAGTGCCATGCTTTGCCGTTACTTTGTTGTTTTTTAACATGACAAAGTCAGCGCGAAATGCTACATACTTTGTCAATGTCATAACTCCGTTCATCGATCTCCATCGAGACGATAGGTGAGGTAAGCTGGTAAGCGTGAAATGACACATAGCTCAGTGCAGTCACACGGTTCACATGTGTTTGATTACAGCCGACATTTCGACGTCGACATTGTCAACAAGAACTCCAACCTGTTTTTCATTTTTTTTTACGTTTTCTGAATTTGTTCGGATGCTGCAAAAATTTACACGTTGTATTATATGATGCAGAAAGTGTGTGAAGATTTGCTGAAGCATCGTGATTTGCTAGTTGAAAACTATATGATGTAGAAAGCACCTGTCAACAACGTCACGACAGCGATGCTGGTGATGAGCTCTAGTAGAAATACGTCAACTAACTTAGATTCTTGGGGCATCTCCACCGGCATTTGCATAAAACTAAACGCTAATAGTGTCCAAACAAAAAATATATAATCGGCAGGATGCTTTGCTCGCAGCGCGAAAACGTGCGGGATTCTGATCAAATATGCCTAAGTCTTTTCCATTTCTGGTCATGCATATGTGTATGAGCAAAGTTCTCCTGTATGATTTTTGTTAAACTATTTACGTTTATTTTTACGTAAATGCCGGTCGAAATGCCCGAATACCTTGACATTATCGACATGAGTATGTCTGGTCTGCTCCTGGAAATACTACACGTGTATGGTCTTCGCTTGCACAAGGGCCCGAGATCGTATCACATAATGTATAGTAGAACCATCAAAATTTATATCTATTACATTATTAATGGAATTTTACGTCACAGATACCACATCTTCGTGGAGTCCGCCTCTGCAACTGCTGTATCTACCTACTGTTTACTGAAGACTCGCGGTCCAGAAAACCATGTAAACAACCTTGTCGTCAGAACTGGGCTCCCAACGTTTTTATATTTTTTAAGTAATAATACACGAGATATGCAAATTTGAAGATATAGCGTCATTAAACGTTTGACGAACATCACGTCTTCCCACCTGGACAAAAAAACTGGGAGCCCCGTCACCAAATAATATCGTAAACACCTAGCCACCTGTTCATTCCACACTACTATGTGGATAACAGCTTACGGACCACTCAGGTACTCGGCAACAAAACCCTGAGCAAGTTTGCGGCCATTAATTCAATTTTCAATTTGCTGCTGGTGCTCACTTCACCATTTCAAGTATCTCCTCGTTTCGCCCCTTTTGCTTGACAAACGGATCATGCAGACCACAATCCAACCTCCTAGCGTCCATGTACTAAGCGACAAAGTCATCGTGAATCAACCGTTCTGGTCTTGTATGTACCCAACTATCGATGCCACCAGCCAGGATCAGACACAACCGCACGTACCGCTTCGTACGTACAATAACATCGACATAAAGCACAGAACCCCAAACGGCAGAAACTCAAATAGTTTGAAGCAAGCGTCGAGAGCTACCTGCGTCCAATATGTTAGAGACGCTAAGTGGCAACGGTCATCTCAAGGACAGACGAAGAAGACGGAGATGAAACAACATTTCACCACCACGCTCACCAACCGTGATTATAGTCTACGATATCGAGAGCGCAAGCGAAAATACCAAGAACAGCTCGAGAATTCGAATCGACAATTGAGTGCACAAATTACTCAACTCAAGCACTACCGTGATCGATACATACTCTGGTCACCTCGAACTTTAACGGTCTGGGTCGTTGTTGCCGAGTACTTTCGTATCTTTCGGTGTGGTATCATCGATAGTGATGTTATCAATTCGAAGGACCTGAGCTTTCTATATGCAACGATGGCTCCTGATGTTTTGAGTAACACCTCAAGCGGCGTTGATACACTGGTGACGAACTGGTATCTCTTCACGCAGTGGTTTCCAGCTGTAAGGATGGAGTTAAAGCAGGTGAAGAGGACTGCGGAGCGCTCGTTCATCGCCTTTTCCACCACCAGCTTCACGATTTCAGCACTGACAATGCAGATTGTGTTTCCGCATCTCTTTTCTGCTAGAGAAGGAAGTCGATCCGCCCAAATTGCTGCGCAATTAAGAGACCAACATTTCGTTTTCCCGAGCTGAGTTCGTTTCACTTGGGATTTGGAGGATGAACAACTCATTAGCCTCCAACACAACGTGGACATGGTACCAGTATTGATGGAAAAGTTGGATACTCTCGAGGATATCTCGATAGTGTTCAGCAACGCTAGAATTACACCCGACGGCAATATTCGAACTCGCTAAAATAGGATACGTGCTGCTAATAGTTCAGAATAGCTTGGTATCATAACGTGTTGTTGTTGTTTTTTGTTTTTAAAAAAGGGTTGCATCTGGAGGGTTACCTCGCAATTTGTCCAAGTCGATTCGACATAATGTGCGAAAAGGTAACATAACCTGTAGTATATTTTAGAGTCTACCGTGGATGATACTTTCGTTTATAGTTCAAATATGAGCCTATGTTCGTACCCTCTTCGCATCATTGTTGTTGCTACCCACCGATTTATATATTCGACAAATTGATTTTCGACGGAGCGATTTGGCTGCGCACATCGTGTTGAGGTAGCATGAATCTATACCAGTTATGTAGAAACAAAACGCATTGTTATGTAAAGGCCTTAATCAATTCGAAAGGCCCTTACTATTCTGTTTAGTAAAGGTTAGATTAAAGTTAATCAATCAGGCGGTATGGGTTCAAATAAATAATTCGAGGCTTAGTGTTGTTAGAAGGAGAAAAAAAATCCTGGTGCAACTCGAAATCACCTGTCACAGCTACTTTGTCAAATTCGAATCGCCCGGCAACCGAGTAAGATTATCGATATAAAAAAGAGTCTACGTTCACTTTTTGTTTTAGTTGAATTTCCAATAAGGAGAAACCAGTACTATCAATGTTGTTTGCACTCATGTTATTATGAACCACTACTGCGAGCTAATGCATGTAATAGTAGTATAGCTGAAATCTGCACCATCGCACAAGTTACACTCGCGTGTAAGCATTGCACAGATAAACATTAACCCTCTCTAGTCCGGAGTGCTGTATAATGCAGTTTATAATTTTTCTTATGCTACACAAGAGCCATTTCGACTTGGGTTTTGTAAAGATCGAACTGATCTTGCCAGAGGGTATACAAAACGTGAGATATAAAATCTCATCTAGTGATTTCAATACCTAAAGGTATCAGTATGGGGGAACAGAATGTCACCATTATTTTTATAAGAAATAATGCAATTTGACAGTTTTTCATTAATTTTGGCAGGCAAGCGCTGTCAGTTAATCGCCAAATTCTTTCTCTTTCGAGATTTTGCGAGGAACCAAGACAACAGAGATCACGAAGGAAAAGCACGTCCATGACGCCGACGTCACACCACGAGACCTGTCCTTCCGGTCTGTCTGGTAAGAGCTCGAGGCTCAAGGATGGACGTATAAGCGCCCACCAAGGCGCAGGCCGTACGACTGATACCGCTATATCCGTCCCTGCTGCGCGTGAAAGAGTCGATTACTTCTTGGTGACGAAGGGGTGCTTGCGTTTTACGCGAACAGTACACTATTATAATAATATTGTTATTAAAGCTGTGCATATATGCTGCTTATGTAGTAGTGCGTACTTGAACGGGAACTCTTCAACCGGTGTACCGTCAGTTTGACTGTAGTGCTCCAACTTTTTCCACTTTGATTGCGGCGCCGCAGCAGTGTCGATCAAATTAGTGGGCGGTGATTCTGGATCGGAGGACGAAGTGGCGGTCGACGATGCTTCTGCCGATTCAGCGGATGATGCAAGTGACTATGAATTTGGTAAGCTGCATATTTGTGCTGTAAGTTATGTTGCATCTTGGGCTGCATGTAAAGAAGCATATAAATTCGTATTTTATGTTATATTAATTAATTTGTTTTAGTAACTGACAGTGCTGTAGTTTATCTCTGTAGTTGTAATTGAAGGTGAGGAAGGGGAATACGGATGGATGTGCGCTTTACTGGGATCGTCTTGTAGACGTGGACGACTCTCTCAACAACGTTGTAGAAGGAGCTGATGATGCGGATTGTAGTTCCATGGAATCTGGAGACGATACCGAGAAAGACGACCTGGATACCGGTGAAGACATTGGCGGCTGGCGCGAGGGCCCTTATGGGTCTAAGAATGTGAACGAACCTGAGGATACGGAAACTGATATAGCAGATGTTATGCATTTTGCCACACGCTTCCTTAATAGTTATCATAACGAAGATCAAGTTCTTGCTGAAGCGCAGTGTGATACGTGAAATGAATTTGACACGTTGGGATGATGTGGAAGATCCTGATACGTGCAACAACATGATGAAATCATACGAGCCCGTGGACAACACGCAAAGCCACCCATACCTTCGGCAGGGATATTCAGGTCCCACCGCGGAAGCTCTACGGAATCCCGACTACCCATTCGCGCTCATTTTTTTTCCTTCATGCCAGTACCGTTGTGGCAGCACATTGCTGTGCATTCCGGGCAGGAAATGTTGCCGCTACGCGTGGAAGAGCGGTGCAAAGTCTACAGCTAGAAACGATAATTCACTCCCAAACTCCCGAAGTTTGAAACGCGTATTATATGGCCTGAATTGCTAGCACTGCACAAATTCTGTCGTTATATTGGTTTGCTTATTGCATGCCCGATCTCACGGAATTGTGAGAAGCTTGTCCACCGCTGGAAGAGGACCGACGAAAGCGAGATACCACGCAGCACATTTGGAACCGTGCTGCGTTCCGATCGGTCCATGGATATTTCGTGAAATATACACTGCAATCCCAACGGAGACCCAAGAGCAGCGACAGACAAAGCATGAAAGATTCAAAAGTTGTGGAGGTGCTCTAGAAGACTTTCAAATCTGGGTATGTGCCACTGTCGCACTTGGCTATCAATGAAACAGTGTTACCAAGCCGCTCGTCGTTCAACA
>NW_008648990.1:1579648-1615488 GCF_000247585.1 Phytophthora nicotianae INRA-310 | reverse complement strand
ACACACACACACACACACACACACACACACACACACACACACACACACACACACACACACACACACACACACACACACACACCCATGGTGCACAACCTCTTCGTGCTGCGCAGTGTGGTGATCTCGTACTGCATTAGGTAAGGTGTTTCTGGGGTGGAGTATTTCTTATGTTGTATTATCCTGACTAAAACGTTCCAGTTATGCAGGTTCGAAGTATATTAAGATAAGAAGGAGCACTTAAGTGACGCGCGCACAAGACGGACATTAAATCAGGCGCAGCAACCGTCATACGAGTTTTAATTGCTGTTTTCGGTCCAGAAGCTTGAAAATAAGGTATGAGACTTGTGATTGTGTATCTCTTCTACACGGTTGAGCTCTAGCGATACAATTGCTACTTATGGGTTTCTATTTAGTTGAACCTACTGTGACCAACCGGTTGGCCTTCCTAAAAGCGTCGTTGAGAAAAAGAAGTCGAGACCGGCTACCATTGATTCATGGAAGATTGCCAGAGCAAAGCAATTACCCAACATGACAACAGGTGGGACTCGCGCCCTGCACACAGTTTGTGCGCGGGAGGTAGTCTCACAACTGACCGTGCATCGCGCCATGATTGAGCAGATCAAGTCGGAATTTCTTGCCCACGAATCGTGAAAGAGTACCAGGTCGTCTTGGAGGCGTGGATGTGCATGACCAGCTGTGCTTGATGCGGTACTCGATACAACGAGTGGACCGATTCCGAAAATACTACAATCCACTCGTGTTGGGGCGGATTGACCTAGCAATAGTGAACGGCTATATCGTGCACAAGGCCTACCACAAGAACAGACGTCTCGCGCTTTGAGTCACGTCAAATACCTGAATGAGCTACACTTACATCCCTACCAGCTACTAGTGTCGTACATATATGAGTGCAACACTTATGGTGTACATCTAAAACCCAGAACGCAATGTTCCTGCGGTAGCACCAGTCGGTGTTGGTCACGTAACTCATGCTCCGCAGCAACTCGACGGTGGCGCGACAAATCAACACAATCAAATCGCCAACAGCGTGCAAGCTAGGTCTGCTCTCTCCTTCGTGCACGACGCAAGTGTGCGACAACGGCAGCCTTCTTATATGGCGTGCAGCGAGGCAGGACCGGTTTCCAGTGCAAGAAGCCGCCCGTCAGATCCGTGGAGTAGCAATGCCTTGCTGGGATATTTGACATCGCGAGCGGATGAAAGGCTAGCTGATTCCTGTCGATACTGAAACAATAGTATCAAAATGCGTCGAGCCGTTGATGCGGCTGATAGAGCACCTTCGATGCCTGGAACGCCTGCTGCGCCTCTGACACCACTTGCTCCGGCTAGTATGAACAAAATATCCAAAGACGGACAACTAGCTGTTGAACTGTATATATGTGCATATGGTTAATGAACCTATGTAGCTAAAACTGAATATACGCAACTTAAATGACAAACGGTCGGTTGTGATCGAGCGTCAACCATGTCATGTTGCTTGCTCACTTCGCAATGTACTCACTCATCCCGGCTCTTCCACCATATGATTTTTGTTATTTGGATTGACTATAGGTGTGGCGATCTGCTGCAAGCGCATCAGTTGCTTGTGTGAGTTGCTGGAGGCGACAATCCAACCGATTGCATGGGACTTTGTATGGGAAGCTTCTACCTCCATATTTTGGAAATTGAAATATCTACAAAATGTATAATCTGACGCAAGTGACTCGAGTGTGTACAGCGTATGGTTATTTATGTCCAGGTGCGTTATGTTGCCCGAGTTGGTTCATTCTCCTCCGAATATGCAGTTTAACGGTAGTTTACCGTATAATCGTCGTCTTAGGGGTCACTTCAATAGCAAATGATCTCCCAAGTGATTTGTATCACGTACATGCGAATCACGGGTGGCCACAGCTACGATTTATCGCTACCACTATTACTATCCTTGTTTACGTCTGAATTCGGCGATATCATCGTCCGAGTCGACTTGGCCGTCAGCGAGATTGCATTTTTCTAAATCTTCGACAATATCACTCTTGAACCGCTCGATTTCTCAGCCACTAATATCTCCGACCTGTCGTGTATCGCCCAATATGCCAGCCTTAGCAAATCCACTAACTATTGTCTACTTCGACAGTCCCGTCCAACATTGTGACGTCCACTCAGTAGTATCAGCTCATGTAGGGGGCTTCAGTTCAAAGGGTCCTTCAGTATGCATTTCCTGAAGCCGATCCACTTCAATATCTGCTTCCTCGTGGACCAGTTCGTTGCGTGCACGACTATTGTTTTCCTGTAGTGGTCTCGCTTGCTTTGGCGTTTTTTTTCTCCGTCACGGTACTCTGCAAGTTGACTTCTAAGCCGATTCATCCATAACGCACGGAGCCCTGCTTTCAGAGGCTTGCTTGTTCCACGATATGTCTGCCGGTTGGCAGACATATGTGTACCTTGGTGGTACTTTGAGGAGGACAACATTAAATTGAGCTGCATAGCGAAATGAAATTCGAGAATATTTTTTTTTTACAATTCTGCGTTCCACCAAGCACACTGGTTTCCATAGACTTAACAGTCAACTTGCTCTTGTAATTTGCGAATTTCACGATTCCACATAGTTTTACTGAATCCATGTTGCAATGTTGCGTTCTCTAGTCGCGTTTCAGGAATCTTTGAAGACGCACACTTAAATATAAGGAACGGGGCCATTCAGTTCCTTTCCAGTCGGCTAACAGAATGGCTGTCGCCCTTGCCTTCTCTTTATTGCCACGCCTCACCCACACTGTCTTAACCACGCGCTTGGAAATTGTTTTTTAGGGAGGTATTCAAAGTTGATGCCTACAAAAGATCATAGAAAGTATTAGGTGTTCCAAATTAATAATTTGACTTGCAAATACGCACCCGTTTGGTCCGCGTTGTACACTTGGACGCATTTATTCTCGAATATTGTCTGCAATACCAGTGTTTTGAACTCCTTCGCCGCATCAAGGGCGTCTTGCGGCGTTGTTTGCCCTTGTCTAGTGCGTGCACGGAGTGAAAGTGTGTGTCGACGTAGAAATAACTGTATCCACGTAGCGGTTGCAGCAAATTTTTCACCGAGGACGATTTCATCGGCAACCTCTTTTGATTCCAGTTGCAGCATGAGTCGGAAAACCGGTGCTCCGACTTTCCGAAGCGTGTTTAGCCAACCAACTATGGCATCTTCAGCCTCCTTCGTAAGCACGGTAGCCTCTCCAAGTTCACGCAAGTTTTGATGGCTGCCACGACCTGATGCACACGCAGCACGAATAGTAGAGCTCTGTTTTATCCACTTATTTAATTGTTTTTTTTTGTGCACGAATTGTTTTGTAGTTTAATTTTCCATAGAATTGATCAATAGTGTCGTCGAGGGAGTGCGTTTCGTTAAAAATAAGAACATCTTCTTTGTGTACGCTGGTACAACTTCCTCTTTATGCCTTTGCCATTGATGCGAGGACGACCCATGTCTCTAGGGGGGAATTGCTGCCGTGGTGTTCTTTTATTTAAGCTGGAACTAAAAATAAACTGAACCGCCCGCGTAAGTAATGTAGCCATTTCTACAAAAATGGTTGCTGTTGATTGGTCGTTTTGCAAGTGACCCCAAGGACTAAACGACCCCTAGGACTACGATTATTCGGTAGTCTGGTTATTACTCATACACGCCTGACTTCGCCCAATTTCCGCTTTAACCCCACCCTTTATTTACAGCACCAAGTATTATTAACTTGCATATGCAGTTTAACAACACAAAAATCGCTTCGGGCTCGAAGGTTTAAGGACGTCCTCCATATTACGCAGCTTTCGCGCCAGTACAGGTAACTTACAGGCTTGGGTTTGAAGAAGAACAAGTTGTTTGCTCACGTCATTCCAATCGAAACTGACCGAACTTTGAAAGATAAGGTGCTGGTTCTATATTCGCTCAGTAATTTGGCAATTGACTTCCCTTTCTGGCGTTGAACAAATGAGAAACACATTCTGCATCGCTGCCTCAGTAATTGTGAAACCCACGACAAGGGAGTTCTTTGAAGCTATTATCAATTTGTTTAGCTGAACGCGTACGTCTTAAAACCATTGCATGAAGAGGTTCCAGTTCTGCACTATACAATCGACACCGTCCGCGATGTCATTTAATACGTTAGGAACCATCGATTTTGTGAATAATCTAGAGATCGGTCGGGTGGCAGTCGTCATTAGACGAGATGCATGCATTTAAAATTTGAACAACTTATGCCGTCCTTTACACCGTTGGACGCTTTGCTCTAATACTAATTACGCTACCACACGGTGAGAGTTGCAATGCGATCACAATAGTGGTATTGCTGGTAAGTCTTAGGCATCTGAAACGCTTAGGTGTAAAATGAAGTAGTTCGATTTGATGTCCACGCCGATTAAACTACCCCGTCCAGTCGCAAACTAGCGTGATGTTATGCTTGCCAGTGACAAGGAACATTCAGCTGGGTTGCATCACTTGAACAAGGTTATCAGATGTACATCACCAAACTTTATGATTAAAGTATAAGATACGTATCCGATGTAAGCTGAACGGGCAGGTAGTGGGCGTATCCGCTGAGACTGGATACTCCTATTTCCAGCAGCAAGAGGAAGATACGTCAAGACTGGAGGCGAAGCCAAGCATCTCATCCTGTGAACAGGGCCGTCATATGCTGCGACAGTGCAACTCGAAATAGCGTAATAGGTGGGGTACAGCTATATAGTAGTCTCATTTAGGAATTTTCTATCTCCCTACGAAGTTCGACTCGCCTCGCCGCGCCCTCCGACTTGGATCAACTCAATGAACATATCCCTTGTATGCCCCAAACTTTGATTGTGATGGAAAATGCAGATTCATGTGAGAAACTCACTATATTCGGCATGACAATTATATGCAGATCATAAATAGCAGGTTATCAAATGCTGAAGTAAGTTTATTTAAGTTTGAAGTCGACAACATTATTTTGGGCTCTGATTACAAAAAGTTAGAGTAGTTTTGGGTCAAAATGACTCGCCTCCTAAACTTCTGCATAAAAATCCCGTAGAATACCTGGGACAGATCCTTCTGGCGTCCGACCTGGATAATTCCGGATCTTAGCTGTCGATTCGAGCTCTCGATCCTTGTCGTGTTTTTGTATTCGTTCTCGATAGCATTGCTTCTGCATTCGGTGTTGTTCACTTTACTGGTCTTCCTAGTGCTAGCCAGTCTACTGAATACTGTTCGTAACACGCTGGAACTACAGTTATAAACGTCATACAGTTTTTTTTTTTTTGCTTTCTCCCTCGCACCCGACGAACTTGACTGCGATGGCAGCAGAGCACGTGTCAATCTTGATGGCGATGGAGTCACATCACTGCCTACAGGATTGAAGTCGTTACGGGGAAGATCTCGTCGAGGTCTGGAGCGGCTCGTTAGTGATGAAATAGATGCTGAACCGACTGACGGTGGAGAAGCTTGGGCTCTTGGCAATGACGTATCGATTCATGAATAATTCAGCGGCAGTGAGTAGCGGTTATGTGGTCTAGATCAGCAACAGGAAGCTGTAGATCGTCTACGAGGAGTTTCTGGACGCTCCAGTGGTGATCTCAAGGATCCGATGCTGATTGCGATGCAGTAGCGTGGGACGGTTCCTTGGCCACCGAAGGACTTTAAACAGTGGTGAGACGCAGAGTTTCGGTAATGAGGTGCAAATCAGTGCTAGCGACGTTCCTCAAAGCGTGGGTGAACTGCAGCTGAATGCTACCTCCCTGCAGCTTATTAGTAGTGAACTACAGGCTGACGTTGATCGCGTACCCAGTTACAGCGTCACCAGTGAGGATCTGACCAGTGCTGTCGTTTAGCAACAGGTCCCCAATTGTCATTGGAGGGGCCTAGACGAGTCGTTAAGTACGCAAAATGGTTTGCATGTTGTAACAGAGGGAAGGTAGCGAAGCCCTTATTTTCGAAATTGTTTTTTTTAAGCTGTCGTTATAAAAAAGCGTAACTACTAAGTGCTTGACGAGGTTGTTAGAGCAGATATATCGTTTCACATTATCACTCCAAATTCTAAGAGAATCTCAGCCCGAGTTCTCTTGCACACTTTTGCAGGTTGCCGAGTACTTGTAGGTTCGTAGGGCGGTGCTGAGTGGAGGCCAGCGAGGGCAGACACTCAAAGGTAAGACAGTTGTGGTCGAGGAGGCAGATTCAAAAGTGAGCACTGCTTTGGTGCTTTCATCTCCAAGTTGAATCCATGTATTAGTGAGTCAATGCCTTACTACTGTCCACACTACCTTTGCTGTTCTCAGGTTCGACAATCCAGTCGGAACATCATCAATCGTGGACGCTCTCCCGCAGTTAGGACTCGACTCTCCAGATATACAAGATATACAGCTTTGTGGGGCATTCCTCCACATAGTATATGCAGCAGTTATCCACAGATCCAGGTGCCGTACGTCCGCGTAACCGCAGACACAAGCGGTCGACGCGACCACATTCTGAGATCCCAGCAATCCAGCGCCTCGCGCCATCTTCCACGCTTCGAACCATCCAGCTCCTCACGTGCTGGAAACCTGCTGGATCTCTCATAAATTCTACCTTAGCGCAGCAGTGGCCAGCTAACATGCTGTCTTTGCAGTATGCGTGGAGTAAGCAGACAAGCAAAGTACGGGTGCACTAAATGCCAGTGGGGCTTCCATGTGGAGTACTTTAGTGCATTCCACTATCAGGACACTTTCAAAGTGAAATCTCCAGCTCTTCGCGCTGCTCATGATGCCTCCAGCAGTTAAGCCTATTGCATTTACACGGAAACGCGTCAATAGATTCATAACTAGCATAGCCTATCTAACACTACCAGAGACATGATGATAAGAATCCGTTCACTTCCTACATTATCAGGCCAATACTGCAAACGTCGTCATCTCAAGTCATCTCAAGCATTCAGGAATCTCTCCGCTCAATCTACCCGTTTTGATGTAGATATACTTGTGACGCAGCGCGGCGCGTACGTATTTATGTCGACTTTTCCGGGGAAGAGAGCTCAGCAAATAAGCCGATGTCTTTTGTAACTCCCCTCCGTAGCGTTCCCAGTCGCACTCGCTAGACCCGCAGCTGTCGTCTCCCATGATGCATATATTGTTCAAAACACGAGTAGGCGCTGATTTGAGAGGTAGTAAAGTTCTGAAAGGCTTTGTAAGAAGCTGTCATTGATTAATATGTTGCAATACGGCAGTTTGATTTGTTAAGGTAGAAGTCCCTGGGGCCTATTTGAAATAATTCGGTAGCTATACGGATGACCCTATATAACAACATGATACTTCGATGAGGACCCGTATAGTGGGGGCATGACGTAAATTGAAAACGGATCTAGGTGTTTTGCTACCAAGCCTCACACTAAGCCCAATCGGTGTTAAACGCGCTAGAATCAATAAAAGATAATCGGTGGACTCTCAAGCGACATACCTCCATTAATCAATATGACCCGTAAGTGTCTATCGAATTTACGGATCAACCCACCAAGGTATATTAAAACTATTGTTCGTTACGATCCTTGATAGTGTTCGATTTTCAGCTCCTATTTTCTCTGATTGGATATTTTTCCGTTATGATCTTACTTCTATAACTAGAGGAGGGTCATGTTTTTGAGTGTTAATTAAGGGGGCGACACCCAAAACTTATGTTTACGCATAAGTTGGGGCAAAGCCCCTCCTCCTCCAACCTTCATCCGCACCCAAAGTTAAAACGAAGACGAGCAAGAGCAGCAAAGCAAACACAGAAGTTTGTGAAAGGTAAACACATTGGCTATGATATCCGTGTTCTACATGTAGACTTGCGTTGTTACGCTACCTTAAGACATGTTGGTATGCAGAGTGATCAAGTCCCGCTGTTTTTCTACCCATATCCTTTTATATGACAGCCGTTTACAAGAACAATGTGTATAAGTGTTCGAACTGCCTCACTGGTGTCTATACATGTCAACATAGCAAGACGCACTTCCGAAATGATCACGTGTTTGTAAATCTGGTTGTTGTCTATCCATCACAACAGGCTTGCCGGACTAAGTGAAGCCAAACTCTAATATACATTAGTAAGGAGCTTTTGCTAAGGGCCCTTGAAAATCGTGGAGAGTGGGACAGCTGGCCAAGAGTGACGAAAATGGAGTTACGAGGACGGAAGCAATAGAGAGAGACGGTGAGCGATGCCAAGGATGGACAGGATGGCGAACAAGGCGCGGCTACCATGGGGCCTGTGCATGAGGGTCTCGCCCGCTGGAAGGACAGACCGGCTGGCCGATGGAGAATAATTACTTCAGCGCGACAGGCAGATCCCATGGCCGGTAGCTACGCACGAGACGGTGAGATGATGGTGACGGAGAAAGCGGAACGGATGGAATACCGTCGTCGACGGGGTGTACAAGTGTAGAAGAAGCAAGGGCAGCGATGCCATCGAGGACGGAGATTGCAATTGGAGTGCGACCATCGAACCTAGCGGAAGGGCGCCGTAGTCAAGACTACGACGGAGGAGAACGGGGCCGGTACGACGCTGGTCAGTTCAAGATTGGCACGAACGAAGACAACACCGAGAGCGTGAACGTGTGCAAGGCTAAGGGTCATCTTCGCACAAGCGCTTGTGAGTGTGAACACCGGCTTGGTGCGAGCCCTAGAGAAGACAAATAACAAGAAAACAATATATTGGAGTTACCTGAGCTAGCATCTAATTGAGTCAACAAGAGGAGCCAACTGAAGAAGCCACTGCTGCTGGAAGTGGAGTCACGCAGAACTGGTTAGCACGCCGACGGATTTTCCCCTGAATAATCCCAAGCAAGCTATTCCCTACCTGAGAAATTCCAAGACGAATCGAGTGTAAGGGGCGTGCACTAGTACCTGGGACTTTTAACGAACAGAAGCCCTACATATTCGATAGTGTGTGTTGTATAAGAGGTGGAAGGACGTTACTAGCCGCCGAAGTTCTCTGATCTGCAGTCAGGAGGCTTCGGACAAGGTACAGGTTGTAGCTAGACAAGGACAGCTGCTTACCCATTCCTCATTCCTTCAGTGTTACGGTTTAACTGATCAAAAAAGTACACCCCGGATTTGGACGACGGTCTAGACAGGAGTTCTTGCAAAGCGTCTAATGTTATTTTAATGGTTAGTAAAATTCCTCTCCTAATTCTTGCTCGTCACAATGCAGACTAATGAACGTTGTAAACGTATTTCTTTCCTAATTACTGCTGTTTTCACTTCCTCATACGATTAAGCACAACTAGGTTTGGATGTATAAAAAGTATACGACATCAACTAATGCCATGCGTAGCCCGGGAAGTCCTGGATATTTAAGGTACCGGTATTTACCGGTAAGCTTTTAGATGCTGGTCATACAAAGTCTCGAGTGGGCGATTGTCCTTCCACTCCTCAAACAGACCCAAATCGGCAAATTTGGACGGAATTCACAATATCTAACGACGGAAAAGATATCATGTCGCAAGAATGTCGTTTATCGATGAGGTCGCTCGAGTGGCGTTCCTTACCGGTTGGGTCAACATTCACTTGATTAACAAATTTTTTTTGAGAGATTATAATGGATTACTTCTCTGGCCCGCTTCAAAATGACGATTGGGGTTTTAATAAATCGCACATAACCGAGTAAATTGTTTTTATTGGATAAAAAGTGGCAAGTTCTTATACTTGTATCCTGACCACTAATTCTGACACTGGTGAACGCTTATTCCGCAAACTCCATCACGCCGATACCAAGAACCCCCGAAAAAAAGGACATCCCACCTGCAATACGACTTCGTGTAGTGTTGTTCCTTGCCGAGCGCAGTGTCCGCGGCAAGCTACTCCGGGGATCTGTGTGCGCGGCTGAAGGAATTTCCGCAATAGTGTCAAGAAAAACAGGGTACAGCCAGCTTTTCAATTCATAATTAAGTTCAATAGCTAATTTCATGTTTTTGAAAGCATAAATATTAGGTTAATTCTTACCTCTCTTCTGATTGGTTGATTTTATTGGTGGCTCACCGTTATGCTCCGGATTTTGGAAATAAACCTTGCCCTCTATGCGTCCGAATTTTAGAGCTTCTAATTCGTTTCTGCGTGCACGGGTACATCGTATGGAAGCTAATCGTCTAATTTAATCGTCCTTAAAATTAGGTGTAATACCGCTAAATATTGACTGAACTGCGAAAAAAAAACTCATGGGATTCAAACTGCGGAGAGTTTGAGCGCATGGTGCTCATCCGTACCTGTTGCTAGTGCAGCAACAAAAATATGTTCAGGTGCGCTATACCGGGGGCTTTTCAATGCTGTGCTTATCGCTTTCTGCCGAGGTCAGGCTTCAAGTTATCGGTAAATATATGAAATCGTCATTTTGAAGCGGGTCAGAGAAGTACGTCTATTTATATGCTTCCCACAAACACAGATATATCGGGAAATTACACATGTAGCCTAATTATATATTTGTACAGGTTCGTCGACGGCTCTGAATATAAATATCCAGAGAACTAGCGTGCCAAAAACTTGGCACTAGTTGATACTTATTACATCGAATACAGAACCATATATATCAAACTCCTGATGGTCAAAAAGTGTAAAAGCCTCACTCGCATACTTCATTTGTTTACCGTTACAAATGAGTTCGTCGTTAGATAATAGCTTTTTAACCTCCCTAGTCGCTTTCGCCCGTCCGCGTCAGCTCGGATGTTGTCAATCGTTTCAAAGAGCGCTGTAGTAACGAGAGTACCAACAATATCATCAGTATTTGATCGACCCTCCGTACATAGCAATAACAACAAAATACTTGCAGCGCTTATCGGGTTCTTGTCGGGATATGCCCGGGTGAACACCAGCTCCCCACGTAGTCCGTTTGGTTGATGATCGTTTGAGGCACCGTATTTCGCTCTTGAGGCTCAGCAAAGCACGATCGCGTACTTCAGAAACTGCAATGACTTCCAGAGTCGATGAACCTTTGTCTACCAGACTTCGTTTGGCAGGTTTAACCCCTACAGCATATCGTGTCGACTCCCAAATTGGGCTGATCGCTGCCTTACCACTTTGCGTCCTCCAACTGTTCGTCATTTTTGTGTCAATGGTAATTTGAAGATGAACTCAATTGCCTCGATGCTCTGTCTTGCACTGTTTGCAATGAAAATGCAAGTTGAAATCGCTAACTTCAACACCCGGTCACTATCACATCTATTAGCCCCTTGTTACCTACGATAAACCGTTGGAAAATATGAGATAGACACATTTTTGGTTTTAACCATATACGCTGAATAATTTGAAACGATGACTAGTATCCACATCCTTCATCTAATGCAATCCAATTGGTAAAGTTCCATGGAAACTCAGTGGCGCAAGAGATATTGCTGTTGTTTTTCAGCCCGCTCGCTCGGGTTTCTTAGCATCTTATCTAGCAACCGAAACTGTCATCCGGAGGTCCATCCAGGCGGGTTAAAACAAGTCTTTTTGTCTACATAACGATTTGGAATTTAGACACACTGTTTCAACTTCATCATCGCTTATTCATTAAATTGCTCTTTTAGGGTTGTGTTAGAGGACCTGCTATTAACCATTTTCCGAGCCGTTTGTCTAAAGTGTACTATACAAGACTAAGTCATTTGTTTCTAGAAGGTCGCATTTTCCGTACAGCTTCACAGTTCACGGCTTGAACCAAATGTTCTCTGATAATGTAATGGAATAACACTAGATTAAAGTATTAGTTGGTTATTATGAATCGTATTGCGTATGCTTTGTTGCACCAGATGAGTTGAACATTTTGTAGAATGGCGAAAGAGACTGATTCTTACAGTTTAATGGACAGACCCGTCAAAGGGCGAAAAATGCGCCATTGTACTGTTAAGTGGTAATATGAGTTGCATTTGTGTTACAGCCGAAGCATTCTTGGGGTATGGTACATAAGTTTGATTAGTTAATAATAAATTGATACTTAGAGCTAAGAATATATTACATTTGTTTGGTGAGCTAATACTAAATTGATATCTAGAAGTGATAGATGGTAGTTATCATACTCACAGCGATACGTTAAATTTCCACGAAGCCCGAGATTAAAAAAAATCGTCAATAAATGTGTGGTGATTGGACGATCCCACCACGATGTGTAAATAAACTTAAAATGTGTTTACGTCTCTCCAACTTCAATCTGCTCTCCGTAAAAGTAGAAAAATGAACAACTGACTGCAATAGTTTTTTTTATCAGAACATGATTGTCACTTATTACTCCAGTAGTAGTAGTATTAATTGTACTATACTACTTTGTTTCTTCAACCGCTATCGACCACTTTGGTGGTGTCTACGATTAACCAGTCCATACACGTCCACGGCATTCCTCGGTAGCAATTTTCAATAAAAAAATTCAAGTAAGGGATAAAGGGATATGTTTCTCGAAGAATGAGTTTAGTTCAGGATTACGTATCATCTAATTTTCGGCTGTGACAATCGACATGCCTAATGCCCACTCACTTCAACATCCTATGTGACGTTGAAATGACTGAATGAAGTGGTTGACGAAAGCTTTCGTTTGACGCAATCGCCTCATCTCCCGTCGTTTGTCTGCCAAGGACTCACTCACTTTGACTTTTCTCAGCGAGTCCTCAAAACACAATTACAATCACCAATGCCAACCTCCAATGTCGTCTACCGTTTCGGCGATCGAACCTCTTACAAGACCCTAACGCAGTCGACGGAACCCATTCCGACCTTGAAAGATCATGAAGTTCTGATCGAGGTGCGTGGCGTTACCCTCAACTACCGAGATCTCGTCATCGCGAATTCCAACTACCCCGGTTCAGTGACGGAGCATGTCGTTCCGTGTTCCGATGGAGCTGGCGTGGTGACTGCTATGGGCTCCTCAGTAGAAGACATTCAAGTGGGTGACCGTGTTATCACCAATTTCGACGTTGCGAACATGTACGGTCCCGTGCTAGACGGTGGATCGCATTGGTTAGGAGGAACATTGGACGGGATGTTGCGACAGTACGCTGCTGTACCAGCCCAAGCCGTGACCAAGATACCCGAAGGCTGTAAGCTTAATTTCGTGCAGCTAGCCTCACTTGTATGTGCTGGAGTGACGGCCTGGAACGCACTATATGGTCTAAATCCATTGCGTCCAGGCCAAGTGGTACTTCTCCAAGGCACGGGTGGTGTCTCGATCTTTGGTCTACAGTTGGCCAAAGCGGCGGGAGCTACTACAATCATCACTTCGTCTTCGGATGAGAAACTACAGTTCGTGAAGGAGAAGTTTGGTTTCGAGTACACCTTTAACTACCGTAAGACGCCGGAGTGGGCGGCAGAGGCGAATCGATTCACCAACGGTAGAGGCGTTGACATTGTGATCGAAACTGGAGGTTCTGGTACTATTGCCCAAAGCATGGAGGCTATTAAACCGGGTGGTCAAATTGCGGTGATTGGTTTCCTGTTTCGCGCAAAGCAGGAAGAAATGCCTGACGTCGCAGGAATGGTGTTGAACAAGGGCTGTACTGTTCGTGGCGTTCAGATTGGAAGCAAGCAACTCACCGAAGAGTTGGTGCGAGTGGTCACAAGCCAGAACATCCAGCCGCACATTCACAAGACGTTCGGATTCGATGAGGAAGATGTGCACGCTGCGTTCAGTTGTCTGGAGACAGCTGGTCACATTGGTAAGATCGGAATCGCCATCAAGTCCGACTAGGTCATTTATTGCTGTGGAGTTTCTATAGGTTCTGTAGTTGTGCTGCACTTAAGCATACGCGTATTGCGTAGTAAGCCAGCTATGGTAAAATCTTTCGCATTCTACCAAACAAAGAATCGTTGTAACATTTGGAAAAAGGTATCCCGACTTTTTAATCCAAACAACCGTCGCCTCGGATCAGGGCTCGGAAAATAAAATAAAATATTGGATTGGATTTCTAAAAGAAACATAATCCGTAACTCCGTATCGACAAAAACAATAATAAGTATTGCAATTATTGTGCAAAATTGAACGGTGCAGTGGTTTGGAATGACTCTACCAATTCACTGGGCAGGGTTCGAGTCCCACACCTGTACGAGAAGCTGGTGGCTGCCACCGGAACTTTTGTCCTGGCTTAGGGGTACTCTAGCAAGCAAAAATGCGCCGGCGACGGCAAGACAGTCCACCAGCGGATATGGGTTTTGCTTGTGAAAATTTTCGACCTCCTATATTTTATGATTGAAAACAACATCAACTATAAGAGGCACCACTTCTTGTGTGACTATCATCTACTCTGCGTCTTCATCGGCCGCCTCATGGAACCCCAACAGAGACATGAAGTCCTAGAGCTCCCGGTTGGCACGTAGGAACACCAGCATCTCGAAGTTAGCCGCTTGACGGCCACTGCTTTGCCCTCTGTTGCTTTTTACCTACGGTAACAACTCAATATAATTATTACGGACACAATTGCATATTTTACGGAAATCCCAATTTACCAATAATCCATAACTCCGTCAATACAATTGCACAATTATTATATTATAATAATTTTTTCCGAGCCCTGCCTCGGATACAGATTGATCCTCATGGCGCCGCTCAAGATCCACATCGCCAGGCCAAAAGAGGCCGACAAATCCACGGTGCGGTCACATGAAGATATGATAGCTGCATACACTTCTTGCTCACGTTATCCTTGTCTCAGGTCGCTAATGTCCTCGTCGAACACACGGATCGCCTGGGCAGCCGAGAGCGCTGTTGATATACGCATCCTCGAGCTCGACAAGGGCAACGAGAATGTGGAGCTCTGGGACGTATGAGGAGATCAGAAGTAAGACTGAGCAATTAACTGGTAGTATTATAAGCTAAATCATTTACCCCTTGCAGCTAGGAGGCGTGCTGGCCTGCAGTATTGAAGGAGACAGACGGTGTTATTCTCGTCTAGAACCCGGAGTCTCATGTCCACGAGAGCGAGGCCATGCTTTGGTTCGTGTTAAATCTTACTAGTAGTATGTGTATGATGTTTCATTCACTAATCTAGTGTTTGTGTGCAAGGTACGAGTGATTTATTGAGAACGCTGGCTTGGACTGTTCTCAGTGCCTCGTATTCGAGCACTCGACGGGGAACAATAATACGGCAATGCCACTGGCTTCGAAATCTCGTCCACCGAGCATTTGAGTGTGGTTGCGTCGACATTCGAGACCCCCAACATTTTCAAAAGCGAGGTCAGCCGACTCGTTACTGCTCCTCTGGAGCTCCAACAACGCACAGGCATCCGCAAGAATGATGGAAAGGGCTTCTGTTTACCCATTTATTCATTGATAAAGATCCAGTAGCTAAAATCCTTTTTCGTGGCTGTAGGCATTACTGGTAAAACAAGGCAGTTCATACAAAAATCAAGTAGATGACCATTAATCATCGAACCTATTGCCAGTAAGTTTTTTTCTTCTATATTCAAGCGCTCGTGTTACACACAGTCAAGGTCCTAATTTGAAAGTAAAACTACCAAAAGGCAGTATCTTTTCGAGATAACTGCTTCAGCTTATCGTCCAATCAGCTGCGACTTTGATCCAATCGAAGCGGCGCGACTTTCCTACCGTTATGGCACTCCCACATAGCACACTGCACCGGTATGGAGCTGGATTTCTCGCTCCCATAGGAGCCCCAACGTCATGTATCTCTCTACAGAGCAAATAATCCTGTGACTAGATGCATTTTTTTATCGGCTTCAAAGAGTCATAATGAATGGCCTGCACTGTCGAGTGACAATCGCCTCTTGCCTTTCCTCGAGCGTTCGCGGCGTTTTTCCACTGAGTTGAAACGATCTACGCAATCGAAACTCCTGCCAATGCTCCTCCTGCGACCGTACTATGAGGTCGCACCCAGGTTCGCATTCCACCTTTTGCCGCAAAGGACATACTTGGCCACTCAAACCTCAAGACGACAATGCTTCCAGTCAAGTACCTCGTTGCGTTCATCGCTGTTTGGGCCTCACACACATGTATAGTGAGTGCCGGAGGCTACAGTCTCCCGGATTACTCTGTTCCGGCAGTAACTGAGGGCACGGTCTATGAAGAGACACCGTGCCCCGGCACAACCGAGCCCCCGACGGCAACTATCCCTGTCCAAGAGGCGTCGCAAGTCTACGTGCCTACCCCGACGGAGGCTGCTACCGCGACACCGTGTCCGGAAACGACGGCACCCCCTACCGAGACGGTGACGGAATCTCCTTACGTGCTCACTCCATCGCAAGAACAGGAGACAGAGCAGTACGTACCTACTCCGACGGAGGCAGCGACCGATACTCCGTGCCCTGTACTGCCGACCCCTGGGCCAGAGCCGGAATCTACTCCGTACGATACGCCAGAAACGGAGACTAGTCCTCCTGTGACTGATACCCCGTGCCCAGTTCTCACTTTGGTGCCGGAGACGTCTCCTCCAGTTGAAACTCCGTACCAGGAATCTACCACGTACACTCCGACGGTGACTGAGACAGCTGTGGATATTCCTCTCACGTTCGTGCCAGACACGCCAGCCCCTGAGGTGTACACGCCAGCACCAGCTCAGACGACTCCATGCCCCTCCTTCACGTTGCCATATGATACGGATGCCCCAGAGGAATCGACCGAGTACACTCCGGCACCGTCCACTCCCTGCCCGGTACTCTCCTTAGTGCCGGAGACATCGCCACCCGTTGAAACTCCGTACCAAGAGTACACCCCGCCGGTGGTTCAGACTCCTGAGAGTATTCCTTTCACTATCGTGCCGGACACCCCCTCTCCTGAGGTATACACTCCAGCTCCCGAGGTATACACTCCCGCTCCGACGACCCCGTGCCCGGTCTTCACCCTTGTGCCGGAGACGGATGCTCCGGAGACGGAGGAGCAAGAAGAGACGCCCTACACTCCACCTGCCACTGAGACTCCTTACCCGACTGAGTCGGAAGAGGCCTATGTGCCGACTGAAACTCCGTATGCTCAGACCCCAGAATCCTCAGCGCCGTGCGCCACGACACCTACACAGACTGAGGCAGCCACTCAGGTCCCAATCACAATTGAGCCGTTGCCGGTCACGGAAATCCCGTTGCCACCTGCCACCGATGCTCCTACGGAGACGCCCTACCCTACCACGCCCACTCCAGATAATTACACTCCTACCCAGACTGAGGAATCGGCTGAGACGGAAACCCCATACACGACGACTGTTGTGCCGGAGACCGAGACAACCCCGGACCAGTCGGAGGAGACTGCTACCCAGGACGACAACGAGGGCACCATCACAACGACTGACGATATGGGCGACACATTCTCGGACTCGATTCCTACCCAGAACCGAAATCTGCGATCGAACTGAACGAAGTGATCTCGAGTTCGGTTTAGCTATGTTTTCTGCTTCCTAAGGATATGAAAAGCTCCTGGCGTCTAGTTCGATTTACATGTATCGTTTTGCATTGGACTGCAGTAGTACAGAGTAAGCACTTAAATGCAAAAGATACACACATGACATTAGATTTTTTTTCACCAACTCGCAGTTTGATTGGGTATAAACAGAAAGATCATCAGAAACACAGGTACGTTCCCTTACATGTATTTCGTCACTATGTAAGTGGCTGATTTGGCTGGTGAATGCATAGGAGAGCTTGCTGAGAAGCCAAGTGTTTAGCAGCCTGAATCAGTTTAGTAAGACGCGATATTGTAGTGGAAAACCATTATGTAAAAGACACAAGGTATCGCGACTTGTTCTTGTTGCAATTCAATCCTGCCTACGCATTAACACAGATGGTAGTTGTACCATTCATTTTAATTTTTTACAAAAATTTTTTTGAGACGAGACGTCTCGCGTCTTCGTTATGATCAATGAAAATTTCGGCAGCTATCGAGAACGATTACGGGGCCCAGTAGATTGTGCAGCATGACAAGCATGATCCTGACCATAAAAAAAATTATGGTGAGTGTGAACCAGTCGCACTCATCCATGCACCACGAGAGTGTGTCCTGACTTCAAAAAAAAATATGATTTTCAAGGATACATAAACGTCAACTCCATGTCCGAAGCTCTCCATTTTATCTATTCATAAATAACGACGGGCAAGTCCATATTTCGTACGGTAATATTAAACAAAATCACCGTGCTGTAGCTATACATCTTCCTATACCAGCCTAGCCCAACCGTTTTTTTTTTTACCAGTTGATAGCAAGAGTTGCGAAGAGAATACGAATGTATCAACGATTTAACTATAAAAAAACAAATGCAATTAGGCTTTGAGGGCATGGTTGGATCAGTTCATGAGTGAAGATGATGCAGTAACAGCACTAAATGGAGTCTAGCTGGGGAGGCGTGAGTCATTGCGATTTGGTTGTCTCCTTTAAGTACCGGGCATCGAAACTCGGGCAATCAATTGGTTCATTTTGCTTACGGATCATAATCGTCAATAAACACATAATCACCTGGTGAAGACAAAGATCATAGTAGATGTTGAAATCAATTGCAATTTTGCCTTCAAAAGCGCAAGTACAACAATGAACAACCCGGGCGTTAATTTACTAGCAGAATTTGGAGACGTGACTCTATCTGATATCGAAATGCTCATGGGGGCTCTTGATGACAGTGCCAGCAGCTTACCCTTTGCTTTTTCCGAGGTAGACATCTCTGCCAAGCTTCGTCCGAGAGCGACAAAAGCACCAACGAAACCCGCAAAAAAACGAAAGCACAACCCAGGCTACTCAACACAACTCTTACACCGAAGGAAGGCTGAGGTAATTGAACTAAGCAGACAAATTCCAATCTTGGAGGAGTGGCTGGAACGAATAAAAAGCCCTCGTTCCGTCAACGGTGAGCGGGATATTTCGCCAAAACAAAGGAAGCAGCGCGACAGTTCCTGGGCGATGGCTGCACTGGATGAGTTTCGCAAGCGTCGTATAGCTGAGACCGTCAACCAAAAACTTAAATTTTTTCATGCGGATATTGCTAAGCTCAGCAGGGCCGTGCTAGGAGTCATCCAACAAGAATCTGCGCTAAGTGTACGTATTTACGTGGTTTCCAACAGTTGATAATCATCTAACAGCTCGTTGTATTCCTATATAGGAGAAGAAATTTGTGTTTGCAAGTCCACCAACTGCTAGAACAGCACTCGCAAACAAAGATAACAGTCTTGTGCTGATCGAACAACTCGCCCAATGCGTGCCATATCTGCACACGCTCTCTGAGACTGTGTTTTCGAACAAAGATATCCCGTCTTTCGGTTGCCGCATGGAGTCCAGTGTCGACATATCTCGCGGAAGGATCATCGAACTCGTCGCAAGAGTCCCTGTTGAGAACTCGATGAAGCAGGTTAGCGATGTCCTATGGGGAGATATCAACAACATCGGCCATTCGCCCGACATATCATACCGATGGGTACGTACTTGGAAAATATTACTGTCTTCATCAACTCACTTACGATTTTATGTGATTCTCTTTTAGATAAATGAACGAGGACCTGATGCCGTGGCCAAGAGCTTCGATTTAACTGTTCGATGCCCCAGTGGCACAACGGCGACCCACGGTCTCCAATACTTGCACAGGTTCGAGGAGAAAGAGCGAATCGTTCATATTCGGCAATCCAAGTTGTTTTTTCCCAGTAAAGGTTTAGAAGGACTACGATTATGTAGTCACGCTTGGACGGTCATCTCGAAAACAACAACTGAAAAGTGCGAAGTGAAATTTTACTTGCAACTTTTTGTCGAGCGACAGGAAGGGTTTTCGGCAGTGGAAAAGGACATCAAGTTCATTCAGGAAGATGTGCTGGACACGTGGGCGATGAAGTTGCGCTCGCATTGGCAGTGGCAGCAAGAGTTGGTGACGGTGAACACTGCACCTGCGGCGCCACGGTAAACAAATGAGTTAGGGAAGAAACTTCTCTGTGCAAAAAAATCGTAGTGTCTTTACCAGCAAATGCACGTATGTTGATTCTTAACGTGCACATGTAGTGGAAAGATGACTAAACCCCTTGAAAGATCTGGTGCCGGAGAACATAACTATGATGCCCTGGTATACACTACGATATCAAGGTGTACTTAAAGAATTCGAAACTTCGCGATGCAGTGCTCGGATAACTCATCTTCACACAAATTCCATACAAGTGAACTTCTTCCAATTATAAACGTAAAGACAAGACCTAAAAAGTAGCTTTTAAGCCTTTTTTACACTGAGCGGTGGTAATTATTACCTATTTAACGTTAATCTGACGCATGAGACGGGAACTAACATATTTCCCTATTCGAAGAAGAGCAAGATGTCACGGTTTCTGGATCCTGCCTATGTTTTACTGACCCACGCATAATAAATTTGCCCAACGTTGGAGTTTGGGTACCCGTACACATTACCTTGTTCTGAGCTTACAAATCCACGAAATTGCCCGTTTTGTTGAAGTAACGTCGAGGCAGGTCGGCGTGGATCTGCTTTTCCGGTATCAGTGTTGCCTCATGTGAGTTAACGTTAGCAACAGGTTATTGCTGCAGGTTTCCATTGACTTTACACCGAATACCAGCAAAAATGGACTGGCATAGTCCTGTTATCATTGCAGGCTGTGCTTACCGCAATCGAACTTCGAGCCTGTTAACGAATTGATTCGCGTGCAAGGTGACAGAAAAATATAAACCTGTCCAATGATATGGGTCGGTTCGTCCTCTAAGCGAAAGAGTCTCCTGTGTGGTCCTTATTGACAGGTTCCGTGTTAATACTGTGAATCTCGTTGTGTAATTTTGCTCGAAGCATGAACAGCCTTCGGACATGTGATTATGTTTTCAAAGCGACATGATAATCAAATGGCAAGCTGCGCAATCACCAGCCAACTCATAATCACGTGGTGAGGACGAAATGGGTCATCTCAGACGGTAGAGTTTGATGTCAAATCTGACCTTTGCTTTAAAAACGCACTCACAACGATGAACACCTCGGACCTGAAGTTACCAGAAGACCTGGAAGATGTGACTCTGTCGGACGTCGTGGAGCTCTTGGGGCGTTCTGGATAATGATGCAAGCCATGATCTTCAAAGCGGCCCGAAGGAAGTCAAACCTGGTGAGTCGAATGCCACAGCAAAATCCCGTCCGAGACCGAAAAAGGCATCAAATCAACCGTCCAGAAAATGAAAGAACAAGCCAGACTACTCGACTCAACGACTACGTCGGAGAAAGGCAGAGGCAATTGAACTAAGCAGACAAATCCCTATCCTAGAGGAGTGACTGGCACGAGTGAAACACCCTCGTACCGTCGACGGCGAGCGAGGAATTTCGCCACAACAGCGGAAACAGCGCAGCAATCCATGGGCGTCAACTGCGCTGGAAGAGTTTCGCAAGCGTCGTATGGCTGAGACCATCAACAGAAAACTCAAGGCCGTCCTGGCGCATCAAGTTAAGCTCAACAGGGCCTTGTTAGGGGTCATCCAAGATGAATATGCGCTTAGTGTGCGTAGCTAATTGTACTTCACGTCTTGCTAACCACTATCTAACAATTTTGTTCTAGCAGGAGAAGAAATTCGTGTTTGCAAGCCCACCAACGATGCCTACGCGGACGACTCTAGCAAAAGGTAAGAGGCGTCTCTGTGTTGTAGGGGTATATTACAATCTGATCGCCGATAAAAAAAAATGTAGCGATGTTCTTGTGCTCCAGAATCGACAGCAGTATTTATCGTATCACTGAGGTATTTCAAGATAAGTTGTCCTTGTTCGCGTTCCCTCCCAAAAGGGTACTCCTTGCATACGCGGGCTTCGATGCTTAGAGAATAATTTGGCGCCAATTCTGATCTTTCAACAGTGTTGGTGCTTTCCATTTTTGCAACATTTAGTTTCTCTTCGACTTTTGAAATAAAAATTCCTTTTGCCAACGCAGCAACAACGTCGACCTCGCAATGTACTGAGCAAACAGATACACCAGTCAAAACGGAACATCAGAGGTATCAACCTTGTCGTACAAGGTCTTCTACCGGCGCGTCGACAGGTATCCGCTGCATGGCTTGAATCGCTGCAGATTGACACGGTGCTTTCAATGGCGCTGCGCTAGCGCCTACTGTCTCCTTGACGAGTTTGGTGAGGTCGACGTCCTGACTCCACAGCATTTTGTTGCGTTGTATCTCCAGAACGGCCTTACGCTCGCAAGCGGTAGTGGGGCCAACATATACGACCTAGAAAGCAAGGAACAACGATAATTCACCTATGACAGACAGTACGTGGAGGAATGCTGGATCAATGGCGGACAAGGAATTTGTTCCTGCGTCAACAATTATCCGACCAGCAGCAACAACCAAGACATGCGCTTCGCCTTCATCAGATACTGTCTTTAGTACGCCAAGCTCCATCAACAGGTGAGAAATCAACGAGACGTTGACTGGGTAGCCGTTGATCAGTCGCCAACCAATGACTGTAACTCGTGATGAAGACCATGCGCGGACTCAGTTCCTGGCAGTGTCGAACACACAAATCATGGTCTTCTCACTTTCACCAACTCTGCTTTCATGAGGTCACTCACTGATAGATTGAGGAAGTTGAATCCGCCTTGGCTGTTACTTTGGTGAGCACGGTCTTTCTTGTGCCTGGAGGACCGTAGCACCATACCCAAAGGCGGTGAAATTCCATTCGGCGAAAGTCTTCTGGCTGTTCCAAAGGCCCTACAGACATCTCGATCAAGTTCTGTTTGACGCTTTAGTCTACCAATATCATCCCACGAGACATCCGGGACTGAAAAAAAAAAAACTAACAGTGTCGGCACGATTGCTAATACTGGAGATTTCGCGAGTGACGCCGAGCTTTCCGATTCAACGTCTCCGCTCTGACATCCTGGCTGTCTTCAGTTGATAAACGTCCAGACTTGCTGAGCTATCGACGCGATATCGCTTGGCCTCTAACCATAACGAGCAGCTAAAGACATGAGAAATTCACGGCGTAGAAAACTGGCCGATGGCAACATCGACGTTAATAACTCGACCATCCAATGTTTTGAACCACCACAGCTCGTAGGATAATTCCTCGAGAGTAGTTCCATTGAGCAGCATACGTACATCGAGAAACACTTCGTCGGCGAAGAGCTGTCGCACTTTTGAATGTTGTGTACCGAGCACAGACACATTTCCAATGTCCGCGATGCGAACTGAGTCGGATTTGCCTGTATGAGAACAGAATAAAACTGAGCAAACAAAGTATAAGATATATTATAGCATTCAGGTAAATACTTACGGACACTTTTGAGACAATTCACGAGCCTGGAAACCAGCTTTACTTAGTTTCGTCCAAAGCCATCGGGAATAACAGCTCGCGATCTTCCAGCAGCATCAGCACACGGCTAGATTCGCAGCGCAGCCAATCAAAAAGATTTCTAAACGCAGGTGCGGACATGCTAACAACCCATCATCATGCACTAGCAAATTGGCTTCCTTTTTTTTAGCAATCTGATGCACTAATGTCGTCTTGCCTGCGGCACTCAGTTCGTGCAATAGCAGCGAGTGAGGGGCTGAAATAGTTTAGGCTGCCGTATCCGCCGAAGCGATCGAAGTTGGTTGAAGCGCCATAGCCACCAACTCTGGAAATCAACGAGCATCAGCCTCTACTTGCTGATACTTACGCTTGATCAGCGACGATGTTGTAGACGATGACGTAGCCAACGGAAATATCAACTCCAATTTCTGGTCCATCACGAGTCCACCTTCAAACGCTCCAGTTTCATTGCCGCTGCGCCCGCAGGAGAACGCCCCATATTTCCAGTCTCCACAGTTTAAACCGACGCGCTAAAGTGTAATGGGTCCGCTCAACCTGCCAATACCCGACCACGCAGCAAACGCGGGAGCACGAGTTTCATCTGCTCTTCGTCCGCAGGCGACAACGCCAAGTACTGCACGACCAGAATTTTTAAGGTCCTACTAACTAGATTTCCACTTCGTCTTCAGTCCTCACTGCGTTTCAGCACTAGCTTGCGCTCATACCATCGCTACACGACGGCAAGTGATCAATTATCACCGTTGCGTCATCTTCCTCCGAAAGCTTTGCATCAATTTCCAAGCGAAAACACGCGACTGAGTAGTTTGCCGCATTTCAACGATATATAACACCACCAACCAGCATCTAAATCCGTAAATGTCACCGGAGACTCGCATGCAGCGCTTGTAGCGCTGCCCGACGCTGTCAATTCCATTGGTTATCGACAAGTGTGTCCGTGTCACTATCTTTAAGCTCTTGTTTACTGTCCTTTCCAGACCTGACCCACACATTCCGCAATAATTTGGGTTCTGCTGAACGAGGACGCCGTGAAGCTAGGCGTGCTCAACGGCGAGCTTTACTGCGTCTCCACGCGGAACGACGCGCACGTGGGAGACGATTTTATCAGATGTGGTGGATGCGACTTCCCTCCGTCACGCGTATCGAACTCCAAGCCGCGTCCGTTCGGCCGGGAGCTTATCTGACTGACGAGCAGGACGAAGAGCTGAGCTCTGGGGGATTTGAGGCTGCTGAAGCGAGCAATTAGTAGCGCAAAGAGCTTCTTGATCGAAGGCGAACTGGCCGTGTTGAACCGCGCTATCGTCACTGCCCGGGGCACAGTATAGAGGCTATTGAAGACTGTGACGGATGAGGAGAAGCTGGAGCTGGAGACTCAGGACACGATCAACAATGATGAAGTATCGTGGATTTGAGCTGGCACTATACGCGGAACGTACTTGCTGTGGCACAGCTAGATGGCGTTGTGGCACTGCACAATGTGAAGACAGCACCCTGCAGTGCTTGAACACACCAAACAAATGGAGACTGGAGAGTATTTATTCTTCATCATCGAGTAAGTGTTTTGTTTGTTGGTTATTTATTGGCATCTTGATGTTGTTACTGTAACCTGATTTCTGCTTCGTCGTCTTCGTAGGAATGGCGTGTTGTTGTTGCGGAAGACACTGACATGAAAGAGAGAAACACGGGAGGTGGCTGGCAATGTTAAGGGGCGCGGATGGTTTAGTGATGGACCGTGACTGCTTGTTGTACCCATGTATCTTCCAAGATTACCCTCCGGCGATGAGGAATTTCCATAACTCAGTATAAACTACTGAGATTTATGAATCGATTTGTGTAGTTATTCCGATATACCAAAAAAAAAAAGAATTACTATTTTCCAATTCAGTAGTTCTAAAAATAGTAGTCGCGTCGCGTGTACTTTGAAGTCTTAGGTATGGGACAAATAACACGGAAGTTACTTTTAGATATCTGATCTTCAAAGAAACTGCCCTGACATCAGTTACAGCCATTCTTCACCCGCATTCTACCACTTACATCCTCAGCTGTTCATTGGCACTGCATCCAAGTTGCCCAAATGACAAGTGTACGAGTGCGTAAAAACCTTAACCATAGTGCGGCTCAGTTCACGCTTGATAGCTCCGACTTGGCTATGGCAACAAACCTAGGATTGTTAAAGACGGACGTTCAGGTCCAAGACACGGACCCATCAAAATCAGACGTTGGTGTTGCCTATTGCCAACGTGAAAACGTAGCCTCAGAGACCCACGGAACCCAAAAGGCCATTCTAAGGAGTTTGCTCAATCCTGCGGGTTCCAACTTGCTGTTTCAAGCAACAGCAGCAAGCCGAACCAGAGTGGCAATGCAAAACACGCCTGTAAAAAACTGAACGACATGCAGTGTTACGACAACTCTATTGACCCCAACGACATAACTTGTCCGTTCTCGATCAACGTCAGTGGGATAAATGGAAACTGGAAAGTGACTAGAGTGAACTTTACTCACAACCATGTCAAGCACGTGGGATTTTCCGCGCGTCCCGTTGCCGAGGGATCTGTCGCGCGTCCCGCCTCTGACAAGAGAAACAGAACACAAGATGTGGCAGCTTTGACCCAGCTTGTCGAAGCTGAGATGCTGCCTCGCTACGAGAATAAAACTGAAAGGATGACTGGGGCACCCACCCCTGGCGGTTAGTGGATTTACCGGCCCTAGAGTGTACCTGTGGAAACTGGCAAGGCTTGGAATTTCCCTGTGTGCACGTTTGTGCTGCCGCCATAAAAGAAGGACAATCGCTGGATACTCTGTACAAGAGTGAGCGAATGTCGATTTGCCTCTTTAAAGAAACTTACCACTACCCTTTCAAGCCATGGCCGACGGATGGTATCTTAAAGAATGCCACGACATTGATTGTACCGCCGCTTCAAGCGACTTCGCGCGAGGGCGGAAAGCGAGGCTTGAAACCTGGCCCTCCAGCTAAACACAAGAGGAAAATGTCAAAAGGAGGTGACTAGTTGGGTGCAGAGGGTAAATAACTACATCTACCTACATATTGAATATACTTTTCTTTTTAGCTCCTTTTGTTAAGATTCTTATTGTTAAAAATACAATGGCACCTTGTACAACGGTTGCACTTTATAAACCAGCAAAGCTGTTTTTTTTTTAATTATAATACACTTGCACAAAAGAGGATTTATTATTCCGTCATTTTTTAACCCACTTTTCTATTTAGTAGTGGGTTTTATAATGAACCGTAACAGCCACGAGCAGTAAATGCGCGCTTTGGGCTCTTTCATGAAAGATGGACATGTAAATCAACATTAAGCGACACATATTGACCTGTAAAAGATGTGTTTAACTGTTCCCTCATTGAAGGATTCTGACCAGATTTCGACACGCCTGTGGATATGCATTAATAGTATTATTATACACAATCACTTAATACTGCAAGCACTACTATTTTCTGCCCACTTTAACGCAAGTCTATAACTTGAGTCCAGTCCAATTGCGCCAAGCTCTTCGCGGCCGCCAAATTGTCGTTAAACGGCATCCATCTCGCTGCTCGTTTGGGATCCTCGTCTGCGGATTCGCCCATTGATTCGTCTTCGTCTTTATTGTCGTCGAACTCTCAAAGACCAACTTTATCAAGCTCCCTCTTAATGGAGTACACCTTGCTCGACTGTCTACTTGCCTCCTTTCGCTTAGCTTTTTGTAGTGCAACAGCTTTTGGACCGCATCCTCGTTTGCGCAAGTGATGGTTTTTCAGCTTCGTATGGGAGCTGAATGTCGTCTTGCATCTGTAGCAAGTCTTAGGTTTACGTTGTTTTGGACGGCCAGCTTTCGGTTTTGATGGAGTGCGGAGGACGGGTGCCATGGTCGATACAAAAAAAATGAATATGAAAGAAGCAAAGGCAGACAATGAGGGTTGCCACACCATGCCCAGCAGTTTGCAAAACAGTAAATTTATCATTAGTACTATCACGAACACTGCTGGATAACAATAGTAACGCGCGTGAAACGTACTGATCAGTACTTTCGCATTTCTCATCACGATTCATAAATCTCAGTAGTTTTTACTGAGTTATGGAAATTCCTCCTCCGGCAATAGGTATGTGAAACAGCTGCAACTGAGCTTTGTGGCATCAACTAAATTGGTCCAATTGTCGATGGCACAGACGCATAAATTAGCACCAGCCCTTAATTTCACTGAGAAGGAGCGCTTTTCCACTCGACCGAAAAAATACCTCGGCGTATGTTCACACCTCTTCAGTACATGTCAGTCGTGATCGTTATGGCTAGCTTCTTCTGCACGATCTTTCCATCTGTTGTGTTGTCGGTACAAATTTCAGGACGTTGCGTGGGATCCTGGTGGATGAAGTGTAGCACTTACCTATCGGTTCCCTCCAGGCTTGCACTGCGAAGCTGGCGGCCATTTTCAGTGTAGCTTGGCAGCCATTCCTGTATATCACTCACAGGTCTGTGCCGAACTTCTATATGATCATGTCAGCTTAAACAATCGTACTGATGTATGCTGCTTGTACACAGTTGGTTTTTGCGTAGACTTTTAAACGCAGGCGTACGCCGGAAGCTGGCATTCGCTTCGAACTTCAAACGGGCAACTGCTAAGCGTTGCCTGGAGCAGCGGATTGATCTCGTTTCATCCGAAAGATCCGAAGGCTCCGTAGGAAGATCCAGATATTCTTAGCAACTGAATGACCAAGAACAGTGGCCTTCAAATTCAGTATATCACGCCATGGTGCTATTGACGTAAGCTTGCAGCGGTGTCTGGGGGTGCCCGAGTTGAAGCGCTGTAAGCACGAGCATCCTTCTGAAATCTTTCACGCTGCAGCGACATCGGTGACCCGGAAATCGACTATCAATGCATTAACCGTCATGGTGATTAGATTGAACTGCGCCGGTAGGCGAACTTCCGCAAATACATGGTGAACGAATCACACACAACGCATAATACGGAAGTCGTCACGATAATTTCGCCTACAAGAAACACCATCGGCCTCGAACTGTGGATTACACGAAAGGTACAATAAACTAGAGTAACCAATGTGTTACTACGATACACGTGCATCCGATACTGGCTCCGCACCTTGTACGTGTGGAAGGGCATTGTTAGCGGTGCCTCGATGCCAGCACAGCGCTTCCAATTCTACCAGCCGTGAGCGATGGTGGCAAACGCTCGTCCTCCAGTCGCCGTCGCAGATTCCAAAGTCAATCCGTGTCGCTGGCCAGCGGCACCGCGCGCTCCTCGTACTCCTCTAGCTAATTTGTGACCAGCTCACTCCTGTTGGTGGCGCGTAACAGAAGCCACGCGCGTGGTCATGCAATCGTTCGGCATCACCACCATTTGGAGTTCCGCCCCATAAGGTGTCATATCCGTGCGTGTTTGTGTTGCACTCGGGTATGTCCAGGAACAGATCGGCCAAGTAGACAACCAATTGCAGCGCAAAGGTATCGTTGCGCGCGCCTTTCGTGTAGCCATTGATAAAATAACGAGGGTGTGGATGCCATCGATGTTGATGGTCTGCGCGCCGTCGCCGTTCGACAGCACGCAGATGTTCAAGAAGTGCTCGACACTCGAGAAGATCTGCTTGCGCCATATCGAGCCGACAGGAGACGTGGCGTAGCAGATAACCTCGTACATGCCCTTTTACGTGCATGCCTAGCACACTCTGCGTAAGATGCGCTAGCGGGTGGCTGCCCAGATCCCACAAGCCATTGCGTAGACGCTCGGACGCACGCTAGCTCTTGAAGCGTATGGGCGGCAGCTCCACCAGACTCACGTTGAGCTTCGGTGCGCCATCACACGATGTCCATGAAGCGCTGTATCAACATCGGGTACACGAGCACATGGAACGGCTGGACGGACTCCAAGACGTCGCCTGCACGCAGTTGCTGGGACACAAAGCGCTGCAGGGTCTCCGTGTCTTGCTTTCAGAACTGTCAGTCGCAGATGAACACCATCGAGTGGAAGTAGTTGGCGAGGGCGTTAGGGAGCTGCGGACGCAACCCGAGAGCTTCCAGTAGAACATGAGCGCGTCGTCCAGGCTGCCGCCGTCCTTGTGGGCGGTGGTAAAGTCACAGTAGGCATCAGGGAGCTGCCTTGATATAGATACCCATCGAATAGCACTGGATGCATCCTCCAGGCGACACTGTGGTGGAGTGGGATTCGCAAAACCGCGTTGCGATCCACTCGGACACACAGTGCCCTGGACTGCCGACTGACGGAGGGGGTACTCCGATAACCGTGGGGTTGCTGAGGGCTCACCTTGTGTACCCGTCGGCGGGGCTGGCTACACTCCTCTGGTGGACTCGATGAGAGGCTTGGCCTGGGTTGGTCTCGTCTTGGCGGGACGCGGGATGGTTTGGGGTGGCGTAGCGTGGATACTCTTCAGGCTACGCGCCAGGTAGGTTGTCGATCTTGATCGACTTGGGGTGTGGTTGTTCCTTTGCGGGGGGTTCCTTTGTTCCTTTACTTGCGAGGCTTGACCGCTTCCTGTAGCGGGGGAGTTGGGGGCGAGAGTGGAGACGATCGACCGGCCAAGCTGCAAACTCCGGAGATTGACGCGTGTCCTTGGTAGAAGTCTTGGACCGAAGACACTTGTTCTAAATGAGACAAATTCCACTCTGTTATTCCTTTAAGTCCTATCAGTCCAATACCTTCTGCCCATCCTATACTGTCCTTTCTATCCCCTCTGTAGCCTGGCCGCGTGGTACTTACCGTGGGTACAAATCAGATGATGTGTCATCAGTAGATCGCGTCCTTGTCGGTCGATCGTGTATCCAAATGATTGCACCATGTCGATCCACTCCGATGATTGCGTAATCCTCACGGATGATGACGTAATCACTGACGCACCGTCGTCGACCACGAGTCTCAGGGCTGGATCGGGTCACTTCCCATCAATCAGTTTTCTTATTCGTAAAAGCCAACTGGCGCTTCACCACAACACAAGCATTTGGAAATCCGCTGCCCATGTTGCTGTACGTATCGGCGAAGTTCAAGCACACGGCTGGGAGACGTCGCGACGGCGCTCGTGGACCCACTTTTATCGGAATTTTTTACTGTACTGTAGTACAATTCAAAATATTTTATTTTGCTGAAAGACTGGTTAGCTCTTTTGAACCCTTTCGTGGTCAACGGGGGCATTTTGGAGGGTGAATCCATCTCCATTTTCTTGTGATAGTTTTTATCAATAAGCGGTTCGTACATGTAAACAAGTACGTTCACCTTCTCGGTAGCATCATCGTAGTGTAGACGAACAATACCCCCCCCCCCCCTCCAGTGGTTTCCATTCAAATTCATCGGGTGAATTATGAATTGTTTTTCGGTAAAAGAATCTTTAGGTGTCGCCGGCCATCCGACACTCCGTGTTAATGTTGATAGCACCAAGCAATGTCCCACATCATCAACAATTCTTTCTAAACAGAAATCCACAGGGCTGTCATTCAGCCACCTTCTGCATAGACCACCCACGATGTTGGAAAATCTGATGAGACCCTTTCCGGACGACGTCACAAATTCGGAGATCAACGAACTGGAAGTGAACTTCGAAATCATCTCATTTGCCAACTTTTGGTGACGATCCTGTACTGGGGGACTAGATATTTCACTAGTTCCAGTCTCCATTCCAAACAGCTCCACGTCTAAGTCAACATTTCGCCATTTGCACTCTAACTACTTACGGTCTTCGAACCAGGAGCGAGTCTTTGACTTCACCGCGTAGAATGTAGTCAACGCCCCCACAAAAGCACTACAATGAGCACACGTTTCGTTAGCGCAACCTGACAACAGCAACCATACATCATACAACAACCATGACCGCAAAGTCAACCTTACCCGCTAAACTTCCAGAACTTGGGATCAATGGATGCCACGAGATCTAGTGTGATGTCTTGCTGCTGAATCCTGTCATCCAGTGCATCAAGTTCTTTTTGCTCCACCTTGGCAGTTTTGATAGCTGCCTCCATTGGTCGTGTAAGATCTACTGGGATCACGAAAGGGTGCACATGCGTCACCGACCTCATAGCTTCTCATCGGCATTCGATAGCTCTCGAGCGCAGGTATGCGTCCTCCAACTGGACGAGATACTTATCCATCATTTCAACGACAGTCTTCAGGTTGGCGGTGTTACGAGCCTATACAACTAACTCGTTAAGCCGCACCGTTAGGTTGCTTGGATATTCGTGTACAGCTAGACGCTGAACACTCGAAGTAATTGTAGATTGCTGGAAACGCTTAGTAGAGGGGCGCGGCTACCTCGGCCCTTTGGCTTTGCAACATTGATGACATCAACCTGACGCACAGAAATCGATGTGGCGGGAATCGGTGCCGTTGGCGCTGAAGATGCAGATACGTCGTGGTTGCTATCATCGCGGACAAATCGAAACCCCCCCCCCCTTCCCCGATGCACAGGTAGAGGCTGCTGGTGTTCTTCCGTTGCTGGCTGTGTCGGTGCAACACTCTCATTGTCGCTATCACCGTAGGTTGAGTCTTCTGGACTTTCTTTGTCCATAACATTCATTAGGTCTGCAGTTTCCATTGCATCGCTTCAGGATTCACTTCCTCGATCTCATCTGTACCATCGTTTGTTGCAGGTTCTCTTGCCTTGGATCCAGTCCGACGCAGTCCATCGTCGACTTTAAGCGTTTAGTTCTGTATAGAACTTTGAACTTGACAAATCGGACAGGTGTTGTAGCAGCGGCTCCAACATTGCTTTTGAGTATGAATACTTCTCTCCAGACGAAAGAATAACATGGTCAGCACGCTCGTTTCGGCGCAAGCGCACATACGCTACTTGCTTGGGGCCCTTAAAGTCTGGCTCACGAATCCCTTCTTCTTTTCCATTCAGCAACTTTAATTTCGGCGATCTTAACTTGGCCATTCTCACAATGGACTGCAACGCGTCGGCTTCTGATGTGAGATCTTCTTTAATTTCCAGCGCCACGAACATATTCCATCGGTTATGAATCGAACTGGCAGGAAGCACATCAGATCCGTGCCCTCTGCGTGTAACGTGTATTAGATGACGGCACGGTAAGCGGTTGCTTTTGTAGAACAAACAGGTACACGTCCAGTCCGAATCGTGACACGAGAAGTTTTGCTTGGAGCTCAAAGAGACGAAGTATCACTGCTTCGATCTGCAACGGCCGATTCCATCAAATTCACAAAACATTCCCACTCTTTTTTTCACCCTCGCCAATAACTTGGTCGCCAGCCTGCCTGCCACTGCTCTTAAAAACCGAGGGACGGTTTATGGCATTCGCGACGATGAATGTTGTTTTCCAATTTCTGAAACAATCTGCCGCGTAATCATAAATTGGGGCTGGAGCGGACCGTCTATGGTCTTATCGATTCTTGTCTTCAGTCCTATGAGCATCTTTAATTGATTCCAGTTGGACTCGATACTATTCGTGGTCGTGTTACCAGCCGTGAATTTTTTCCACGAGCAAAATTAGACCACATACCACGGCACGAATTCCAGTTCTTCTCAAAGTACGAAAAAAAATGCTTGACGGTTGTTGTCCTGGTAGTATTGTTTGAGAAGAAGGTATCTGGCTCCATACGCTGTTTTGGAATAGCTAATCGACATAGCGTTAGATTAGTACTCGTGAATCTTCCGGTTGAAAAAGTGTCGTATCTGTACAGCAACTTTGCCATCAACTTCAGAAGTTCTTCTTGTTGGGATACCTTAAGTCGATACACCGGCCGCTTCATCACCTTTTTCTAGTACGTAATGGCGTGAATTTGACACAGTAAGACTGTAGCCTTGGGGAACAATTGCTCGAGTACCCTCCACCCCGTGAAGTCCTTATCGATGATCACAGTCTCGACATGAAATATGCCAGGACTGTGGATATTGTGGTGGCCCGCTCATCGAGACAAACGAAATCAACAACCGGAAACCCTCGGTCTGAGGCTGTTGTGACGACCAAACTCCCAACAGGACATTAGAATACACATTTAAAATATTAATAAGATTGCTCTACAGATATTAAGGTTGATATAACAAGCCAAGGTTGCAATAACCAAAGTTGCACTACGAACTCACCAAAACGATACCCAAGGTTGTTTGTGTTGTGCGTGAAGTCCATAGCCAACGTCTCGCCCCACCGCTCAAACATCATCTTTTGGATCTTCGTCTGCATGATGATACCGCACGTAGTGTCCATTTGGTCTTGAATTACTTTTACGTCACTACCATCAAGCTGGCGGAAAGCATGCAACATGTCTTTCAGTCAATCCTCCCCTGTATCAGCCCCGTGATACTACGAAGCAGATTGCGAGTTTGTTGTGGCGTCTCCTTGCATCATACTCAAATGCCAAGCATTATCGTCAAAATAAAAAGCACAAAGATCCCCATCGCTCACTCACCGATGCGATCATTCAGAAAATTGGCGATATGTGTTGACGACACACGCGCGTCTGCCAACGTCTTAACGTCTTCCCGATCCTGATCGTCAAGCGGAAGTGTCTTCGTCGTAAGGTAAGATGCGGCTTGAGTATTAGTTGTAGGATGCGAATGTGTGTGGTGCTATGGATGAAAATAAAGTTAATCTCCGAAACAGGTACTATCTGCATTTGCTGGTGTTTACCTGGTTCTGTATTGTAGTTTCATACTCGTTCATAGCAATCCGCCTAACAACTGCAGTCAACCGTGCCTTGCACTTCTTGTACCGTATTCGGCGATTGCGATGACCTTTTGATCGCGACGTTTGTGAAACACCATGGGTGCAGCGAAAAATTCTATGTGTCCACTCGAATTAGATCGGCATTTGGTCTTCGTTTGTACTATTAACACAAAATATTTAGTTGTTACACACTCTAATTACCCCAATAACAAATCGAAGATACCTGTTATAAAGCACAGTTTTTACGGAGCTCCGGACACTTAAGATTATACTTCTTCTTGTACATTGCAAAGTGTTCCTCGAATGATGTCCAGCTCTCCAAGCTAGACGTCCGGTTAAAGGGCGGAACAATGTTCTCGATCTCATCGGTACCCTCCAGCATTGAGTCTATCTCCTCGAGATGCTTGCTTTTCCTTTTGCAAGGCTGATACTCGCTGTCTACCAGCAAATAAGATGCAACACCCCCTCCAGCTTCATCGCTCTCCACTATATCCCACACTCACCGCCATCCGAAGTAGAGGCCAGATTCATTAGCTTTCGTTTCTTGACGGGAGGGGGCAAGCTGTCGTGAGTTGATTGAAGACTCTTCTGGTGCCCTAAGCGTAGATCCCACCGTCCTTTCGACTGTTTGACCTGTTAATAAACCCAAGCAACAAATCACAAAAAGAATTTTTTTAAGGCAACCTTTCGTAACATAACCCAACCATACCGTAATACAATACTTACGTGACATTTTCCCGGGCTGCTTGGTACTCGCTTCCCTCTCTTCTGCTTCCGATCCGTCAGAAGAATGCGATTCCTCTTCTTCATCTGCAACGAAGTCCTCGTCTGAGTCGTTGTTGTGTTCAATGTCAAGCGTGGCTAGCATGTAGTTTAAGTCAGGCGTTTCAGCGCGTAGTTTTGCTCTTGAAAACGCATATATGCCACGCATACAAACCGTCAACATATTGACGACTTATAATCAGCCTTCAGCATCTACAACAGATAAGAATCCGATCTTGGTGGTCCCCTTCGCTGGCGCCATGCACTCCCGTTGTCGTGCGCTTCTTATGGCTTCCTGCTAGGCTGGCTGCCGGGCTGGCTCGAGATCTCCCCTTCAAACTGGAAATCTGTAAATGAGAAATGAGAGGCTGTGGGTAATCGAACTTAGCACGACATACGTACCTAAGCGAGATATTTGCGATTGGGAATTTAGTGAAATAGGTTTTAAGGGAATTTTTGAAATCTTCAAATAACAACCATAACGGTACATAGCGACCCTAAGTTAGGGTCACAGTAAGCACTCCGGGCAAAATTTGTGTGTGTGTGCGTGACGACGAGTCGTCATCGCCCTTTCTACTTGAACTGCAAGGATTTGCAAAGATTTTCTGGAGTACCGTAGTTTATGAAAGTGGACAAAATGCCCCCTTTGACGGCGTAATGACTTGGATTTCTAAAGCTTAATATAGCCCGGTCAAAAATGCCCGTTCACGAAAGGGTTAACAGGGGTCGACATCGTCGGGGACGCTCTTTGTGTAACTTTTGCATTTTGTGCCATTCTTTGATGCGGTTTGTGCTGATCCTTGTACAGCTGGGCAGAAGCGTAAATAATGCGCCTACAGTTTAAGTTTATAGCTTGGCTCCTAGACTTGTCACAGTTTTATCCAATATTACGGCTCTTTTATCACTGTATAGTTTTATATAGTTTAATATTTTATGATGTTATATATGTCAATATAGAGGTTTCTGATTTTAGACAAATAAAATAATGATCAGCCATACCATAAAATCTCCGACCCTCCGACAGCTCCGACCGCCAACATAAAAAGACAAATCGACATATCAGTGTGAAAAACGTAAATTTAAGTGTTGATTGTGTAAGTGAGTAGGGGATCTATTTTTGGGATGTGAGGAAGCCAGCTGTTGATCGCTGTCGTACCAAAGACAGCTTTCTATCGAATTTATAACCGGATTCCCAGGCCCTAAAACGGCCTGTGGGCTGAGAAAAGTGCAAAAAACTAAAAATGCATTGTTTTGGCTACAAAGAGCCAGGAGAGCTGCTCA